>NC_090332.1:82739280-83058030 GCF_035084215.1 Heptranchias perlo
TTCTTAACACCTAAAACCGATGTAAAACTTGTACTTCAGCCTGGTTGCCATGACAATACACATGTTGGAATCATCAATAATTCAGCACAGAAGCAAGCCATTTGGCCCATCGCACCTTTGCTGGTGCTAGCTGCACTTTGGAGTTCTTCCACTCCAATCCCATGTCCCTACCATTTCCTTATACCCTATCATATTTTTCTCCCCCCCCCCCCCCAGTGTTTATTTCATTCCCTCTTAAATGTCATGATTGATTGGCTTCAGTAGTCACTTGTGGTAATATATCCCATATTTCAATGATCCTTTGCAAAAGAAAATCTTCCAACTCCTCCTTTCTGCATTCAATACGAACCCCAAAGCTCTGACCCCATGTTACCGATTCACTGATCGGTGCAAATAATCTTTGACTATTTACCTTCTAAAACCCATTCATAATTTTGAACACTTTTTAAGAATTCCCCTTAACCTTATCTCTTTCAATTAATAGTTTTTTTTCCAATCTCTAATCAAAGCTATATCCTTCCATCCCCGCTCAATCCTGGTGAACGTTGTACTTTTTCCATGGCTCCAAAAAGCTTTTTATAATGGCGGGGGGTTGATTTTCTCTGCCATCACCTGACATTAACGGGGCAGTAATGGTGTCAGTAGTCTTACCGCCCTGTTGCCACTGGCGATGCAGCCAGCTCCATTTTGAAAGGTGCCTGTCACAGGGTGTCCAAAGTGCCCATCTGATTCAGGCGATAGGCCCCTTTTAATATGGAAATCGGGGGTCAGATGAAGTGAATTGCCATTTTAGGTCGGAGCTGGTCGGTGCACACTCTGGCCAGTTCCATGGGCGATGGAACTGAAGAGGCCCGCCAAAGGTAAGCTTCGAATTATTTATCAAAAATAATCTGGGCCACTGCCGAGACCCCGACCCTCCACGATCGCGACCCCACCCCCTCCTCCCACCTCACAACTTGCCCTGCTGTTGGCTGCCCCGGCACGAATCTTGAGGCTCTCCTGCCAAATTTAAATGAGGCTGGGGTCACAAAATCTCACGGACCTCTTCGCGATTGGCCAGCGCGTTCCGCCGATCTGTTACCCAAAAGTCACCTTGTCAGGGTAGTCAAAATTACACACGGTACTTTAACTATGGCCTAATCAATAACTTGTTCATCATCGCTCCCTTAATTTTATATTTAATGCCCCAATATATAAAGGCTAGAATTCTATTTGCCCCTTTTCTGGCATTTTCCCCCCCATCAGACCTACCTTTAAAAGTGCGTATCTGCACTCCCAGGTCCTCTTCCTCCATTCCATTAAGACTTCTTAAAATTTGTGGTATATTTTCATTCTTTGTTATTTTTTGACCAAAATATATTACTTCAGACATTTTTATGTCGGCCTGCACACGCCACATATCTGCCTATTACACAAACCAATCTATATTCTCCTGCAGGCTTCCGTGCAATTTGCCATGTTCTCTAATTTAGCATCGTCAGCAAATTTTGATATTATTTCTTCCATGCTCTCTTCTCTTATGGCCTGAAGAAGAGCTTAAAATAACAACTTGCCCCAATAGGCAGCTTGGAGTTTGGATTTTGTATAAAGGTAAAATCAGAAGCCTCAGCTAAGATCTAATAAGGAAAATATTCACTACGAGGAAAGCAGGACAAGAGTGAGGCAAAGAAACAGGATGTTTCCTTAGCTAGCTGGAAGTTGCGAACTATCCATATGTGATTACAGAGCTAGTCAGGCTTAATGAAGTAACCTGCAGTGCATCATATTTGTGTTCAAAACCTGGTGAAAACCCATTAAAATAGAATTAGCATTAATATTTTTACTTCAGAAATTCTGTTTGAAGAAAGCATCTCTTGATGTTTTTGTCATGTAAACAATGTACTGCTCTTTTGAAACAGCAATCAAACCTATCACCATAAATAATTGTAGCTAAAAGAATTAGTGTAGAGCATAATCCAGAAAATGCACCGCTTAACACCAATGGGATAAGATTTACAGGATCTTAGCTACTGTCTTATGTTGGGGCACTGGATATATTATCCAACAGGAATCCTGAGCTGGTGCATCAGACATATCAAAGGCCTAAACGAACTGGTCTGTTCCCACTCTTTGAAGTGCTCTGCTTCGAGTGCCCATGTCTCACCATATTTCCCTGCTCCTATGCGGTTAAGGGAACATAGAAACTAATATCACAAGCAAGTTTAGCAAAATAAAATGATTTGGGGGCCATCGGAGCCAGTCCTAGCCCTGGTCACATCTAGCCGTCAATGAACAGTTAACATGCCAGCCTGACATTACAACAAGGATCTAAACAGTCAAGGTTGTGACGGAGAGAGATGGGCGGCTGTAGGTGTGAAAAGGATCACGTACCAAACAACGAGCTTTTCCTGTACACTATGCAAAAATGCAAGAGCAGGTACCAGAAGAAGGATTGAAGCAGTATTACACTCTTGGACAGACTTGAATTTTATAAAAATAGAGTGACAGAAGAATTATTGGGGAAAAGAAGGATTTGGCACGAATGTGTGAGAAAAAGCTGTTCTACCTATATTTCTATTTTAATAACCCCGAAAAGATTTCACTGGCTACTGTTGTATTTGATCAGTGGCCAACTTACAGCTTTAATATATTGATTGCGTTTACAGCTGGACTAAATACTTGGCAAAAATTAATCCACTGCCCAACATATTTTAGATCAATTTTTACTGACAAGCCGCGGCTAGGCATTAAATAACTCCTTACAGCGAGACGTTGCATTACCGAATATTAAAAAATATTTTAATCAGAACTCCCTGTTGCTTTGCACCTGGCATCAGCATTCGTAGCAAAACATAGAGCCTGCGGCACAGGAAATGATGCATACATTGCAGGAACTGTAACAAAACCACTATGTCAATGGAGTTAGGCTGAACAAACTCAGAACAGGTGTTAAAACCAAAGAAAAAATATTTCAAATGAGAACCAAACCATTCAAAAACATTTTTTAATATGCTATACTGTAAGGAAAACTGCGGGTAAAATCTGGGCATGTTGGACATTTTTGTTTTGCTGTGCTCTGCGATGGATTAATTTAAAGCAGTAATGGTATTCCAGAATTAGTTTGCATATTGATCCATTAATATTCATCCAGTTGGATACCAGAATGTGGGCACCACTCTGCCTGGTTAAGTTAACTTGTTATGCAGGATTGTGGGAGGTTCATTTTAGCTACAGTTTTAAAGTGAAACCTCTTTTAATCATCTCCTGAAGCAACCTGTTATAAAAGGACCCACTTTTCCAGTTGACAAGTGCTTCTGCAATATATCTCAGTGGCAATAAATATGCCGGTCATTTTTGCCTTGGTACACCAGCATAAATCTTGTTGCAGTTTTTTTCCTGGGAAGAATGGGGATGGCTTTCACATAAATGGAAGGTTTTCTCCATTGCAGACCAAAATTGTACTCATTGTATTGCACACATTTATCGACATGAAGGTTTTGAGAGTGTCCATCACATTCCAGATATCACATTGCAGAGTGTCAAAAATATAAAAAGATAGACCTGGAGCCAGAAACTTACAAGCACCTTCCAATCTGCAAACGTCCCTCACCAAATAGCAATTAACCTCTGACTGAATTCACACTGCATTTACTTACAGGAATTAGACTTCGTGGTCTTAAAGGGGCAGGCTATCTTAAATGCAGTTCTGCTTAAGCAGTGGAATAATTTGTACGTTATATGATACAATGCTTCCAGCATTATGGAACAGTACATCATCCGACATACCGTGATCATCTGTGCTCGGTCAATATATAGGAGATCTGTATATATAATATGTGTGTATACATATATATATATATATATATATATAGTTCCGAGTTTTGCCTGTCATACTTCTGCCTTCACACTTTGTCACACATGCAAAATTCTGTGTCACAGTTTAAGTGAATACATTTTTTTATATAAAAGACCAGTAATTTGTTTCTTTTTGAGCTCAATTTGATCTCAGGATCTGTCCAAGATCAATTAGTTTCTAATTGACCCAGATAGGCCAAGTGCTGACCCTGGGTGCAAATTGCAGGTCAGTTCATATCCTTTGGTGTTGACTGTGCACAACTCCTGTGTAATATGGGCGCACTGCACTGGGAGTGGAAATTGCAGGTGCAGGTCTTTAAAAAGTCCAGAATGGCAGAAATTTTCAGCATAAGGCTGCGAGTGCAGCAGATAAGCAGGGAACATTTTGCCAGAGCCCCGGAAGCCCCAGGAAAACAACAGAAATTACGTTTACACCATTTTTCTGGGGTTTCCGAGACCCTTTTACCAATGTTACAATGGACTAGTGAAAGAATCACATGAAAATTCACCCCCTATATTCATACAGGAAAGGGCACACTTTTGTTGTGTTCAATTATTCATTGATAATAAGTAGACTTTCATGGTCATATAGGTCCAAAAAGGTGTACCGTGATGTAACGTGATGTGACATGACAGGATGGGCATGGAGATTGAAAGATTTGTCATTTATGTGAAGGTGGGAGATAAGGAGTAATAGCAATGGTGACAAGGGGAGACTGTTAAACAGATGAGAACACGTCTGTCGATAAGTTAAGTTCTGATACTCAAATGATGGTCCTCCTGCTGTTCCACGCCATGTTCTTCTGCCTCCGAAGAAGCTATGGCCACCTCCTCAGGAATCTCCATGTCCAGGCCTTTTTGAATGGCAAAGTTGTACATGGCACAGCAAGCTACAACTATGCAGGACTCTAAATCTGTTGTATATTGCAGAGCACCTTTTGATCTATCAAGACAGTAAAAACATTCCTTTAGGACCTCTATGGTTCTCTTAATGATAACTCTGGTTGAGGCACGTATCTCACTGTAGCACTTTTCAATGGTTGCTCTTACAACTCTTAGGGGGATCATTATCCATGGCAGAAACAGTTACACCTCGTCACCCACTAGCCACCTGTTCACTGGGCTTTCTCTCTGAAAGAGATCAGGGAGGGCAGAATTCCTGAGGATGAATGCAACATGGCAGCTTCCAGAAAATCTGTCACATGAAGGATCCTTTTGCAGCTAGTCACACAAAATCTGGACATGCAGTGAATGGTACCCCATCCTATTAAAGGTGAGTTTAACGGTAAAAGTTTGCAATACAATGGCTCTTGTGGAGCATAAACACCAGCATAGACCAGTTGGGCCGAATGGCCTGTTTCTGTGCTGCAGACTCGATGCAACTCGATGTGATCTGTTGCACCTTGTACTCTGGGAAACCCAAACTGGAAGGCCCTATCAAGCAGCTGTCTTGCTGTTATGCCAAGCTTGATAAATTCTTTTAAAAAAAAGTGTGTGTCAGTTATTTGACGAATGCATGCCTGGATGGCACTCTGGGTGATATTGCACAGATTCTCTGCTTGTAATGAGCCTGTGGCACAAAAATTTAGTGTGGCCATTACTTTCACAGGCACAGGCAGAGCTGTCTGGGCTGATGATCTTGGCTGCAGGTCTTCATGTTGTAGCATGTACAGCTCTCATATTGCCTCTTCAGTGAAGTGCACTCTTCTCATGCAGAGCTCCTCACTGCGATCTTCACAACATCTATGTGGACAGTACGTTCTTTGGAGGGAAGGGTACTATCGGGTAGGGGTCATTCTCCTCATATGCTGCCTCACTCTCTTTCCCTCCATCCTTACTGCTTCTCCACTAAAAGTGCAGACAAGGGAATGCTCATTGGGAATCCCAGACCTGCTACTTGGAACCTCTCACTGTGAAGTGGGGGCAAAAAAATCCTGACCGTCCCAGAGGCTCTTAGGCTGTCAAGAGGCAAGTCCAGCAATAAAAACCCTTTGCAAGGTCTTGCGTAACCCCAACAAACGCTTCTTCAGGATGCAGGCTCTAAAAGTTAAGCACTTCTGCCTGTCTCAAGCAAGTGCTGGCAACAGATACACTTCTTTTATTCATCCCTAATGATCCTTAGTGCAATGAGAGTGCAAGTCACAGTTTCTAGCCATGCCAGTGTTACTCATCCTCATTTTAATATATTATAATGAACTCCCAGGTGCATCAGTGGGCACATTGATAGAAGGCCCAGGATTGCAATGGACATCTGGAACTCTCTTCCCCCAAAAAGCCGCTGAGGCTGGGGGTCAATTGAAAATTTCAAAACTGAGATTGATAGATTTTTGTTAGGCAAGGGTATTAAGGGTTACGGAAGCAAGGCGGGTAGATGGAGTTAAGATACAGATCAGCCATGATCTAATTGAATGGCAGAACAGGCTCGAAGGACTGACTGGCCTACTCCTGTTCCTATGTTCCTATGGATACCTCGGGTAAAGGCACCTTAAAAAAGGGAAACCACCTACTGTCACTCTCGTCCAGCTACTAAAAAAAGTAGATCCCTAAAGAACTTGTCTATGGAGGGGGGTTAGAGTTTTTCTCTAGGGTCCATGTAATGAAATTGTAAATCGATGGAGACATGCAAACTCTTTTGGCAATATTAATATACGTTCCTATGTTCCTATGAAACTGCAGCGCAGAAACCCAGCAGAAATGCATCCTACTCCAGAGTCCGCCCACAAAATGACCGGGACGCTGATTTTAAGCCCCAAGCTTGCCAAAAAAACAGCTGCTGCATAGTGGTGACAGAGTGGAACAGTTCATGGTATAATGGTCCTGTATTATAAAATACAGATCTCTCTGACTCACTGTGAGCAGCACAGGGGAGATCAGCTGATAGGGCTTATCTGGTGATGTTGTTAAACTGGTTGCTTGGCTGTCTATGGAATATAATCAATAGCCGGTAACCAGAAAGAGGTACATCTAATCTCCTGGGAGAGGCAAAAAAAGCAGAGAAAAAAAAACCGGGCCAATAAGGGGAAAAATACTCTGGAAAATCTCTGACCGACCCCCTCAGGTGATCGAAACCAGTCCAGGAGATCACATGGACCAAGTGTTTTCTATAAAGACACTTACCTTCTATATGATGTGATCTCTGCCCCAGTTAGGAACCGATCCAACTCCCTCTTGAAGGCAAAGAGTCAGCAACCACCACAACAGCTGGCAATGTGTTCCAGAGGCTCTGAATTCCTTGGGAAATGAAGAACCGCCTAACATCCAGTCTATTCCTACTCTTCCATAGCCCTCCCCAATCTGTTAAACTGGAATAATCTTATCGATAGAGATGCTATCCAGCCCTTTAATTATTTTATAGGCCACCATCAGGTCGCCTCTAAGTCTATAACCTTGTGTATACTTACATCTGATGCCCTACATGCCAGAATGGCAGCAAATGGTGCGTGGGATGGACATGCCCCCCAAATGACTATTTAAATTTAGTTCCCGCTTGTCTGAAGTTGCCACTTGGCCACGGAGGGAAATGAGAATTACGCTAAAGTGGGTGGAGTTCCGGCATAACAGGTTTCTGACCTATTTCCTGCTGCCACCCACCCAACTGGTGCCGTAGCATCAGGTGGAGGCCTGTGGAGATGCTGGGTTGTGTGTTGTAAAATAAAAATAAACCTTGATAAGGAAGTATTACAGGTTGGCATTTCTGCTATTTAAAGATGAGGTCAGGTTGGCAATAATGCTGAGAACTGGGCTAATCTCAATGTAAGATAAAAATGATCTTCCTTTAAAGTGTTAATCCAAGGTAACTTTTCTTCCCCTTAAAGCAGAAGCTTAGTTGTCCTATTTCTTTCCCATGATGTGACAACAGTCTTTCTTCTGTATGAAAATCATATTAGCTTATATTAAAAATGGAGGTTCCCCCGATAGCCTAGTGTAGATCTAAGCCAAACATACCTAGGAGTCTCAGATCTGTGAATGAGCTTATCTTTTTCTTTTTTTTTTTTTTATTCGTTCACGGGATCTGGGCGTCGCTGGCAAGGCCGGCATTTATTGCCCATCCCTAATTGCCCTCGAGAAGGTGGTGGTGAGCCGCCTTCTTGAACCGCTGCAGTCCGTATCTCAAGTTATGACAGCAGGTGGGCACTACAATTGTCTTCAGCATTCCTGGGCAATAGAAGGGAAAACAACAAGCAGGGTTCCTCCTCTTTTCTGCGTCTGAAATTGAGTTTGAAAATGTCTGAGGAGAAGAAAGCAGCTCCCAAGAAACGTGCCAAGAAAGCCCATTAATAAAGCACCATCAAAGGGCCATTTAGGACCGAGATGAGGAAAAATTTCTTCACTCAGAGGGTTGTGAATCTTTGGAATTCTCTATCCCAGAGGGCTGTGGATGCTCAATCGTTGAGTATATTCAAGACTGAGATCGATGGACACTAAGGGAATCCAGGGGTATGGAGATCGGGCGGGAAAGTGGAGTTGAGGTAGAAGATCAGCCATGATATTGAATGGCGGAGCAGGCTCGAGGGGCCGTATGGCTTACTCCTGCTCCTATTTCTTATGTTCTTATGCAGAAATGCAGAAGGTCAAGGAAGAAGAGTTACTCCATTTACATCGACTAAGCAATGAAGCAGGTTCACCCCCGACACCGGTATCCCCTCCAAGGCCATAAGCACATGAATTCCTTTGTGAATGGTATTTTCGAGCATATCGTGGATAAGGCTTCCCACTTAGCCCATTACAATGAGGGCCACACCATCAGCTCCTGGGAGATCCAGATCTCTATGGGTCTGCTGCTGCCTGGGGGACCTCGTCAAGCTCGTCATTTCGGAAAGGACAAAGGCGGTGACCAGGTATACCGGCTCCAAGTAATTCTCCACAATGTACTGAAAAAAACACAACCTAGTGACTCCTGAGGACAGGGATTCGGCTCAGCTGTGATGCTGAGATTGAATTTCTTGCCAGCGCTCAGTGTCTAGGTTTACACGTGGAATATGACCATTTGGGTGAGACAGCAACGAAACTATACCCCAGAAAGGAGGGGAGAAAAATGACAAAATAAAATAGCTGGGCAGCAAATGGAAGCAATGTCATTTTTATCCTCAAATTCAGATGCATTGAGTTTCTACTGAGGATAGCGTTAGTGCCAGAAAAAGACCTTGTGCTAACCACTTGCAGGAGAATAAAGGATTCAAGAGACATCTGCTAAGGCTGCCAGTAGCCTCATACCAACAAGAGAAATCATCCACTGTGCCAAGTTCCGTTTCAAATTATATTGTTGGAAAGTGCAAGTTCTCCACAAGACTGTGTGAAAACCATAAAGCCTAGATCTTCACTGTAACACTCTGTTGTATGTACCATGATCTTTGATATAGCAAGCATTCTCCACAAGTCCTTCTATAATGGAGATTGTATTGTAATATAATAAACAAAAAACTTAATGGTGCCCTGGGGACTCAGTTGGAAAGTGGAACTGAGGCACACAGACATGGAAACTCCCAGACTCAAACACCAGTCTGTACTAAATACAGTGATATGGGCACTAAAGCTGGCCTCAGCACCTCTAAACCAGAGAGGGGAGATCATCTACTTAGATTCCCGCAATCCTGGTCTCTGTACAGTTTTATTGTTTTCCCTTAGAGAACAGTGTGAAGTAGTGGAAGGATATGTAGGCTGATTAACAGTCTGAAGGCCGCGACTTGAACACTCCTTCCATGGCCATAACTGTCTTTATACCAGCAGATAGGATAGTCAATACAGCGAGAGAATTTTATGGGCTCCCACAACCTATACAATGAAGGTGGGGGGAGGGCACCCACATGCAAATATCCCGCTAGATGTCAACCCAGAATTTAGAGCCCGTCTCTACTGCCTGGAGCAGGGTTCGAACCCTGCACTTTCTGACGCAGAGGCGGGAATGCTACCACTAAACACTAAAGGCTTCCTCTAACGCTGTGCAGTGATTGTCCTGGATTCTCCAGGAATTAATGATTCATCTCTTGGACACTGCTGCAAAGAGAAAAATCATAGGGGCATAGAAAAAAAAAGTGTTTAATTTCATTTTCCTTGAACACTTTTGTTTATTAGTTATAAAAAGATATTGGAGATGGGGGAAAAAAGGCTGTTTGACTAGACGGGTCGATTGGAGGCAGGAGGTCATTTGATGAAACCTCCAGGAATAAGTCCAACCAGAGTTGGCAACCCTAGCCTGACCCCAGAAGATTTGCCCCATCATTGACAGCTGTGCCTTCAGCCATGTTTTGGAATTCCCTCCTTAAACCATTCCACTTCTCTCTCCTCCTTGAAGACCCTTTAAAACCCATCTCTTCAACCAAGCTTTGGTTCACCCCTACTAACACCTTTATTGACTCAGCATTATTTTTTTAAAATTACACCTTTGTGAAACGCTTTGGAATGTTTTCCTATGTTAAAGTTGTTGCTGTAACTCCAACCGGTACAAACCCACCCCTGCATTCGATCCGCAGATAATATGGAAATCTACGATCACATTGGCTAACAGAAATTAGTAGTCAACAAAATGCCAAAGTAGAGGCAAGCAATCCTAGAAGCTTTTGAAGGAGACTGCCACATTTACCCTTCTGTTTTCTACTTGTTAATTAGTACAATTGTGAGATCCTTGAACCTAGTACCTAACGGCAATTGATACTAGCTCAATTGCTAATTTTAAATCTGAGATAGATAGCTTTTTGCCAACCAAAGGGATCTGGGCCAAAGGCAGGTATATGGAGTTAGATCACAGCTCAGCCATGATCTTATCAAATGGTGGAGCGGGCTCGAGGGGCTGAATGGCCTACTCCTGTTCCTATATTCCTGTTCCTGTTCCTATACTTTTGATGCCATAGCCATGCGTTATAATGACATGCCAATTGGATCAGCTGGCTTTCTGTTGTGGAAAGTAGAAGGTGGAAAACGGTTTCTGTTAGGGCTTGGCATTGATGTGAAGGAACAGGTGTCTAGAATCACAGACCAGTGGTGGAGTGAAATCCCTTTCTGTTAATGAAATGATGGAGGTTCTCTTATAAGGCACGTGAGTGCAGTTGGTGGCACCAATGACCCTGGAAAACCTGCAACTCTGTAGAACTGGACAACATGTTCATTCAGTCAGCTCTGACCAGTATCTTGATGGAGTTGCTAGCCCTGGCAAACAGCATTTGTGACTTGCCTAACGCTGGTATGAACTACAAACTGACCAATATGGCAGAAATCACCTGTTGCACTTTAGAATGAACCAGTGGCATAAAAAGTTAGTGTAGCTATCACCTTCTCCCACCACAGTACGTGCAGTTCTAGCTGCAGAGCTGGTCTGTAGATCTGGCTGCAACAGTGAATATAATTCTTTCAGAGCTTCAAGACTGAAGAATAGCCTCCTGTTGCTTACAGATCCAGAGAGAGACCCAGAAAGGATGTCCTTTGGTTTGTAAGTTATGTTGGGAGGGTATCCACACAAGGATATGGATCTTTGTTGGTGCTGCCTTATTTGATGCTTCCAATTCAGTCACTTGCTGCTCTCCCTCCTTCATATATTTTAGATATGACATGAGATCCCCATTGGGAATTCCATTTTTCTGTCTTCAAAGATTATGTGCCAAATTATCCTAGCTGGCAATACTCTCCAAGTCAACATTAATTTAAAGCTGAAGATTTCAGATGAAAAAGGACAAAAAGAAGATTCTAGAAAGATGCAAGTGAATCAAAGTTAGAGGTACAAACTCTTATCTTTCACAAAGTGGCTTCTTATTGGGTTTTACATCTAGGGTAGTTTTGAATGCAGTTTACATGGGGCAGAAAGTTGGTACATATGGATTGTGCCCCAAATTCCTGCCCTCTCCATCCCCCCACTCCATGAAAAACGCCACTGATGTGCCCTTACAGAGCCCAGGAATTTCGGGGCCACCGATATTACAATATTAAAAGATAGACAGCTAGATATAAATGTTATAGTGTTAACCGAGTGGGTAAAGGTGAAGAATTAATCTTTACGAAGGATGTCCTAAAATGCTTCGCAGCCAATGAATTTGTTTTAAAATAGTCACTGTTATATGGTAGGCCAATATAGCAACTGCATTATCAGTTAATCTGTTTTTGGTGGTGGTGGTTAGAGATGAATGTTTGACCAGAAGAATTCCCTACTTTTATATCTACCTGAGCTGGCAGATAGAACCAAGGTTTATCTGAAAGAAGACCCCCAGTACTGCACTGAAGTGTCAGTCTAGATTAGAATGCTGAAGTCTGTAGTGAGACTTGAATCCACAGCTCTCTGACTGAGAGGTGAGCGTACTATGAATTCAGCCAAGATGACATCTGATGCTATTAAGTATCATTGTGGCATTATAGATATTCAGATATACTATAAATTAATATATGTTCATCCATTTATACAAACCTTTAAAACTTGCTTGTAATTGGTTTATAAGGGGCATAATACGACTTTCAATTCAAAAATCCCATTCATTTCCTGCAGCTCTCAGGACTGTGGTTAAACCATGTTTTTCTGTTTGGAAAATTTACAACCTCTTTATCTCAACCTGTGTTTGAATAGTGCAGAGATGGAACATTAAAGACTGGACTGAAATATTACAACTGTAAGTACGTCTGACAATTGTATAAATCAGCCAGAGCTCAACTCTTATATCTTTCAATGTTTGTATTGAATATGCTGAACTTTTAGAATAGTGTTGTTTAATTATAGTCAATAAAATGTTGAAAGATTTAAGCTGGTTTGATTATTTTAGAAGGCATTGCATCCAGCTTGACCTATTTTATCAGGATGTTGTTGCCGTTTCTTTTTAAGGTAAAACATAATTATTTTTTTCTCTACCAATTTTCTCCCCTCCTTTTCTAAAAGTGCTGACTTTTTTAGGGGTACAGTTCAATTGGTACCAGTTTCCCTCCTATAATTCACCCATGTTAAACTTCATGTAATTGCCCATGGATTTCGCTCCTGTTGGTGGGTTAGTGTTGGATCTAGAATACCCCCACCAACGTGAATCCACTGCTAACCCGCTATAATTTTCTCCCAGGGCTCTCATATTCCATGCGGGGTGGATTTGGAGCAGTAACACCACTTTTGATAGGTTTACCACCACCACTGGAAAGGTGGGAAATACATTTCTGCTGCAGCTCTTTAATAGGCTGCAGCAGTTATAATGTAGCATCATTCTTCTGCAAGGATGGCTGATATCCACATGCACGGGGGGTGTCTGTAGTTGAGACGTCTCAGGTTCTCAGATACATCCCTGGAGATCGGGGTCAGAATACCAAACTTGAGCACGGAGAGTGGGAAGCCCCTTCTATAAGAGGGTGATGCAGGCTATCTGAAGGAAGGTGGCAGAGTCAATCAGTACTACTACCACCACCTCAGGAATTGCCACACCATTAAGGAAATATTCAAATGTGTCTTTCTCGGATCCAAACTCGATGACCTCACACTTCCCCACATTGAACTCCATCTGCCACAGTTTTGCCCACTCACTTAGTCTGTCTATGTCTCTTTGTAACTGCCTCCTCCCATCCACACAACTTACTGTGCCTCCTACCTTAGTGTCATCTGTCAACTTGGATACATCTATCTATTCCTTCATCCATGTTATTTATATATTTGGTGGAAAGCTGAGGCCCCATTACGGATCCCTGGGGAACACCACTTGTCACATCTTGCCAATCAGAGAATGAACCTTTTATCCTTACTGTCTGTCTCCTGCCTCCCAATCAATTACCAACCCGGGTCACAAATTTACCTCCAATTCCATGCTTTCATTTTTGCTAATAATTTCTTGTACAGAACCTTATTCATATAGACAACATTGATAGACACTTCCCTATCCACCATGCTAGTGACTACCTCAAAAAATTCAACTCAAATAGTTAGAATGACCTACCCTTCACAAATCCAAGCTGAATCTCTTTGATGAGCTGATACTTGCCCAAGTGCTCAGTCGTTCTGTCTCTCATTGGGAAATCCCTGTGCCCAATGCAAACCATTAATTTAAGCCGACCAGAGTGAAACCAGAAGCAGAAGTCCTGACCGAACTTCCAAAGTATTAATGAGATTGATATGCAGGCACAGTAACACCAAATCTTCAGTATCAGCACACAAAATGGCCTCATAAATGTGGTGCCTGCCTCAGGGGTACCAACCTACAGTTCCTACCACCAATTATATATTGTCGGCAATTATTTAGGGAGGATTTGCGGGAAATGGGTCAGAAGTGTTACCTACCACCACTTAACCCCGTTTACAAGAGATGGATCATGCTCCCAGTGGGCCTTAAAGGGGACTGGTGAGGATAATTGAGGTGGTGGATTTGAAGTGATAGCTCAGAGAACCCATTCTACTCCATTTGCCACCCTAAATCTGCCCCAAAAGGGGAGGTAGTTTAGAGGAAAACCCAGGCCTTCATGTCAGTTGATGCATGACCACAGGATTGCAACACAGCTGAGTCTGATCTTCTGCTTGCCTAAAGGCCAGATATAAGCACTTTTCCACAGGAGTTATTCAATACTGATCTGGAGCAGCACCCTTCCTAGAACAGGGGCATGGAGGCCAATTGTAGCTTCCTAACACTGCCCTAGACTATGATTAGCTTATTGAGACTCGACCAGGAATGGTCTATCCTCATACTGTATAACTCAGCTACTCACTGAATAAACTCTCTGAGCCACCAGAGAGCTTAATATAACTATCTTGAATTGATACACATCAAATTGTAATGTTTTTGGCATTGTTGCTTGACGTATCTTTTAAAGGTGACAAGCTGGCTAGAGTTAGGCTGAGCTGGCATCCCATACAGCTATTTTAATGATTGCATTTTTGGTGCAATGTAAAAGATTTAAAAGGTGCAAATAAATTCAGGTGCCAAGTCTAGCAAGCCATGTGCCTCAACTTTGCAATTTAAAAGAAAACCAAATTGAAAAGAGCTCACATCCTGATAAGTCTGACATCCTGTTTTTTTGTGTGTCAAGTGGAATAAAACAGATGCTTTTGAACACAATTAAGTGCGAAGGGAAATGGGCATTGATTTTACTTTTATGCTTTTTGTGAGCCCAGTTCTCGATCCAATATAGTGATTGATATGGCAAGATCTTACTGACTGCTCTAAAATGAAAATGAACTTCAAATGCTTTCCCAAAGCCTAGCGCGCTGGGGCAGTATGGGTTGGGCTTTTTGGGCATTTGGGCATTAGGGCCAACAGAGAAATTGTTTGTGCAGACTAAACAATTAGCAAACACACAGAAATGCTACAGCTTCCTCGGAGCAGCACCCTGCAAAGTTTAGCAAATCGATCACAGTGGAGCCACAATCAAGGGTTTAGCACCTTAAGAAGCAGAGACTGGGTCTCTTGTACCTCATGAGAAATAACTTGCACATCAGTGCAGTTGCACCAACCACAAACTTCAGATCTATGGCTCAGAAACCATTGGAAAAAAGCCCTTTAATGGCATCAAGGTGTCCATCATTGTCAAACAGGTACTGGCCAGGAAGCCATTATACTATTTCATAATATCATGGTAGGAGGAGGCCATTCAGCCCATCATGCTTGTGCTGGCTCTTTGAAAAAGCTAACCAATTAGTTCCATTTCTCTGCTCCTTCCCTATAGCCCTGTAAACTTTTTCCCTTCAAGTATTTATCCAATTCCCTTTAGAAAGTTACTATTGAATCTGCTTCCACTCCTTTTTCAGGCAATGGATTCCAGATTATTACAGCTCGCTGCGTAATAAAATGTTTCCTCATGTCGCCTCTGGCTCTTTTGCCGACCACCTTAAATCTGTATCCTCTGGTTACCCATCCTTCTGCCACTGGAAACAGTTTCTCCTTATTTACTCTATCAAAACGGTTCATGATTGTGAACACCTCCTCTTAACCTTCTCTGCTCTAAGGAGAACAACCCCAGCCTCTCCAGTCTCTCCACATAACTGAAGTCCCTCATCCTTGGTACCATTCTAGTAAATCTCTTCTGCACCCTCTCGAAGGCCTTGACATTCGTTCTTGGTCAATTGACAGTATTATCAAGACAGATCATGACATGCATTATGGGATGCTTGCCAGGCATGGGCCAAGTAGGGGACCCATGAGGAAGGTCACTGATACTCAGACCAGCAGCCTATCTCTAATGTCAAAGAGCCCTGCCCAGGTACCTAACTTGAAGGCAACAAGACATTCATGGCCTTGGGGAGGAGATTTACCAGAATGATATCAGGGGTGAGGGACTTCAGTTATGTGGAGAGTCTACGGAAGCTGGGATTGTTCTCCTAAGAGCAGAGAAGTTTAAGGGGAGATTTAGTAGAGGTATTCAAAATCATGGGGGTTTTTGATAGAGTAAATAAGGAGAAACTATTTCCACTGATGGGTGGATCGCTAAACAGAGGGCACAAATTTAAAATAATTGGCAAAAGGACCAGAAGGGAGATGGAGAAATTTTTTTACGCAGCGAGTTTTTATGATCTGGAATGCACTGCCTGAAAGGGTGGTGGGAGCAGATTCAATAATAACTTTCAAAAGGGAATTGGATAAATGCTTGAAAAGGAGAAATTTACAGGGCTATGGGGTAAAAGTGGGGGAGTCGGACTAATTGGATATCTCTTTCAAAAGAGACAACATCCTCTGAACGCCATCTCTGCCATTTGCCCGGGTTTACCGCGGTTCTGTCAAGGTGGACGAGCGGCAGAGTAGCCACAGAAATTCAGCCCATTGTTTTTATGCCCCTCTGTTTCATATATTTCGCCAAGAGGTTTTAAAGGAGGCTGACCCCATGAAATTTGCCAGTCAGTGACAGGTCAGTCGGGTGGAAACAAAGCCCACCCCACCAACTTAACACGGGCGTTCCTAGCGAGGCGAAAATCTAGGCCAGGAAATCTCTTTGCTAGGCTTCTGATGTAACTAACACACAGTGACCAGAGTTAACTCTTCCCTGCACACTTCAATTAATCTGGTTGGATACTATAGCCGCCATTAATGACAGCTCCGGACAAAGGAGACAGGTATTAGAGTGGAATACGCTTCGTCAAAACTCAATATTAGGGATATGCAAATCCCAAAGCAAATGAAACATGGGCAAGTGCTCTAAAGAATATCCATATTGGCTTTGCCAGAGCATTCACATCCTCAGCGTCTTATTCAACCCCCAAGTTCAGACCCTATATCCTCTCCATCACAAAGATCACCTACTTCCACCTCCATAATATTGCCCACCTCTGCCTCTGCCCACCTGCTGCAAAAACCCTCATGCACGGCTTTATCACTTCCAGACTCAACTATCCCAAAGATCTCCTGGCCAACCTCTCACCTATAAACATCAGCTTATCCAAAACTCTGCTGCCCTTATCCTATCCTGCACCATCTCGTTAATCCTGTCCTTGCTGACCACAACTCTTATTTAAAATTCTCATCCTCGTGTTTAATTCCCTTCATGGCTTTGCCCTTTCCCATCTCTGTAACCTCCTCCAGCCCTACAACCCCTCCCAAACTCTCCGATCCTCCTCTCTGACTCTGGCCCTATGTGCATTGCCCACTCCCTCGCCCCACAATTAGCAGCCGTGTCTTCATCCACCTAGGCCCCATGCTGTGGAGTTCCCTCCCTAAACCCCTCCACTTCTATATTTTCCTCTCCTCCTTTAAACCTACCTCTTTGACCAAACTTCTGGTCACCTCTCCTCATATTGCCTTCTTTGGCTCAGCACCCATTTTTATCTGATTACGATTCTGTGAAGCTTCTCGGGACGTTCTTCTACATTAAAAGGTGCTATGTAAATGCAAATTGTTGTTGTTTGTACATCTTTACACGATATAAACTTACACACAATGGGCTCAATTTTGAATTGGTGGCGGGTTGGCAGCGGGGGTGGGGGTGAAGCTGAGTGTGGCAAACCCGAATAAAAAAAACTTACCGTTTCCGACGCGGTCGCAATGTAATTAATGGGGATTAAAGTTCTTTCTGGGTTTCGTGCCCGGCAGCCTCTGATTGACAGGCTGGCTGCCGACAGGAACTGCATCGCCGAGGGGTGTGGGGGTGTGGGGGGGGGGGGGGGGGGTGAAGAGAAAGAGAGAGAGCGAGATGTCATCCAGCGCTGTAAAAGAAGATTGGGGTGGCGGGGGAAGATCAGGAGGGGGGGAGAGTGGAAGATTGGGGGGGGGGAGAGGGAAGAGCGGGGAGGGAGAGGGGAAGATCGGGGGGGAGAGGAGAAGATCGGGGGTAGAGGAGAAGATCGGGGGGGGGAGAGGGGAAGAGCGGGGAGGGAGAGGGGAAGATCGGGGGGAGAGGGGAGAGCGGGGAGGGAGAGGGGAAGATCGGGGGGGGAGAGGGAAGAGCGGGTAGGGAGAGGAGAAGATCGGGGGGAGAGGGGAAGATCGGGGGAAGAGGGAAAAGCGGGAAGGGAGAGGAGAAGATCGGGGGGGAGAGGGGAAGATCGGGGGGACATGGGGGGAGGGGGAGAGTGGGGGACATTGGGGGGAAGAGGGGGACATCGGGGGAAGAGGGGGACATCGGAGAGGGAGACATTGGAGGCTGAGAGGGACATCAGAGAGGGAGACATCAGACATCAGAGCAGGGTGGAAAGGTAGGTTGATTGTGTGTTTTAACTTTGTGCAATGGTTTTTTAAATTTAATTTATTTTGTTTATTTTTGCCTGATCCGGCCGTTCACGTCTGGTTTCACCAGGCATGAATCGGAAATCGTGGGAAAGCCGCCCAGGTAAGTTAAAAATCATTCTAACTACCTAATATGTCACAATGAGGTACATTTGGTTCTTTAATTGTCGGCAGGACTTCCAGATTCGGGACGCCCGCGCGCACACAGGTGCGTCTGTGGGAAACTCGGAAGTCGACGGGTTGGAGCCGGCTTCCGAACCCGCTCTGCATTTTTGCAATTTTGGAAGCCCCCAACGCACCCACAATTTAATGTTTAAAATTGAGCCCAACGTCTGAATTGTCTGCAGTGGAACCTCATCATTACAAACTCTTATTGTAAATGTATAATTATGAACCAATGTTTTCTCTTGTCCTGTTGGCCATTATAGTCAGTCAGGTAGCTCAAACTATGATAAAATAAAACCATAATAAGAGGAACTCCCCTTGTTTATCCACATGAATTTGTCTTAATGAGGTTTAACTCTAAACAGAATAGTTTACTGAGAAAATAAAGCTATTCACTTTTCATCAATACCAATTCAGTACTAACCAGTAAAAATATATCCTTTTAAGTCTACCGACCATATAAATTACCAGCTTGTGGTCATCTTACCTGCCAGTTAATAAAATTCCTAAATTACTCTTCTGGAAGTTAGTATTTTGCATCTGATTATTCCATTGCATTTTACCAGCCCTAAAATAAACTTCTTACTTAGTTTGAGATTTAGTTTTCTTCCAAACCCATTGCACCTGTTAATTAATCGTCGACAACCGCGAGATTCTGTTTAATGTGTGGAAGAAATATGCTCGGAGCTTTCTTTGGACTCATTCCCACTATAAAGAAAAAAGAACTTTCATTTATTTAGCACCTTGCACATCCTCGGGACATCCCAAAGCACTTCACAGCCAATTAAATAGTTTGGAAGCATAATCAATGTTGTAATGTAGGAAAACACCACTGCCAATATATAGGAGATAGGTGACCAGATAATCTGTCTTTAAGTGATGTTGATTGAGGGACAAATGTTGGTCAGGACAACTACCCTGCTCTTCTTCAAAATAAGGCTGTGAATTTTTTTTTACCCTCCTGAACAGGGAGGCAGAGCCTCAGTTTAACATCTCATCCGAAAGATGGAATCTCCAACAGCGAAACATTCCCTCAGTACAAGCTTCTGACTCAGAGTGATTTCACTGTACCAAGGCCGACATTGTTCACGGGAGCAGCTCAAATATCTATCAGAAAAAATCCTTCAATTAATCACATAAACCTAATGATTATACCATCTATTTCCCAAAAGGCTGGATTCAGATTTAAACCCTTGGGTTGGGCTTCCTGCCAGATGAAGTTTTGTTAATTTTTGGGCATCATTATTTTGTGTGGAACATGTTGCTTTGACAGAAGTGTGTGCAGTGGAGATAGCCTGTCCCATCCCACTAATTTGGAAGCCTGTCAGCTGAACACAGAGCATCAGTTGACATTCTCATGGAGATGTCTTCACGCTGGTCACCCTTGTTTCCTCCTGCTCTCCCAGGTGAAGGAGGGCGTCTACAGTGAAAGGTTTAAGTGGGGAACGGCCACTTGGAGCATTGGCGGAAGTTTTTTTTGAGTAAAGTCTCAGGCAGTGCACCCTTGATGAACCAAAAAGAAACAGTTATGTTCAAGTGTGTTCAATCATCCTAAATTTTTGTTCTTATCTGGATGTAAAACAAACAATCAAACTTTATCAATAGTATAACTTGAACAAGCATCAAAATGTTGTTAAACTGTACGGAGCTCGATGTTCTCCAATTGTAATATTTGGTAAATTGCAGGATCCCAGATAGACTCAAAGACACCTTGTAAAGATGCTGAAAGCAATGATCAAAACAGGTATTTGCACAATGGGGATTGCTTTGAGAATTTGGTCTCCACTTATTCTTTCGCAAACAGAGCAGAGGGGACATTTGAAGCACTGTGTTTTAGAAGTACAGTTATTGTCTTGCTGTTTGTACATGTAACTAAAACATGACATTCAATTTCTTGTGTTTACCACAATGGTGGAACTACTCCGGAGCACTGGGCACTTCTGTATTTTTGTAAGCTGAACCACATCAGTCTATTAATGGTGTTAGAAAATAGATCACTTAACGTTGGGCCCGGTGTAACTAAGCAACATAACACAAACTCAGAAACCTCAGAAGACTCTTAGAATAACTCTCAAGTGTGCAGTTTACTGCAGACAAAAAGCTTTTTGAAGTTTGAAAACGAACAGCATACTACAAATCATGCCCCAACTTTTCCGTTACCAGCATCCCATTGTAGCGGCATCATTTGGGCAGCAGATAGAAAATCCACATTCACATTTCTAGTGAAATAGTGTTAGTACAGGCAGTGTGCAGTAAAAATCAGCGGGAAGCAAAATATTAAAGCCTTTAAACACCTAAATTTAATCCATGTTGGCTTCTGAAGGAGTCGCCTTTAGAAACAAAAAAAAAATGACCCTTTCTTATGGCACCACCTTTGAGATCCCATCTCCATGGTGGGTCACCTCACAGAAGATACAACGAACAAAGTTGCATTGCCTTGCCAGTGTGTTAAAAACAAGGAAGATAAAAACGACCTCATATAATGCACTCTCAGTGCACTACGAGCATATTAAACTGGCTGAGTGGCCAAAACAATTTTTTCAGTGAGTAGTTGAGACAGGAACAGCTTGGGATTGAATTTCCACTTCACATGGGTTTAATAAAAGTTTTTTTTTTGCGCTGATTTCTTGCAAGAAGAATTTGTTACAACATACACAACGGATGAGCCAAGCAGCACGCACCTGCACTAATGTTACTGAGCCACTTGTTAAGCTGCTAACAAGGCATTTAATGCGCTGAAAGCTACACAACGTTGCTAATGCTTCTGTGTGGTTGTGCATGCTTCTGTTGCTTTTCCTCCTGATTCAGTGGTTCAGCTGAAAGCGTAGGAAACCCAATGAATCCTGAAGGCCCCATGTTGGCCGAGTCTCTTAAAGACAACCACTCTGCTGTTTGAAAATACAAAATTTCAGCCTGTATCACATTTATTCTTTACAGAAGCACTCCTCATAGCCCATTTGATAAGACTTATTACAAACTTCCAAGTTGCCCAGTAATCCAGTATTTTTTTTCAATTAAGTCGCGTGCCTGCAGACATGCTATATGGTGGCAGTGACTGATTTTACACTGTTACACAAAGGTTATGCAATTAAGTTATGCCTCCAAGATGAATTAAGTTTAAAAAGCTCAAGTGTATTTTTTAATTAATTTTCCCCAAGAAAAAAATGACATACGTACATTTAATGAAGTCACTGCACAGTTTTGTCACTCGATACATACATTGGTGCGTTGGAGTATTCCAATACTCTGTGCAGACGGGAACGGTGCGCTGTTTGGGAGGGATCAGGATAATTTGGCACCAGCCCGTCTTGTTTGGCAGAGTTGGGAGTATCAAGGTTCTTGCACAAGTGATGTCGGGCTTTGTAAAGCTGAGACTTTGCTCTAGTGAAACACCAGGACCAAGATGTTAATTTGCATTCCACTCTTGACTTTCTTAGGAGGTGGTCTGGGTCTATGTGGGAGGTGTGGCCATGTTTGGATTGTCGCGAAATGGGTTCCAGAGTGTCTGGTATCTCCATGCATCACCCTTTCAGATTGGCGTATGTCTCACAGATGATGCACCCACATGTATGTTGTGGGTTGGGTGGTCACAGTGGTGGGATTGCGTCATCTTATATCTAGAGATGACAGCTGTGCTAGCCTGCATGTTACAGGCAAGAATTCGCTCACTATGGGGTAGGCCTCATAGACATCAGCTCTGATCTGCAAGGATCTATCATGCTCGCTGTGGCCATACAGATTGTTGTCCAGTACAGCTGAAAGATTGGACAGGACTAGAATGTCCTGGATATGGAGAAGGTATTTAACCAAGTAGAGTTGAAATTCCTTCTCGCACAGTAATAGCAGACAAATTCCACCTCACCCAGCTCGTGTGGAGCATAAACGTCAGCGTGGACCAGTTGGAATGGATGGCCTGCTTCTGTGCTGTAGTTTCGATGAAGTATTTGTGCAGCAGCATCCCCCTCTGGCCACACCCCATTCATCCTCCAGGGAAGAGTGACATTTATGAATCAAGATTGACATGTGATACGCTCAGTGTAGGATCTTGAGCTGCCCCTCGCACAATTTTGCTGGGGGAGGGATTATAAGGGTTTGTTTGAATAATTCTCTCCATTCCTCCTCTGTTTTGTGATGGCCTTGGTTTTGCTCCTCAGCCCCTTTCAAGACTTTCTGTATTGCCTTTGACCTGGAAGCAAACATGGTACACAGAGATGTATTTACAGGGATTTGTTGGAAGTGGAGGTACAGTTCCAGAGAGATCAGCTCATGTTAGATTTTTTTTTGGAGCATGGTTGGGTCCTGAGGAGTTGTTTGATTTGAAGGTAGCATAATAGGCTTTACTGGGTGAGGTGGAAATTGACTGCCATTACTGTGCAGGAAGGAATTTCAACTCTACTTGGTAAAATACTTTCTCCATATCCAGGCAACGTATCAGGGCAGGTTTGCTTGTGCTGTTGCGGTGGTGCACAATGTTCAATAGTCACCCGAGGGTCGATTCTGCAATTGAGCGGTGGTCAGGAAATCATGGACAATGCCTGATTCTTTACCCAACTAATGGATGGAAGATTAGGCCTCAGGTGGGTGCCTCTTTAATTGTGAGATTTTGGAGAATGCAGCAGACCACTATTATCTTGGAAGCTGTGGCTGGGTCATACTGAAGGATGCCCTCTGGTTTAGCAAGGCATCAGACTGTTTCAGCATGCCTTTAACGTACTTGATAATGGATCTGGTGGAGGCATGTACCTCACTGTATCTGTGCTCTGCTGGTGTCCATAAAGTGCCAAGTCTACAGCGGGTATCGATAGTCTGCCAGCATCCAACCCTTGGCTTGCTAGGTAGCAGCCAATAATGGGGGCACAGCGGACTGCCATAAAATGAATGCATTCTGACTGCTGCCAGGGAAGTGGGCATTTATATTTATTATCTTGTGCAGATGGTCACATGAAACTCGGCCACTGCCTCCCTACTAAATCAGAGCCTCCAAAAGCATTAATCCTCTATAAAAAAAGGTCCAGATCATTTCAGAGGCCCATATATTCAGTTGGTAGGATAACAAAAGGTGGGAAGCCTCTTCTCGTGATGTTGCTTCCGGCATTCAACACTCCTTCCTCATCCTGCTCCTCCTCTTCCAGCAAGGAGCACAATGGGACCCAAAAGGGACACCCTTTGTGGCAATGGAAATGCTAGGAGTAAGAAAGGAAGTTTCACTCCAAAGCAGCCTTCAGAATTCTCAGTTCAAACAGGTCCACCCAACTTCACCAATAAAAAATTTAAGATCGCTAACTACAAAATTAATAGTTGCTGGCTGCCTCTTTAAATGCTTTGGTTATCAGGCACAGCCTAGCAATCCCACATATGGACGTTCTTAGGATCAGACGAACAGCTAGTGTAAAGGTAGGAAAATTGCATAGAATGAACAGCACAGAAACAGGCCATTCAGCCCAACTGGTCTACGCTCCACACGAGCCTCCTCCCACCTTACTTCATGTCACCCTATCAACATATCCTTTTATTCCTTTCTCCCTCATGCACTTATCTAGCTTCTCCTTAAATGCATCATTCTTAGGGCTGAAGAGAGAGCTGTCAGAAGATGTGCCTTTGTATTAATGGCATGCGTTTGTCTCAGTTGGGATTATACTTGCTTCGCACCAAACTAGGTTGATACTCCAATGCAGTACTGTGGGAATGCTGCATTTTGTTGGAAGTGCCACCCTCAGGATGAGGCATTAGGCCCAAGTCATATTTGCCTGTTCAGGAGGATGTTAAAGATCCCGTGGCATTATTTGAAGGACAGCAGGGAATTCTTTCTCCCAGTGCCCCAGGCAACATTTCCTCCTCAAACAATGAAAAAAAAACAGATTCAGCAATTACCTCCAGTAAGAAGCAAAATACCACAGATGCTGGAAATCGGGAACAAAATGATGCGGTATCATTTCAGCGTTATTTACATGTCATTTAAATCCTGCTCCCACCTGCCCTCCCTCCCCCCATTAGGCTCCGAAAATATTTGTCATGTGTAAACATGGTGGAGACCTGGACCGCTGGGCCTCTGGCCCCTTTCCCTCTCCCTAGGCCTTAGAAACTGGTACACACCAGTTAGTTGGGTAGATTTTCCCACTGCCTATGTCAAAGAAAGCTGCTGATAGGCTCGACAACAACAACTATGCATTTATACAGCGCCTTTAACGTAGTAAAACGTCCCAAGGCGCTTCACAGGAGCGATTATTAAACAAAATTTGGCACCGAGCCACATAAGGAGATATTAGAACAGGTGACCAAAAGCTTGGTCAAAGAGTTAGGTTTTAAGGAGAGACTTAAAGGAGGAGAGAGAAATAGAGAGGCGGAGAGGTTTAGGGAGGGAATCCCAGAGCTTGGGGGCCTAGGCAGCTTAAGGCACGGCCGCCAATGGTAATTCAGGTCCAGGGCAACCACTTGGTGTTTCAACATGTTGAGCACATTCCCCATCAAGATAACTTAGGTTTAACCTGCTCTCCATGCAATTCCATGTATTTGTTAGAGCTTCTCCACCATCCCACACACTTGCTTTTATGGGTTTCAGATCACTTCCTCATTCCTTCCGCTGCTCCAGCACAAGCTCTGAACAGGCAAGATGCCTGTGCTGTGGAGAGTCCAAAACTGAGGATTTTTTTGCCCGAAGTTCCCTTTACCAAGTCAACAGCCTAAATAGCACTTATTCATGTGATTTTCATTACTCTGTTTAAAGCCCATTTACACAAGGCATATTTTCTGAAAAACTGCAAAACAAAATAAAGATAGCATCTTCCTTGCTATTAACTACAACAGCTTGGGTTCAAAACAGAAAATGCTGGAAATACTCAGCACAGTCTGTAGGGAAAGAAACAGAGTTAACATTTCAAGTCGACGACCTTGCGTCAAAACTGGGTTTGAGTTTATGTAGTGCTTTTAAATGTAGAAAAATACCCCACGGCGCTTCACAGAGGCGTAATCAGACAAAAATGGACTCAGAGCCAAAGGAGATATTCGGAGGAGTGACTAAAAGCTTGGTCAAAGAGGTTGGGTTTTAAGGAGGGAATTAAAGGAGGAGAGGGAGGTGTAGAGATAGAGGGGTTTGTGTGAGAGCAAAAATCTGATTGCGGGAATTCAAACTAAGAGTTGCGGAAGAGGTAAGCCAAGATCTGGGAGGCGACAACACCTTCAAGAACCTTGGAGAGGAAAGGGAGATTGTAGATGGTGTGGTAATTAATGAGGGGTCGAGGGTGTTTATTTTTAAGGATGGGGTAATAATAGCAATTTAGAAAGGGTACAATGCAGAGGAGAGGAAGCCATTTTCAATGTGAGCCAGTTTGGACATGAATTAAAGTTACCACACAGAGGAACTTCAACACTCTTGTATTTGGTGTTACCTCTGATCATTTACCTACCCAACAGCAGTAACCGTACTCCAAAAAAATAATTCACTGAAGTGGTTTGAGGCATTTTGCCATGACCCTGGTCTATCTAAATGCATGTGTTGTTATTATTTATTATTAGTAATAGCACGGAGAAATAAACAGAACATTGAAATGTTTGTTACTACTGACCTACCCCCTTGGACTGCCATTCCCCTCCTTGTCAGCAGTTCCTTTCTGCCATCATAGGGAAAGAGAAAGATTGGAGATAGGCCAATACAATTTTATTCCTAGTACCTTGTAGAAAATTATGTTATAGCTGGCAGTAGTATTGCTTCTACCAAGGCAAATCACATCCAACGTGCTTTGATCTCTGTAAAATGAGATGTAATCATGGTAAATGACCTTGGCCATATCTGGCTCAGAAGTCATTGGTGGTGTGACTATCTGCGAAAAGAACATTTGTTGCATCCTCCACTTTCATGAGTTCAACAAAACCAAAAATGAGTCAGTACAAACATGAATGGCATGGAAGTTCCCTATTAATCAAAATTGTACAGCATGCAGATGTTTCATTTCATGATTCTTCCTTCCAAATCTTACTCCAAGTGAAGGGAATTTGAATCAGCAGCAAATATCAAACAGAGAGAAAAAAAAATCACTTTAGCCTTTGGAAATACTGTCTCCAGTGCATAAATCCTCTAAATAAAAACATGCATAGTTTTGCTTAAACAGGCACTTTTGCGTGACCAGAGGCAGATGTACGAGTTCCAGGGCACAAACACAACAGTGGAAGAAGCTACAGATTTTGGCAATCGATCACTGCAACAATTCAACCCTAAAGAGGCAGCTAGTGCTACACGATCTTTTATGAAGTAAAGTCGAACATTTATTCAAGTTCATCTTGAGAGATTAAACAAGTTCAAATCAACAGCCAATTAGATTTACACCATTTGAACATGTACAAATGCAAGGAAAGAACAAAAGCACGAAGGTTCCAAAAGTGGCTGAGGGAGCGGACTGCCCAGCTGAGCCGTACAAATCAGAAAGGTTCCAGGTTCGGTCTGTGGTATGTGCTGAATTAATTGATCTCAATTGGAACAGCAGTACGGCTG
Source organism: Heptranchias perlo (assembly GCF_035084215.1). NCBI lineage: Eukaryota > Metazoa > Chordata > Chondrichthyes > Hexanchiformes > Hexanchidae > Heptranchias > Heptranchias perlo. The sequence goes on from NC_090332.1 coordinate 82,766,356, forward strand.
GCCACAATTTGCCTCATGAATCCTGGGTTAGCAAGGTGGGTTGGAGGCTTCCTATTCCTGATCTAGTGACCCCGCCCGCTTGAAGTGTGCACCTGTGGACATTTAAACAAGGACAGGATTGGGCTCAGCTCTGATCCCCACAGCAGCCAAACAGCCCATAAACACTCGCCATCCTATTCAGCTCTCATGTGCATCTACCCACCTCTCGACTCGATACCCATCAATTCCTTTAGCTGCCACTCCAGGCTAAGCCCAGGGATACAGTACCATGGTGTACTGTTTGTCCTGGAGCTCAGCCTCCTCCCCACATTCACTGCAAGATCTCCATTTCTTTCACTTCCGAATTATTGCCCATCTCCATCCCTACTCCTCCCCTTCCGCTGCCAAAACTCTCATCCATAACATCATTACCCGGAGGCTTGATTTTTCCACTGCTCTCCATGGAAGCCACCCGCAATAAATGAAAACTCATCAAAAATTCCATGGACTGCATCCGCATCCTCACCAAGGCCTGCGCCAATATCATCCCCATTTTCATCAAACTCGGTTGACTTTCTATGCCCCAGTGAATTGATTTAAAGATTCTCATCCTCGTATTTAAGTCCTTTCATGATCGTAGCCCATCCCGATCTTCGCTAACCATGAATCTCTCCATGCATCCTGCTCAATATGGTTTACTTTTTATTCCCTATTCCCCTAGCTTGTCCATCAGCAGTCACTCCTTCAGCCATTGTCTCCCACCCTCTGGAACTTCCTCCCTCAGCACTTCTGCCTTATCACCTCTCCCCTTGCTTTGAAGGACCTTCTTAAATCCTTTTCCTAGACCATACTTTGGCCACCCCTAAGCCCTCTTTTCCCCTAGAGCTTAATGTCTCCTAGTTGTCCACTGCCCTGTACAGCAGTGTGAGCTATTTGACAGTGTGTTAGGAGCACTATAGAAATTGAAGTTATTGTCCCACATGAATAATGGCCTTTCAGTGGACACACCAGAGAGTACTCAACACTGATAGAGTTACTTGCTAACAATGAGTAAATGCCTTCAGAAAAGGGAAAGGGAGAAACCTGGCAGAAAAAGAAAATTCAATTTTAAACAATATTTGATTAAAAAATGTCATGTTGCTGGTATGATCACCAACTCAAATACGACCACATCATTTCATGTCCCAAAATTTACAGTTGGGGAAGGTCACTGAGGTTAAGGTTAATGGGTATTCTTCAACTTGAAGAGAGATTGGAAATGGTGTTTGTAAATTGGAAATTGGAACTGAGGAAGGGGACTTATGTGAACTATTTTTGTTTGAAGTAAAATTTGAAATTCTCCAGGGATCTAGGCAGCTTGTCTGGCTTGGACCATCCAGTAGGACCCACATAAGTCCTTGTGGAGGCTGATATGCTTCTACTGAAATTCTGCCCCTTACAAGGCAAAGAGGGAACCCATGGAAACAGCAGGGACCCCGGGCAATGAGGTCTCCACCATTTCCCTGCTAGAGTTATGGCAGGAGACCAGTTGAACTGTTGCATGATTTCAGCTCCATTATCTTTTGCCAATTTGGTTCTGTTGTCCCACCTGATCATGTATTATAAACATTTACTGGGTTCATTACACATTACTGTGGCGTTCGATGTGAGGCTGGTGGATTTTAACACTTGGAACTCATTTGCATAGGCCCCGACAGTCTCCCATCCAAAACAGGAAGGGAAGCGGCAGCCGGGTATCGAAGGAACAGTCCCAGGCACTCAGGGAAGTGTTTGGGAGGGTCTCACAGTCGGAGGGGCGGGTGGAATCCCAGGGCATGAGAGGCCTAACCATTCCTTGTCGGGGCCACAGGGAAGCACTCCTGCTCCTCCTGGCTCCACAAGGAAAGTTAACAAAATAGGAAACCACGTGTCTTTTTGGACCTCTTCAGGCTCTGCTTCTCTTCCTACTAGATTAGCCTGGCAGGGTAGCCACGACGGATCCCCGCGCAGGCTTCTGGTTAAAATTGCAGTCGGGCCCGCATGACGTCATCGAAGGCCAGTTTGCATATTTAAAGAAGGACCCCGCAGGGCTCCGGCGGGCGTCCCTCTCGCCTGCTCAGAAGTGCAGATAAAAATCGGAATCTGTAGGAAGACAACAGGACCTCAGCGGGTAAGTTCCATAATTGGTTAGAGCTACCCTTTTATTTCAAGTCTTCCCCTTGTTTTCTATACGGTCTCATTCATTAATTGAAGTCTCAAAAAGATATAACAACACATCTAAATTACACACTAATGGCTCCCAAACCTATCTGGAATTAGGTAATGGAAAACTTAATATCAGATCAATGCAGGTCTGCTGCCCTTAGCAGCCTCCTCTTCAGTTAGACAGAGCTGTGGCACAGGAGATCGAGATTATAGGTTGATATTTCCTCTCATGACCTAGAGCTTCAAGGCATTTGGCTGAGCTCTTTGGTTTTTGCTACAAAATAACTCATTGTGAATGCATCCCTCCCCAAACCTTTCTCAAACTGAAGCTTCTAAATGACTTTTCCAAGAACCATTAATTATCCAAGCCCCGGAACGTTGATGATTACTAAATAAACATAGAAGTGTATGTTTATTTTTGTCCACTGTTTTTAATTCCACCCACCCTCCCCATACGAGCTTCCAGTTGAAAAGAGGCAATATTTGTAGCTACTTGGTGTCAATTTGAAATCGAGTCCTGGTAGATCCACAAAAAAAAGGATACGATTGCTTTAAAGTTTGGCCCAGATTCTATAAGCTGTAGTTCTTTAATTTTCTATTTTGTAATCTATCACAGACTGAAGTAGATCTTACATTTCTTTCCCTTAGTTACTCCATTATCTGTGGGCGACACTACGAGGCATTGATAATGTACATAAAAAGCATCACTGTGGCCAAGTGTACTGAAACAGGGAGCAATAAATTACTGTTTGTTTTCTTCTACATCTCAACCCGAGCTTTGAATATATATGATATACTTTAAAGGAGTTTTTCTGTTGAAATAACTTGCTCTCGATATGGTTCCCATAGCAACAGAATCAATCAGCAAGTACTTATAACCCATTATAACGGTTTGTAAAAATTGTAATTTTGAATAAAAGCAACTAATTTAATTATAAACTGGTTTGGTATAGAACGAAGGCTTGCATTTGAGAGTCCTATACTGGCATGGAGGTATTACTGTTATTTATTGATTCATTTAGTGCTGTCATGTGCTAAGGTTAAATTACTATGGATCTTTAAAGGGATTGGGATAATACAATGGATTAGACCGATATCCTTTGATTTATGGGACCAGGATAAGAATTAAACAGGAAGTCTCTTCCTTCTGCTGGCTCTAAAGGGTCCTAAGCAAAATGAGTTTTACTAGTTTCAATCCATTTCCTAGTGAGTGCAAGTCAATGGCACGAGATGGATATTCTTCAGCATTAATTCCAACTTTCTCTTAGAGATGCCATGTGTGGGTAATGGAAATGTCACTGTATTGGGGTAAAGGGTCATTTTCGGTGGTCATGATCAAGCACACCATTGGGGCAGTGCAGAAGAAGTTTGTCTCTATGTGATATACCTGGTGCTGATTCTAGTTACCAGTGTTGCATTTCCTGATAGAGAAGGGATAAAAAAAATAAACACACCTTGAGTTAAAATTATTAGTATATGTGACTGATATATAGGAATCAATTGCTTTATATTGTAAATCTTCGCTCTCTTAGACAGTAGAATGGATTTTAGATTTTCTATTAAACTATGGTGTTTGTTGTATAGTTAGCAGCATCTCCTTACACAAGGAACAAACACTGTATTCGTTAGCTCTTCAAGGAAGAAGTTTAACTGAAAAAGGCAATGGATGTTTGCCATATTTGACAAAAGTATTATCAGAAGCCATTGAGACAATTATTTCCAACAAACCAAAATCTTACTTCTGTTTGTACCAGTAAGCCTGTGTACAGTTGAGAGTAAAGCTTGGAAATTGCCGTTGGAGAGTTACTCAGGAGTTAATTGTAGTTCACTAAAAGCTTTTACGAGTTATAAGGTCTGCTGGCTTGTTCACTATTTTGTTGTTTTCAGTCTATGGGATAAATTGTGGGCTATTCATTCCACATAGCGGGCAGGCCAATGAAAAGTGAGAAGCACTAATCCTTTTAATTACCTATAAAATGCAATTAGGAGGCAATTTAGCATCTAAAATAGGAACGGGGAAGGCAAAGGCAGACATTTACTTAGTAAAATTGCTGTAGAATTGGGCGTTACACAGTGAGAAAAGCCAATTCGACAGACTAGGTGCTTGAAGTCCTATTACAATGAGTGAGGGAGAGGATGCATACAATTTATGGGACTGGTGCAATCCTCTCCCTCCCAGGTGTATAGGCATGGGAGGAAGAGACTGCAAGCACATCAGTGAAGCCCAGAGGTCCTGGATTGTCCGAGTCAGATACAGATCCTTTGCAAGGCACAGGCCAAGGAAGTCCAGGGCTACCAAAGTGCTGTTAGTGCAACCATGCAGCACGATTGACACACTTACTCCTTCCGCACAGGTATCGCTCGGAAGAAACGGTAGGATAGGTGTCACACATCTGAAACAATGCACAAGCATCAAAGGGGTAGCACCATGCCAAGTCAAGCTGCTAACATTCTCACACGACATAAAAGGCCATTACACTTGATTTGAACATTGAGCGGGGTATTTATTGGTCGTGAGTTACTCCTCAGTAGTTGTGGTTTATCCCTTTAAGAAATGGTATCATGAGCCATGGCTGCATAGAGTAGCCATGGTCTCCCTCCAGTCATCCTGTCACTCATCATACCCCTTCAAATAAGGGTTGCCTTAAAATCAAGGCTTTGTGAGATATTCCAAGGCATTAGACTTTGACCTGCAGGATTCTGTGTTGGCCAATGCATATCATGTCCACATTCAGATAAAAAGATCCTTTTTGTATTACAAATGGCATAGAATTGTGTTCACACAAGTGCAGTCAATAACCCTCTGGTAAAGCCAGAAGTCCTTTAGAATTGGGTTGTCCTCTCATATGTTGCTGTTGGCCAGCAGCATAAGTTAATGATGTTGGTTGAGGGATAAATGTCGGCCAGGACACCGGGGAAAACTCACCTGCTCTTCTTCCAAATAGCGGCGTGGGATCTTTTACGTCCACCTGAGAGGGCAGACATGCCCTCGGTTTAACACCTCATCCGGGGGATGGCACCTCCGACAGTGCAGCACTCCCTCAGTACTGCACTAGAGCGTCAGCGTAGACACAACCTTCTGACTCAAGAGGTATGAGTGCTACCCACAGAGCCACAGCTGATTGCTGTTCAAAGTAATAATTACAGCAAGTTTGCTCGGGCCTCGAAGCAGGTAAGTGCTGTACCGCACTCCTGACATTGCTGGCTACGAATACACATTTGCTGCCAGTGTAAAGCTTTATGGCAACATCAATGTCTAGGCTTATGTATCACTAAATATTTTATATCAAACCACAGTGCAGTCAAAATATAAAAAGAACATACCCACGTTTAATAATGTCAGTCCTTGTATTATTTCAAGCTCTATAACCAGAGTGAAATAACTATGGAGTTCAGGGACAGAGGTGTCCATTAAACAAGGAGAATTTTAGCAATAGAGAAACTGCTTTAGGGACACATGAGATGGAAAGCATCTCAATGTATTAATTGTATAAAAAAAAATTGGTAACAAGTGACTTGGTGGCATCAGCTAATCAACTGAAACATGGTAAAATACAGCCAGGTTTTGAGGTAGCAGCTATTTTAATAATGCGGCAGCATTTCAGAAAGGCAGATTAGTTTGAATTCATTCTTCCTGGGTCGTTGTCCTTTAATTTCTATAAAATGATATGCGGCCACTAAAAAAAGACACGTAGCAATTGATACTGATGGCGGTAGTTACTTTCTGCGGTGCCTGCAGTAAGTCTATGTCTAAGCGACCATACAGCGATGGCTTTTCATTGAATGTTAAGCAAATCTACTCACCCAAATCCCTCCTCTTTAAAAAGGAAAAGCCCACAAACTATTTGAGATACCTTTTATTCTCCTTTCCAGCATCCAACACATTGCTTTAAATAATGGATTTTTGAAACAGGCCACAAGAAGCATTATAGCCCTCGCAAAAAAAAAGTGACAACATGTTCTACCCGGCTTCAAAGCACAGCACAAGCCAGCAAAGGCATGCTCAAAACCCTACACCTTCTTGTTTGTTTATCCTTAATTTTAACAGTTTATCTTGGGTGTCTGCAGACCAGCAATACAGTATAATGAAGTTATTGTTCGAATGCCACAGTGTGGTTTAAAGCTAATTATTTCCTTCCAAGCCTGCACTTATGGGGCTAAGGGCTTTTATGTTTGTGAGGAATGTGGTAGTTTAACTTTGCACACTTGTAGTTCTTGTAGACTTCCACCAAGGCATGACTTCTATTTGTTAAGAGGGCTTTGTTCTTCAAAAAGCAACCAGTACCATCCTGCCTACTTACCTTAAGTATGTAATGCTTTATGTTATCCTTGGCTTACTTAATCTCCTTCTTGCTTTCAAATAAACATTAGAACAAACCCGACATGTATTTGTCTTTTTTTTTTGTTTAGTCCGTTTATTGTAAAGCCTGTAGAAAAAAATTGAGTGAATGTGAGACAATCAGATCTAGAAATGTTGATACTGGAGAATGAAATACTTATTCCACTTTTTTTTGCGTTCACGTCAGCATCAATCACTGCCAGGAGAGGGGCAGGGTCAACCACTTTTTACACTCCCTCAATAATGTGCGTTCATCCAAGCCTCAAACACTTCAGAACACATTTCTCAAGTTATAAACTAGAGAAATGATCCCTAAAAGTATAGGAAGAGCGCCCCCTTTTGCACCAGTGTGGCATTTCCATTTCTCAACCTTAAGGTGAGACTGCTGTGCTGTGCTATAAGCCACCATGCAGGAATTAGCTACAGTGCTGAAAGGAAAATGAAAATTATGTCACAAAGAAACAAGAAGTATCGATTCCTTAAGCATGGGGTGGACCCGATTATGGAAAAGGCCAAAAAGTTTTAATGTTCAAAAAAGGCATCAATACCGCCAACCAAATGGACCAGCAGGGAGGCTTATTGGCAGCCAAATTCAAATTGCATATTTGAACAACCTGACAGAAGATCAATAAAGATTCAGTGATGTGAAGTAAACTATCAAGGGGAAGGCATGATGTGGAGATGCAGGTGATGGACTGGGGTGGACAAATGTAAGGAATCTTGCAACACCAGGTTATAGTCCAACAGTTTTATTTGAAAATCACAAGCTTTCGGAGATTATCTCCTTCGTCAGGTGAGTGAGTGAATGAGAGGTTCTCAAATCGCATATCTTATATTAGGCTGGGACACCATCACACCAATCAAAGGTGTCGTTGGTGTTCAGACAGGTTAGCCACGGAAAACAGCCTTTCGGGTCTCTTTCTCTCTTTGTCTGTGTAATTTGACCCATTGTGTATTCAGTATACTGGGACCTACTGTTTTCCGTGGCTAACCCGTCTGAACACCAACGACACCTTTGATTGGTGTGATGGTGTCCCAGCCTAATATAAGATATGCAATTTGAGAACCTCTCATTCACTCACTCACCTGACGAAGGAGATAATCTCCGAAAGCTTGTGATTTTCAAATAAAACTGTTGGACTATAACCTGGTGTTGTAAGATTCCTTACATTTATCAAGGGGAAGATTGTGTTCAATCACCAAGCTAGGAGAGCAACTGAAGGAGAAGAAATTGCACAATTTGAGTGATCGGACCTGTTAATAGAATGATACAATGGGACCAAAGCAGATGGTCTTTCAGATGGGATTTTGGGTTTTGTACATAAATGCGTTGAAAATAAAAGCCAGAAAATGATGTTGAACTTGTACAAGACGTTGGTAGTCCACAAATGGAATACTGCGTCCACCTCTCGGCACTCCCTCATGGAAAGGATATTAGAGCCACAAAAAGGGAAAAATAAAGATTCACTGGAATAATACCAGGAATTAAAAATGTACACTTTTTTCATCTAAACAAAGAAAGTTAAGGGGGAAATAATAAAGAATTTAAGATTATGAAAGAGTTTGAGAGGATAAATAATAAAAGACTATTTCCACTGGTTGGCCAATTGAAAACAAGGGGGCATAGACCCCAAATCATCAATAGGATCATAGGAACGGGAGTAGGCCATTCAGCCTCTCAAGCCATTCAATTAGATCATAGCTGATCTGTATCTTAACTCCATCTACCTGCCTTGGCTCCATGCCCCTTAATACCTTTCCCTAACAAAAATCTATCAATCTCAGTTTTGATATTTTCAATTGATCCCCAGCCTCAACAGCTTTTTGGGGCAGAGAGTTCCAGATTTCCACTCCCCTGTGTGTGGAGAAGTGTTTTCTGACATCACCCTGAACGGTCTACTTCTAATTTTAAAGTTACGCCCCCTTGTTCTGGACTCTCCCACCAGAGGAAATAGTTTCTCCCTATCTAACCTATCAAATCCTTTAATCATCTTAAACAACTCAATTAGATCACCCCTTAATCTGTTATATTCAAGGGAATACAAGCGTAGTCAATGCAACCTGACCTCATATTTTAACCCTTTTAGCCCCAGTATCATTCTGGTGAATCTGCACTGCACCCCCACCAAGGCCATATATACCCATCCTGAGATGCGGAGCCCAGAACTGAATGCAATACTCCAGATGTGGTCTGGTTTAGGCTCAGACAGTGGTTTCAGTGTAATAATAATAATAATAATAATAATAACAACAAATAATTGATGGAGAACGGATTGGAAGGATATGCTGATAGGGTGAGATGCAGAAGGGTGGGAGGAGGCTCATGTGGAGCCTAAACACCGGCATAGACCAGTTGGGCCAAATGGCCTGTTTCTGTGCTATAAATTCTATGTAATAGAGTGAGGGCTGTCTTGTTGGAGATGCTGTCGTTTGGATGAGGTGTAAAACCATGGCCCCGTCTGCCCTCTTAGATAGATAGACATAAAAAATCCCATGGCTTTATTCAAAGAAGAGTGGGGGAGGTCTCCCGATATCCTCGCCAACATTTATCCCTCAACCAACACCACAAAAACAGATTATCTGATCATTTATCTCATTGGTGTTTGTGGCAGCTTGCTGTGTACCAATCGGCTGCCGTGTTTCCCCAAATTACAACAGTGACTACACTTCAAAAGCACGTCATTGACTTTTAAATACTTTGGGGATGTCCTGAAAGGCATTCAATAAATGTAAGTTTTTTAAAATTTCAATTAATTTTCTTCTCTTTAGCTTTATTAATGTCACTTATCATCCTCCAGCTAATAAAGTATCTTCAGCCACGTGCCAGTATCCTTCTTGAACCACTCACTAGGAAGTGTACCAGAGTGGCGTATGTTTAATCTCTCAGTCTTATCTTCCTCTTACAATCTTCAGGTTTTTAAAACCCAATCTTGGCATCACCTTACCATCACCTCCTGGTTTATCTTGTCTTCTATTTTATTCTTCTCAAACTTGGTGGTAACCTGCACTATGGACCTCGTTCCTTCACCCTGGCCTCTCGATTAAAAAAAAAATCTCTGGACAGTTTTCTCTTCTTTCCCATGGAAAAACATTTTCACTTGACGATCCTGCCCAATAAGCCAACCATGACCAGGAACCTGGCATTTTATAAATCGGACACATTAAACAGATTATCCCATCCTTTAAGTGAGAAAACAGTATGGCTTTGACTGGTGAAGTATTGAGGTCACATGTATAGACCCAAGAGCCCATCAGAAGCTGAAGGGAAGAGAAGAGAAAACATTTAAGAAAAAGACCCTGCAAAACCCCACAAAAGTGTGCATGTGTTTATCCCATGAAGTTAATCTTAAGGTTAGTCTCAATATAAACAGATATTTGACTTATTCCAGGGATTTCTCCTCAAGAGACAAATTTGAAAGCAGTGATTACTACCGACAAAACGACCCTTAGATTTCTACAGATTTTTCCCTCTAAACTTGAATTTCTTTTTAAAAGATAATTATTTATATTTTCAGCAGGTTTTTCACTGGCCCTGTTTGAAAACTTGCTGATGGCTTATGAAACCAATGACCTTGAGGGGAACTGGAACTCGTTGTCTGAGAGAGGAGTCAATGGGTTCAGCAAGCCTCACAACTAACATTAACACTTTTACAGAGATATTTTGCATGAGAATTTTAACAAGCTGCCGACATGAACTCCTGTTCACTTCCGATTGGGAAAAATTATGCATCATCAGATCATATTGCTCTGGCTAAAACTACAATTCCAATTTACTGTGGAGTATTAAATATACACCGAAGCAAAAGAAAATAGTAAGAAACTAATGGTACTTATAAAAACAAAATTTGAATCCGTCCATAAGAATGCAAGAGTACCTTCTCCAGAATACATGTCCAAGACTTTCTAATATAATGTTTGTATGTGGAGCAGCAAAGTTCTTGCCTTTTTCACTGAATCCACCATTGTCTTTGACATAGCCAAAACTGAACTGAAGAACAGCTTGTAGAATATACCCCAGGTTGAGAGGCCTCAGAGTTGGCAATCAAGTCAGATTAAAAGAGATCTTTCACACACAGTCTCTTCCTTTGAAGCCCTGGTTCTTTCTTAACAGGCTGGTAAACAATAATATTATTTCTCACAACCAAATGAATGGAGATATGCCCCATCATTGCCTGGAGAGATACATGCTGCCCCATCGCTGCCTGGACAGATGGGGCAGCATGTATCTATGTCAAGCCTGAACCAGAGACTTTTATGATTTCTCTTCAGTAAGACACCCCTTTATAGTCATGGCAATCACAGACAACTAGTACCATTTCCCCTCAAAAAGGAGACAAACTTGCGCACATTATTTTTCGCAAACCTGATGTAGTAGCCAGACAACCGTGACCTGATCAGGTTTTGTTTATAGGCAATAACATAACCAGAGGTGAGTTACTTTCCCTCGAAACTAACTGCTAACTCCTGACAATTCTATGTATTATTTTACCTCAGAACTCCAAGATAAAAGAGATCTTCTCAAGAGTACAGCAGTAGAGTCCCATTTTAAATTGACATGACTTGGCCCAGCTAAAAATTCAGGTGAAACAGATATAATACAGAAATGTTACAGTTGTAAAGCAAGAAGGTGCTCAGCTGCCATTACATCAGGAGAACAAAGAAAATATGTAACAAATAAACCATTCAGCCTATTAAGCCCAAAATCATGTAAAGTTCGTAGTACCATGGGTTCGTTCAATCAATAGAGTTTTAACTCATCCTGAGCAAGCAATCAACCATAGAAAAAACACCCAAAAGTTCCCAAGTTTCTCCCCATACTCTGAAGGTAATTGATTGAAACTCAAGGATATTAACAATTATTGACATTACAATCTTATAACCCAATCACTTAACTTTAACCCATTGCATTCTACAGATGACACATCCATGATCCCCACAGCATGAGACATTGGAGCATTTAATCATTTTAACTTTTAATCCTGTAGTTCTTCTTACAAGGATTTCATTGGCATACTGTTTTCACTGGGAGTGTACTCTGCATGTCCAGTACTGAAATTCCACAGTGGTTCCACCAGTATCCGGCCATAACATCTGCAAGAAACCAGCAGAACCCCCAAAGAAATGGTGGACATCGAGTTGCGTACATCTCTGCTATTCTTGGGAGTTACCTCCTTGCCTTGTAAGGGGTGGAACTTCCATCTGCCCTTGATAGGTCAAATAAGGGCCAAAGGGTGGAGCCGGGGCATGTACCCATTAGGCTGTATGGGGACCTGATGTTATCGTGGCAGCTTACACCGAAATGAATGGAGGCACATTGGCCTCAAGGGCAGAGGTGGGCCCCACCGGTGGGGTGGAGGTCAGTCAAGCAGCCTGGACCCCCTCGAACAATTTTGTATGCTTTGAAAAAATGACTGCAGATCAGCCCCTTTGCTGACAAGATTGCTGACAGGGTTGCGGGCAGTCTGGACAACCCATGCCCCCCACCTCATTGGCAGGCAGGTGCCAGCATTGTATCTGACCTATGCTGATGAGATGTCCTCCCAGTGACCCCACAAACTCAGGCGGAGTAAATGCTGGAGGGTACCATCGGGCATGATTCCAACATAACCACTGGGATTGTGACCCATGGAATTTTGGGCCCCAGGTCTGTAGTCTTGTTAAGGCTCGTCAATTTGATACATGGGCCTTTTAGTTCTCCAACTATAATTTAAGAAAGAGAGGGACTAAGAGTAAGGGAAACTATATGGCTTGCATCCCTTGGGTTGGTACATAATATTTACTATTGTGTCTTCAGCTGCTAAGAAATATGTAATACCCCCTTCAGTGCAAGCGAGTTGTTACTTTTATGGGCTGTCCACACTAACTTGTGGCCTAATGGTGTTTCATTAACACAGTGTGTTTTATATAACATCATTTGTTGGCCCCTATTTACACTCCAGCTTCACTGCAGGGTGTTTTGTATATAGTTTCAAACTTGGCACATCCACAGCACATTTCAGTGGTGAAAACCCTTTCCAAAAATGTTACAAACCTTTGCTAAAATATCCCCAGCTGCAGTCATTTTCTCAAGAGAGTATACGAAACAGATCAATTTCTACAGAATTTTTTTTATTGACCGTGTAATTAACATATTTAACTGAAGTACAAATAAAATCAAATCTAAATCTGATTAATACTCGCTGCTGTTATCGGGGTGATATCTCCCAATGTCTGACAATTCAAAAGGCATTAGAGATCTACACTGCCAACTTTAGTTTGATGAGGCCTCAGAGTCTGTTGAAAATGTACACCATCAATGATGCATCCCTTAGACAAAGGTTTGACACTGTACTTTCAGACAAAAGTATTTCTTATGCTGGCCAGTAAATAGTAAATAAGCTTTATTTCCGGGTTTAACATCAGTGCGTAAAAGTACAGGCTTCCCACTGGGAATGCCAAGTCCAAAACTTTTGCAGTCGCGACCCAAAGAAACAACTATTTTCAACTCACACCCGCCCCCAACCCACCCGTTCTTGGGGTTTAAAATCACCCCCAAAGTGCCTGCTTGTATGTCATTGCAGGTGTGTCAAATGAGTCCTTATACACTTAGTCACATTTTATATACTTAATGGGCTGGATTTTGCTGTGAGTGGTGAACAAATGATGTCTGCCGTTCATTAGGCTTGCACTATTTATTGACTTTCTATGAGCTTTTGCACGGCAAGTTCCTGTAAGTTGGAGATCCAAACAGCATGGTGCCCTCTACAGCACATCTGGGACCTGTGTGAACAAGGCAAGCAGCTGTGTATCTCCTTGATTGAAGCATCGTTAATATCAGTGTAGAGACTGAACCAGGAAGTGTATGTTAGAATAGTGAATTCAATGTCAAATCAGGTACAGTAAGCCAAATAAAGAGAGGGAAAGAAAGGCTGGATTAAGAGACAGATAAAAGGCAAAAAGTAAAAGTAAAAAAATAATTTTTAATGTCCAACAATAATTAAAATCTGAAGGAATGAGACTCCACACTTGTAAAAATTAATTTTCAGCGCCAGAGAGGTTGTTTGGCAGTAATTGAGACTTACCATGCCGTTAAAAGGTTACTTAGACTTGAAATGACTTGGCTTAACTTTTCTTGGTGAGTTTAGTCCATATCGATGAGGTAAGGACAGGAACTTCACGGCGTTCAGTACATTTAAATGAGGAGTCAGTCAGCGAGATGCCGTTTTCGTGCAGCTTTTGGAGCGGCGTTGCATCTCGGACAGCAACTTCTGGATTTCCGCGTTTAACTGCGCATACGCGGTCGCCAGAAGTTACTGTCCGGTTTGCACATGAATAACGGTGAGTGCTGTTAGCCTCACCATTATTTTTACAGCAAAATCCAGCCCAATATGATGCCAACTGAATAAGGGAGATGGGTTCTGTGGCCTAGCGGTTATGACAGTGAGCTAGGAACCCAGAGATCTCGAGTTTAAATCAAGGCAAGTTGTGAAATGTATTGAAATAAATCTGGTAACAGTGGAGGGAAAATGGCCAACTGAATAAGACCGACCACCATTTACACATAAGTGAACTCAGCATTGAAATGGTTTCAAAACGCCAACCAACTGGTAAATTTTGAGGCTGGTTTCCAATAGTGACATATAGAAAATGCCACTGTTTGCACTGGCAGTATGAATTGAAAGGTAATTTGACTCTGGTGTTAACTTAATCATGATGAACAGGGACACTAGCTTTCTCCTGGAACACTCTCAGGCACAAGAATCTGTATTTGGCTGTTGGGAGTTAGTTGCATCATAAAACACAACAAAAAAGTTCGACTGAAATTACCTGGAATCCAGCAATTGGAATAATTTCTTCAGTCGCACAGTTAAAAAAAGTGTTCTGGTGTCAGTGATAGGATCAGTGCCAGCTTAAAAGAAGCACAGACCAGAACATTTTGTTGCATAAGTAACCAGATCCTCTTTGTGCTTATAGAACAATTAAGAAAAACGGTCTAAATTTTGTCAGCCATTAATCGTTTCCAGCATTAACGTATAATGATTTTCCAACCAATATTAATTTGAGCCCAGTTACTTACCTGTAAAACAGCAGGTGATTATTTTCAGAATTCAAGAGCAAGATGGATAGCGGAGGTAGATACATAGGAATAACTCATTCAATATTGTTCATGAATGGAGACACCATATGAAAACATTTTTCATAGTAATAATAAATTCTAGCCATCAATTCTAGAGACATTTAAATCATTAGAGCCACCGCATACTATTTTATATATTTTTGGTTGTGTACTGAATTAACTTTTCCTTTCCCCCCCGCAAATTATTTAAAGGAAGCCTACACGCTGCTTAAAATATATTGATCCATAATTCTCCTCCCACCAATTACCGAGCTGTAATGGGTTAGCAGTAGTCTAGTGGCTACTGTCTTAGTAAACATACGGAGACATTTATCGCTGTGTTTGGTGGATAAAAAACACATTCTCAACCGCACAGCAATCTGCACACATTGCAAAGTCGGGACAGTGAAGTCAGCATGTGTTTCTTCAAGGAAATGGGAGGTTGGAGTGAGTGAGTGAAAAGTTTCAAGTCAGGCTTTGCCAAATGCAAAATTATTCTGTAAAAGATAGGAGTACTTAGAATTATTTTTGAGTGGAAAATCAGAACGAAGAGCTACTTCTTCCCCATCCTGTAGAATTGCATCTACAAATCAACAATCAGTAAGAAACTTGGCAGAAGGATTGAAGGAGTGATGCTAAATTGAAAGTCAGTTGTTGGTTTTGTAATCTTTGCCGTTTTGGCATCTTAGCAACTGGCCCTTAACAAGAACCATCCGATTTCCACTTTCTGATACAAACAGGGTGAAGAAGGTGAAAGAGAGACCTTCCTCTTAACAAGACATAAAGGAACACAGAGTTCCTCTCAAGTTTGGTGAGATATTACCTAATTACAACATAAAGGGGAAAAAATCCACCACATGAAAACCGAGAAGAAGAAAACAAATGAAACCATTTCAGGCCCAAACCTGGAACACCTACAACTCCCTAAAAGACTAATCAGGTGATAAGCATTAATATTATCTCCATTAGCAGCTCTTAAAGGAACAAAAGCCTGCAACACATCAATGCAATCAACCAAAACCCATGTTTCACATGGGTATAGAAACAATAGGATTATTTCTGAAGAAAAATGAATAAAACGTAAAACAATCACTATTAAGAAGATTTTCCTCACAGCCTGAAAACATAGAGAGTAGAAAATCCATTTGCCTTGTATAATCCTCAATGCCACCAACTTCGGTTATGTGAAGAGACTGAAGAAGCCATGGTTGTTCTCCTTAGAGCAGAGAAGATTAAGGGGAGATTTAATAGAGGTGTTCAAAATCATGAAGGGTTTTGATAGAGTAAATAAGGAGAAACTGTTTCCAATGACAGGAGAGTCTGTAACCAGAGGACACAGATTTAAGGTGATTGGCAAAAGAACCAGAGGTGAGATGTGGAGAATTCACAGTGCGTTGCTATGATCTGGAACGCACTGCCTGAAAGGGTGGTGGAAGCAGATTCAATAATAACTTTCAAAAGGGAAGTGGATAGATACTTGAAGGGGAAATATCTGCAGAGTTATGGGGAAAGAGCACTGGAGTGGGACTAATTGGATAGCTCTTTCAAAGAGCTGGCACAGGCACAATGGGCCAAATGGCCTCCTTCTGTGCTGTATCATTCTATGATTCAGCTTTTAAAAATTGCTTTAAATAATATTGTGCTATATTTATAAAGTTATGAATGTGGAGTGTTATTAGATTGGAGGGCACCTTGATAATTCCCATGACTTCCTGTGAAGTGGTATTTACTTCTTTCCAGTAATGCTTGGTTACCATATTGCAAATCCTCTTAGGGAATAATGTTCAAAACTAGAGGTTAAGTATTGCCCACAAAATATAATTTAATTTGTTACATAGTTCGTTTAAATGTCTAGCTCTTTGACTCACTCGAAATCCAAGTATACTTTTTAAAGTAATAAAAGTAAAAGATTGCCCCCTTGTGACTATTTGTGATGCTTCTCATTTCAGCTTAAGTGCACATTCCCATAGTTTCCCATTGATTTTATTTTTGTCAAAGACAGCTGTCATGGTGCAAGAAGTAAGGTTTGTTATTGTTTCCAGGGAGACAGCTTCACCATATGGACTGGTGGAGGAACAATAAGATTAATTGGACTTGGGCAGCCCAGCACAGTCCTGACATCTGTAGCCTGGGAGTAGGTGAAACGAGAGAAAACCTGAGCTTCAGAGGTGGCCAGTATTTATAAATGTGATTTTCGTCACTTGAATTCACAGCAAATTTGTTGATTTTACACGCATTTTCTACCAAATAGAAATATGCATTAGTAAAAAAAAGTCTATTTAATTTAAAACAAAATTAATTTCCAAGCATTAGAGCATTTCTGTCACTCTGGATGAGTTGCTGTGTAAAATAATTGTTTCTGCACACACCCAGATGCCATGACAAAGCCTGGGGACAGAGAAGAAATGATTGACTCATTATCATTTCCTTCACTTTACCTAATTTGGCAGGGGGGGGGGGTCTCGTGAGCACCAAGTGTAGTAAAACCATGCCTGTACTCTTTCTATACCCATTTACAATTCTGCTACACCTACGACACAGAAATTGTTCCCACCTGGATGGAAATGGAAACAGCTAGATCATGGAGGTTAATGAAAGCAACTTGGAAAAATAAAAAATCACCCCATAAAGGCACACAATATAAATTCTCAACAAACTTTGAATTATCTAAAATGGATGTATCTATCTCAAGCCAGATTTTCATTTGGATACAACTGAATTGAATAGGGAGAGAAGTCACATGCAACTCTTTGTGCACTGGCTATTTAACTCAATTGTGTGTGGACACCAGCGAAGTGTCACATGCCCTTTCCTTGACTTTCAAGTTAGATTAATTACAGTACTACTTAAATAATAATGGGCAAGCGGGAGTACAATAGGTGGTAATTAAGGACAGGCAGCTTCACTCCAGGATGATAACTTGGGGATTTTTTTAGAGGAGTTAGTAGAAGGAACTCAAAGACAAATTTTAACCCGGCCTGCCTGGTGAAATCCAGGTAGGCTGGCAGTTAAAATGGACGCAGCGACTTAGTCCCACGGCTGCCTTCCCATGGTTGGAGTTTTAACCGGCTATTTTGAGCAGGCGATATGGACACCTGCCAGAAGGCAGCGGGTTCCTTCTTTAAGGAAGAGGCTTAATGAACGTCTCTATCCCCAATGATGGCAGAGCCCAGTACATGAGTGAAAAAGACAAGGCTGAAGCTCTTGCTACCATCTTCAGTCAGAAGTGCCGAGTGGATGACCCTTCTCAGCCGTCTCCTGAGGTCCCCGCCATCACAGATGCTGGTCTTCAGCCAATTCGATTCATTCCATGTGACATCAAGAAATGGCTGAGCGCATTGGACACAGCAAAGGCCACGGGCCCCAACAAAATTCATGCTGTAGTGCTCAAGACCTGTGCTCCAGAACAGGTTTGACCTAGCCACAAAAGGTAGGATAGGTCAAACCAATCCAACTCGACCATTTACCGCCCTATCAACCTACTCCCAATCATCAGCAAAGTGATGGAAGGAGTCATCAACAGTACTATCAAGCGGCATTTACTCACCAATAACATGCTCACCGACGCTCAGTTTGGATCCCACCTGTACCACTCGGCTCCAGACCTCATCACAGCATTGGTCCAAACATGAGTACAAGACCTGGATTCCAGAGGTTAGGTGAAAGTGACTGCCACTGACATCAAGACTGCATTTGATTGAGTGTGGCACTAAGAAGTCCGAGTAAAACTGAAGTCAATTGGCAAAACTCTCAAGTGGCTGGAATCATTCCTGCCACAAAAGTTTGTTGGAGGCCAATCATCTCAGCCCCAGGACATTGCTGCAGGAGTTCCTCAGGGCACGATCTAGGCCCAATCATCTTCAGCTGCTTCATCAATGACCTTCCCTCCAGCTGAGGGTCAGAAATGGAGCTGTTTGCTGATGATTGCACAGTGTTCAGCTCTATTTGCAGTTCCTCAGATAATGCAACAGTCCGTGCCCACATGCAACAAGATTGGGACAACATCCAGGTTTGAGCTGATAATTGGAAAATAACGTTCGTGTCACACAAGTGCTAGGCAATGACCATCTCCAACAAGAGATTGTCTGAACACTTCCCCTTGATATTCAATGACATCACTGAGTCCTCCACCATCAGCATCCTGGAGTCACCATTGACCAGAAACTCAACTTGACCAGCCACATAAATGCTGTGGCTTCTAGAGCATTTCAGAAAATGGGTATTCTGCAGTGAGTGGCTCACCTCCTGACACCCAAAGCCTTTCCACCACCTACAAGGTATAAGTCAGGAGTGATTTGGGTACCTGGATAGGTGCAGCTCCAACAACGCTCAAAAAGCTCAACACATCCAGGACAAAGCAGTCCACTTGATCGCCACCTCATCCACCAGCCTAAACATCCACCCCCTTCATCACTGGCGCACTATGGCTGCATTGTCTACTATCTACAGGGTACACTGCAGCAACTCACCATGACTTCTTCAGCAGCACCTCCCAAACCTGTGACCTCCACCACCTAGAAGGACAAGAGCAGAAGGTGCATAAGAACGCCACCATCTGCAAATTTTGTTCAAGTCACACACCATACCAACTTGAAAATGTATCGCCGTTCCTTCATCATCGCTGGGTCAAAATCCTGGTACTCTCTACCTCGGAGCATTGTGGGAGAACCCTCACCACACGGACTGCAGTGGTTTAAGGAGATGGCCCACCACCACCTTCTCAAGGGCAACTAAGGATGGGCAATAAAAAAGCCGGCTTTGTCAGCGACACCCACGTCCCAAGAATGAATAAAAAAAGTGAAGATTGGGTCCCAATGACGTCATTGGTGTCCGACTGAAATTTTAACCTGAGACCTGCGTGGAGAAGCTCTCGTGGCTTCCCCGCCATGGCAACCCATTGCCAAGAGGAGTCAGGACAGAAGAGGCCCAAAACAGTCGGTTATTTTTATTTATTTTTTGTTTCTCTGTGGGTCAGGAGGAGCAGGGTGCTTCTCTAGAGCCCCACAAGAAAACCTTGGGATTCTCCTATCCCAGGTTTCCCTCCCCGTACCTCTATCACGATGGTCCTCATGGCTTCCCCCCAACCCCCCCCCCCCCCCGAAACCACTTATCTGAGTGCCGGGGACCGTTCCTTCGAGTTCCTGGTGGTGGCTTCCTGCCGCCCAAAATGCCGCACTCGCCCGCTGGCAAGGTACCGCTTCCTGCAGGGTTTGGGCAGAAGACTGACGGAGCCTCGGGGTTAAAATTTCCCCGGCCTCACGCTGCGGAGGGCTGGACAGTTTGCCGTCCTCCCCAGCCCCCATCTGCAAGACTCCCAAAGGGAGTTAAAATTGGCCCTTTAGCATTCCTTCGCATGGGGACCAATGGTTGGTGGTGTTGGTTCAGAAATCGGTGATAAAATAAACATATCACAAACTCCAGATGGAGTGGGGTTGATGATCTGAATGGCCTTTTTTTTACTCCAGACTTTACGTTCTTATAATAATTTTGCAACCAAAGTTAGAAGCCGACAGTGGTAGACCTGGTAGTTCTCAATGAGAAAATAAATTGGAATGTTGCAAGTAGGATTTTTTTTACTTTATGCAATACACCAAATTAAAAACCAGCACAAGAAGTTCATTTCACCAATATGCAATTTGCTTCTGTAAAAAAATGGTTACTTAGCATATGAGTGCAATCAGCATGTTTCCCCGAATGTAACTTCTTTATCTCTAGATTTTCCAGTTGTCAGACTGCCAATCCAACATCAAGTCGTGAATAGGTCACCACTTCCTCGCATTGAACATTGGGTGGACTGAAGCCATTCTATTCGGCCCCTGTCAAAAACTATTGTCTTCTTCCCACTAACACTGTCTCCCTTGCTCAGCTGTTTGCTCTGGATAAACCAAACAGTGCAGGAACATTCTCTTAAAGGTGAGAGACTAGGAGCTGTGGAGGGGCAAAGGGATTTAGGTGTCCATGTACACAGATCACTAAAAGCTAGTGCACTGGTACAAATGTAATCAAAAAGGCTAATGGAATGTTGGCCTTTATCTCAAGGGGGCTGGAATTCAAAAGTGAGGAAGTGATGCTTCAGTTGTACAGAGCCTTGGGTCAGACCCCATCTGGAATACTGAGTTCAGTTTAGGGCACCGAACCTCCGGAAAGATATATTCGTCTTGGAAGGGGAAGAGTGCAGTTTCATTAGAATTATACCAGGGCTTAAAGGGTTAAAGTACGAGGACACGTTGCATCAACTTGGCTCGTATTTCATTAAGTTTAGAAGGTGGTGGGGGGTTGGTGGGATTTAATTGAGGTGTTTCAAATGATTAAGGGATTTGATAGGGTAGAGACAGAGAAATTCTTTCCTCTGGTGTGAGAATTCAGACCAAATGGACATAATAAAATTAGAGCTAGGCCATTAATGAGTAAAATCAGGAAGGACTTTTTCACACAAAGGGCAGTGGAAATCTGGAACTCACTCATGATACCTAGGTCTCTTTCCCTCTCAACATACTTTAATTCAGAGCCCAGCAAGCTTGGCAGTAGCCCTACCCACAGGCTTAGCACTACATTTATCTACACTAAATGTTATCTGCCACATGCGGGCCCATTCCACCATCGCAGCTAGATCAGATTGTAATGTCTTTTTCTCTTCAAGGGTTCCGGCACCAGCATAGATCTTCATGTCATCTACAAACCTGCGGACAATACCCCCAAAGCCTTCATTCAGATCATTGTAATAAATCGTGAGGAGTAGTGGTCCTAACACTGATCCCTGCGGGACTCCACTTGTAACTGGTCTCCAAACGGAGCCGCTACCATTAATGACAACCCTCTGTGAGAACTCAACCAATTCCCTATCCAACCCAGGATCAGACTTCCAATCCCACAGGACTTGTACAGTGGTCTATTGCGTGGCACCTTGTCAAAAGCTGTTGAAAGTCCGAATTACATAGAATTTACAGCACAGAAACAGGCCATTCGGTCCAACTGGTCTATGCCGGTGTTTATGCTCCACACAAGCCTCCTCTCACATTATTTCATCTCATCCTATCAACATATCCTTCTAGTCCTTTCTCCATCATGTACTTATCTAGCCTTCCCTTGACTGCATCCATGCTATTCGCCTCAACTGCTCCATGTGATAGCAAGTTCCAGAGTCAAACTACTCTTTGGGTAAACAAGTTTCTCCTGAATTCCTTATTGGATTTATTAGTGACTATGTTATATTTATGTCCTCTAGTTTTGGACTCCCCCACAAGTGGAAACATCTTCTCTACGTCTACCCTATCAAACCCCTTCACAGTTTTAAAGACCTCTATTAGATCACCCCTCAGCCTTCTATTTTCTAGAGAAAAGAGCCCCAATCAGTTCAGTCTATTCTGATAGTTATAACCTCTCAGTTCTGGTATCATTCTTGTAAATCTTTTCTGCACCTTCTCCACTGCCTCTATATCCTTTTTGTAATATGGAGACCAGAACTGTGTACAGTATGGAACCAAGGTTCTTTACAAGTTTAACATAAAGTCTCTACTTTTCAATTCTATTCCTCTAGAAATGAACCCCAGTGCTTTGTTTGCATTTTTTATGGCCTGGTTAACTTGCATTGCTGCTTTTAATGATTGGTGTATCTGTACCCTGAGATCCTTTGGCTCCTCTACCCCATGTAGACTCTTATTTTCCAGGGAGTATGCGGCCTGCTTATTCCTCCTACCAAAACGCACCACTTCACACTTGACTACATTAAAATTCATTCCTCATTTGCATGCCTATTATGCAAGTTATTAATGTCTTCTTGTATTTTATCGCAGTTGTCCTCAGTATTAACTAAACCCCCCAATCTGGTGTCATCCGCAAAAATATATCGGGGTTGATTTTAACTTTTGGCAGTGATGGAAAACAGGCAATAGAGGATTAGCCATTTGTTATACAGCCCGCTCTTCAATGGAAGGGGAGATCGAGCAGTGTGTGTAATGGGCAGCTGACCCTCTGTTACCTGTTCTCCATCACTGCCAAAAATTAAAATCAGCTCTATAATGTCTACAGCGCTACCTTCATCCATCAACTAGTAACCTCCTCAAAGAATTCAAGCAGGTTAGTAAGACATGACCTTTATCCAGAAGCCATGGTGCATGTCCCTAATAACCCCTTCTCTCTCAAGGTGGTCGTGCAGAGCATCCCTAATGATCCCTTCTAGCAACTTTCCTATAACTGACGTCCCCCCTAACCCCTCAGCATTGCTACCTCTCACCTCCTTAACCATTTTAAAGGGGGTTCTGTTGAGTTCTGGTATGAGACCAACAAAATCCCCCAAAGGATTTCAGTCCCATGGTACCTAGTAGATTCCTTACTTCTGCATTGACGATTTTGTTTTTGTTTAAACGTCCCTCTCACTTCTCTGGAGTTCAGTCCTCAGTGAGGCAGGACTCAACTCCTTTTTTAGTTGTTGTTGAGAAACGAAGGCAAAGGGCCAAATCCTATACTGGCACACCACCACCAGAGTTGAAAAGAGTAAGAGAAAAGAGGAGAAGTAATGATTAGGTGTTGCCAAACTTGGATTTTAAAAGCCTGCAAGTTCTGGGAGGAAGGGAAGAATGAGTTTGAGATGGTACCACGCACTTTGATTTCATTACAATGAAGAGGCAGGGGTCAGGAAAGTATGTAGGATGGTATATTTGAAACTTAGTTGGAACAATAGATGGAAGTTCAAAGGAGCAATATCCAGAGTGAAATAGTGTTTTATTCTATGTTCAATCCTGTGTGTTCAAAATACTACAGGGAGGGGGTGAAACTATGACACCTCCCTTGTTGCAACCCCACCTCTACTTAGCTGCTCAATTGGACTTATTTTTCAAGCAATTAAAAAGTACAAACCTGCACTGTGGTCTGGCACGTTTTAATGGAAATCAAATTGGGATGTTGTAAGAGCAGTGTAACCGAGAAGCAAGGAAGTGAATAAATGGCTGGATACCATTCAATCCCTATCCACTCCCTAACAGATGACAAAAGCTTGTGAGTTCACAGGATAACTAACTAATAAACAGCTCTCTGTTCAATTTCCTGCATGAGCACACACTGACACATCCAGAGGAAAGCAGATCAGAGAGTTAACTTCATCATGCAGCTCTCTCTACAAGACTGAGAATGAATAAATGGCAGAATTGAAAAGGACTGTAAACGCTGCACATTCTAAAATATAACTGAAAGCGCTGGAAAGGCACAGCCAGTCGATCAGCTTTGGAGAGAGAGAGAGAGAGAGACAAATAGGTTAATGGTTCAGTTGTGACCGATAATGATCGCCAATTCCCATCCCATTTCTAACCCGCTCTTCCCCTCTTTGAATGTGTTGTTCCCATCCACTCCCATGCTCACCCCTTCAGTCCATCTTCTGCTCTGCCCACAGCACCGAGACTGCTTTGGTCGAAGTCATCACTGGTATCCACTGTGAAAGTCACCATTTGTTCCGCCTCTCCTTGTCCTCCTTGACCTATCCTCAGCATCCAACCCAGTCAAGCACTCGCTCCTGCTCTGCCAGCGCTCCTCCATGGTCCTCCCCTCCATGGGACAGGCCTGGCAGGGTTCCACTCCTAACTGTCCCAACATAGCCAGCAGATTTCTGGCAATGGCTTCTCTTTCCAGTCTGACATGGCCACCTTGGGAATACCCCGAGGTTCCAGCCCGGGCGCCTGTTCTTCCTTGTTTACATCATGTCCCTCAGCGACAAGATCTGTAGACATATGGTCACAAGTGCGCTGACAACACCAAGCTCTCTTGACACCACGACCGCCACAATGCTGTCAGATTATCGGTCCAATATCAAGTAGGATGGAAGTCCCACCCTGCGACACCTCCAGCGTTGGAGCAGGATTCCAGAAATTTCTGGACTGTCGATTTTAAGAGTTCTTTGATCTTGACAAACACCGCTCTGTCTTTACTGTTACAAACAAAACCGTGTCTAGCGCTGGAGCCACTCTCTGCTCCGAGATGCTACTAATTCATTTCCTTAATATTACAAGGCAGCTTCTTTCAAAGCACTTTAAAGATCTGTCTTTGAAATGAAAGGATCCGACTGATTGTTTATGAAATCACCCTGTAATGCTAGACATTAAGGGCCCAGCTTTACACAAGTAAGGGGTATATCGTCCTCTAAATGTAACAGAAAAAGATGTATGTAAACAACTGAGCAAGACCAATAGTGAGCAGAAATAGACCGTTTTTAGTCCTACTCTGGGCCTTGCTCCAATTGTAAAAGGGCTAAGGGAATGGGGTTTCGGCTAATGGGCTTTGATCACAATCACCAACTGACCACTATAGTGGGTAAATGCACCATCCAGTGAGGAACAAAAGAAAGATCCCAGATCCAGTTTGTAGCGAGCTAGGCGACCTCAGATGAGGTGGGAGCAGGCAGGCAACATTGGCTCAGTGACCCTAATGTCGCCAGGAGAAAAAGGCAGCCAGGGTCCCTGCTCCTGATTGCTTCCCGGTGACCTCTACTACACTCCTCCAATTCAGGGCTCTTGTGCAGCCCCGATTTTCATCGCTCCACCATTGGCGGCCGTGCCTTCAGCTGCCTAGGCCCTAAGCTCTGGAATTCCCTCCCTAAACCTGTCCGCCTCTCCAACTCTCTCTCCTCCCTTAAGATGTCCCTTAAAACCTACCTCTTTGACCAAGCTTTTGGTCATTTGACTTAATATCTCCTTATGTGGCTCGGTGTCAAATTTTGTTTGATAATGCACCAGTGAAGTGCCATGGGATGTTTTACAATATTAAAGGCACTATATAAATGCAAGTTGTTGTTCTTGTGGATGTCAGCTAAGGATACAGTCTGGCTTGGCTCCGATTCCCCACTCCTCCCCACCAGCATGCCTAAATAGGCTGCCAGCACTCACGTGGTCACTTAGGCACTCGCACAGGGGAGCTGCTGGCATCCGGGGAACTGTAACCCAGCGTAAATCATCACCGTCAGGAAAGGAAACCAAACTGGCGAGGAAAAGAAATAAAAATACATTTGGAAATGTAGCAGGGTAGGAAAATTCCAGCAGGATTCTCACTTGAGGCTCTTCCTGGCTGTACCAGATTCCTGAGGTTACCTGAAAACTCCCTAACACCTCAACATTGCACCTTGGACAACATCAGGCCTCTTGTAAATCAGACCTCACTGCTGGGGTAATGATAGCAACAGAATTTTAATAAAAGGCATTGGGTTCAATTTATTAAAATTCTGTTGCATGCAGCAAAACAGAATTATGCCTTTCTTTTACATTTCACCATACCCATACTTTGCTAATTGGATTTGACTAAAATGACCTGACCTCGTAGATTAGGACCATCATTAGAAGAGAGGGCAATTATCAGACGTCCAGTTACTCGCGCTAAAAATCAACGCCGCATGAATTAAAAATGATTATGCTTCCCCCTATTCGCAAACTTTGGTCACCACCAGTTTGAAGTGTGGTCCCAAGAGAAACCTTCCTTCATTATCTCAATTAATGGGCCACATTTTTGAAATTAAGAACAGAAGAACAAAAGCAAAATTACTGCGGATGCTGGAAATCTGAAATCAAAACAGAAAATGCTGGAGAAGCTCAGCGAGTCAGGCAGCATCTGCGGAGAAAGAAACAGAGTTAACCGTGTCCTCCAGTGGGCATCTGAGCAGCGTGTGAGCAGCCATTGTTAATACAGAAGAAAAAGTCAGTGAGAGGAGACACGCCCACCTACTGAGCCTGGACTCTTAAAGAGGTAAGCACACTTCAAATCATCAATTAACTGTTGAAAGTTAGTTTAATCTAATTATATGTGGTTGCAAATAAAAATTTTAAAACTTTTTATAAAAAGGCAAAGTAAAATAAACATTATTTAAAACGCCACTGAAAGCCAATGCAGCGTATCAGCTTCTATGATGTGGTAGCTGAACAGGCTTCACCATTGTGACATTTTTTGTTCTTCCTTCCCACAGTTGCACAGCTGTCTGAGAACGCACAGGCTGCCAAGGGCACTGGGTCAGGGCACACCGAGGGCGCTGGGTTGGGGAACGGGGAGGGCGCTGAGTCAGGGGCACACGAGGGCGCTGGGTCGGAGCATGGGGAGGGCGCTGAGTCGGGGGACGGGGAGGGCGCTGAGTCAGAGCACGGGGAGGGCGCTGAGTCAGGGGCACACGAGGGCACTGGGTCGGAGCACGGGGAGGGCGCTGGGTCGGAGCACGGGGAGGGCGCTGGGTCGGAGCACGGGGAGGGCGCTGGGTCGGAGCACGGGGAGGGCGCTGGGTCGGAGCACGGGGAGGGCGCTGGGTCGGAGCACGGGGAGGGCGCTGGGTCGGAGCACGGGGAGGGCGCTGGGTCGGAGCACGGGGAGGGCGCTGGGTCGGGGGACGGGGAGGACGCTGAGTCGGGGGACGGGGAGGGCGCTGAGTCAGGGGGCGGGGAGGGCGGGGAGTCAGGGGGCGGGGAGGGCGGGGAGTCGGGGGACAGGGAGGGCGGGGAGTCGGGGGACGGGGAGTCGGGGGACGGGGAGTCGGGGGACGGGGAGGGCGGGGAGTCGGAGCACAGGGAGGGCGGGGAGTCGGGGGACGGGGAGTCGGGGGACGGGGAGTCGGGGGACGGGGAGGGCGGGGAGTCGGAGCACAGGGAGGGCGGGGAGTCGGGGGACGGGGAGTCGGGGGACGGGGAGTCGGGGGACAGGGAGGGCGGGGAGTCGGGGGACGGGGAGGGTGCTGAGGCGGGGGATGGGGAGTCGGGGGACAGGGAGGACGCTGAGTTGGAGCACGGGGAGGGCGGGGATTCGGGGGACAGTGAGGGCGGGGAGTCGGGGGATGGGGAGTCGGAGCACAGGGAGGGCGGGGAGTCGGGGGACGGGGAGTCGGGGGACGGGGAGTCGGGGGACGGGGAGTCGGGGGACGGGGAGGGCGGGGAGTCGGAGCACAGGGAGGGCGGGGAGTCGGGGGACGGGGAGTCGGGGGACGGGGAGTCGGGGGACGGGGAGGGCGGGGAGTCGGAGCACAGGGAGGGCGGGGAGTCGGGGGACGGGGAGTCGGGGGACGGGGAGGGCGGGGAGTCGGAGCACAGGGAGGGCGGGGAGTCGGGGGACGGGGAGTCGGGGGACGGGGAGTCGGGGGACGGGGAGGGCGGGGAGTCGGAGCACAGGGAGGGCGGGGAGTCGGGGGACGGGGAGTCGGGGGACGGGGAGTCGGGGGACGGGGAGTCGGGGGACAGGGAGGGCGGGGAGTCGGGGGACGGGGAGGGTGCTGAGGCGGGGGATGGGGAGTCGGGGGACAGGGAGGGCGCTGAGTTGGAGCACAGGGAGGGCGGGGAGTCGGGGGACGGGGAGTCGGGGGACGGGGAGTCGGGGGACGGGGAGGGCGGGGAGTCGGAGCACAGGGAGGGCGGGGAGTCGGGGGACGGGGAGTCGGGGGACGGGGAGTCGGGGGACGGGGAGTCGGGGGACAGGGAGGGCGGGGAGTCGGGGGACGGGGAGGGTGCTGAGGCGGGGGATGGGGATTCGGGGGACAGGGAGGGCGGGGAGTCGGGGGATGGGGAGTCGGAGCACAGGGAGGGCGGGGAGTCGGGGGACGGGGAGTCGGGGGACGGGGAGGGTGGGGAGTCGGGGGATGGGGAGTCGGGGGACGGGGAGGGTGGGGAGTCGGGGGATGGGGAGTCGGGGGACGGGGAGTCGGGGAGTCGAGGGGCGGGGAGTCGGGGGACGGGGAGGGCGGGGAGTCGGGGGATGGGGAGTCGGGGGTCGGGGAGGGCGGGGAGTCGAGGGACGGGGAGTCGGGGGACTGGGAGGGCGGGGAGTCGCGGGACGGGGAGGGTGTGGAGTCGGGGGACGGGGAGGGCGGGGAGGGCGGGGAGTTGGGGGACGGGGAGGGCGGGGAGTCGGGGGACGGGGAGTCGGGGGATGGGGAGTCGGGGGACGGGGAGTCGGGGGATGGGGAGTCGGGGGACGGGGAGTCGGGGGATGGGGAGTCGGGGGATGGGGAGTCGGGGGACGGGGAGGGCGGGGAGTCGGGGGACGGGGAGGGCGGGGAGTCGGGGGACGGGGAGTCGGGGGATGGGGAGTCGGGGGACGGGGAGGGCGGGGAGTCGGGGGACGGGGAGGGCGGGGAGTCGGGGGACGGGGAGTCGGAGGGCGGGGAGTCGGGGAACGGGGAGGGCGGGGATATGGTAAGGGAGCGGGATGAGGAAGGGGGAAGGGGGCATCTAGAGGAAGAGGCGGGTGCGCACCCTACGGGGGGAGGGGGGCAGACAATGTGGCATCGTCACTCCTGTCCTCACATGACACCCACAGAGTGGGTGGGGAGTCGGGGAGGGCGGGGAGTCGGGGGACGGAGAATCGGGGGACGGGGCCACGAGAGGCCACACATCTCCCCCTCTCCAACTCCTGGCCCCTCTGACTCTGTGCGAGACACGGGCCACTCCCCTCTCACAGGCAGCCTCCAAGCTGCTGCTGTTGGGCCTCAGGGAGGGGACACGATTGATGAGTCCGACCTGTCGGGGAGCGAAGGACCTATGGGAGTTGGCGGAGATGCGTCCCGATCCCCTGTAAGACGGGATACACATCAGCCCCATGTCGATGACGACTGGGGAGAGGACTTCATTAGTCGACAAGCGAGGCGAGCGATGGTTGCTGAGAACGAGAAGTACCTGGACTCTCTCGCCTCCGTGAGATGAAATCTTCGATAAGGTACCGCATAGTAGACTCATGACTTAGGGCAGAGCATGTGGAGTCGGGGGACAGGTAGCAGTATAGTTAGTAAGCTGGCTACAAAACGTAAAACAGACAGTCGGGATTGAGGGTAGCTACTCAGACTGGTAAAAGATAGGAAGGGGTGTACCCTAGGGATCGGTGTTGAGACCACTATTGTTCACCATTTACACAAACAACTTGGATTCGGGAATCAGAAGTACAATTTCAAAAATTTGTGGATGACACCAAATTGGGGGGTGTAGTTAATACAAGGGAAGAATGCGACAAAATACAGGAAGACATTAATAAACTTGCAGAATGGACGTGTAAATGGCAAATGAATTTCAATATAGCTAAGTGTGAAGTAGTGCATTTTAGTGTGAGGAGGCCACATACTGCTTGGATAATAAATGGGGTGGAGGAGCAAAGGGATCTGGGGGTACAGATACACAAATCACTAAAAGTAGCTTTGCAAGTTAATAAGGCCGTAAAAAAAGCAAACAATGCACTGGGGTTCATTTCGAACGGAATAGAATTAAAAAGCAGAGAAGTTATGTTAAACTTGTATGGAACCTTGGTTAGACCACACTTGGAGTATTGTGCACAATTCTAGTTTCCATATTATAAAAAGCATGTAGAGGCATTGGAGAAGCTGCAAAAAAAGATTTACTCAGATGATAGCAGAACTGAGTGGATATACTTATGAGGAAAGGCTGAACAAACTGGGGCTCTTAAAGAAAAGACTGACGGGTGACCTAATAGAGGTCTTTAAGATAATGAAAGGGTTTGATTGGGTGGACGTCAAGAAAATGTTTCCATTTCTGGGGGCGTCCAAAACTAGAGGCGATAAATATAAAATAGTCACTAATAAATCCAATAGGGAATTCAGGAGAAACTTCTTTGCCCAAAGGGTGGTAAGAATGTGGAATGCGTTGCCACAAGGAGTAGTTGAGGCAAATAGCATAGATGCATTTAAGGGGAAACTAGATAAGCACATGAGGGAGAAAGATGTAGAAGGATATGCTGATAGGGTTAGACGAAGCGGGGTGGGAGGAGGCTCGTGTGGAGAATAAATGTCGGCATAGACAACTTGGGCCGAATGGCCTGTTTCCCTGCTGTAGACTCTATGTAACTCTAGGTCACTATGTAATATCAACCATGTTAACATTACAACTGTTTCCAAAGTAGAAAATGACTACATCAACTCAATTTTTATTTAAAGTTTTTGCACTAAGCACCTCAGTGTTTATATAAACTTTTGTAATAACTACCTCAATGTTGATAAAAAGTTTTGCAATAACTGCCAATGCTTATATAAAATTTTGCACTAATTTTTTGCTGCTGCAATAAAAGTTCACTGTTTCACTTTCAATCTTTGCCTGTCCTTTTGTGTTCTTTCCTGGGCTATCCACACCTGTTAGCTGTGGCTCGGTAGCACTCTCGCCTCTGAGTCAGAAGGTTCACTCGGTTAATCCCGGGGATGAGGGGGCGGACATATGAGGAGAGGCTGAGTAGATTGGGACTCTACTCATTGGAGTTCAGAAGAATGAGAGGCGATCTTATTGAAACATATAAGATTGTGAAGGGGCTTGAT
Organism: Heptranchias perlo; assembly: GCF_035084215.1. NCBI lineage: Eukaryota > Metazoa > Chordata > Chondrichthyes > Hexanchiformes > Hexanchidae > Heptranchias > Heptranchias perlo. Next base: position 82,797,211 of record NC_090332.1, read on the forward strand.
CGGGTGGATGCGGTAAGGATGTTCCCAAGGATGGGTGAAACTAGAACTAGGGGGCATAATCTTAGAATAAGGGGCTGCTCTTTCAAAACTGAGATGAGGAGAAACTTCTTCACTCAGAGGGTTGTAGGTCTGTGGAATTTGCTGCCCCAGGAAGCTGTGGAAGCTACATCATTAAATAAATTTAAAACAGAAATAGACAGTTTCCTAGAAGTAAAGGGAATTAGGGGTTACGGGGAGCGGGCAGGAAATTGGACATGAATTTAGATTTGAGGTTAGGATCAGATCAGCCATGATCTTATTGAATGGCGGAGCAGGCTCGAGGGGCCGATTGGCCTACTCCTGCTCCTATTTCTTATGTTCTTATGTCATGGGTTCAAGTCCCCCTCCAGAGCCTTGAGCACAAAATCTAGGCTGACACTCTGAGTGTAGATGATGTGGAGATGCCGGTGATGGACTGGGGTGGACAAATGTAAGGAATCTTACAACACCAGGTTATAGTCCAACAATTTTATTTTAAAATCACAAGCTTTCGGAGATTATCTCCTTCGTCAGGTGAGTAGTGAATGAGAGGTTCTCAAATCGCATATCTTATATTAGGCTGGGACACCATCACACCAATCAAAGGTGTCGTTGGTGTTCAGACAGGTTAGCCACGGAAAACAGTAGGTCCCGGTATGCTGAATACACAATGTGTCAAATTATACAGACAGAGAGAAAGAGACCCGAAAGGCAGAGAGAGAGAGAGAGAATTTCCAGTTGTATTAAAAACAGATAACTTTTTTTTCCCTGCTGGTGGGGTTACGTGTAGCGTGACATGAACCCAAGATCCCGGTTCTTGATTGGTGTGATGGTGTCCCAGCCTAATATAAGATATGTGATTTGAGAACCTCTCATTCACTACTCACCTGACGAAGGAGATAATCTCCGAAAGCTTGTGATTTTAAAATAAAATTGTTGGACTATAACCTGGTGTTGTAAGATTCCTTACTCTTAGTGTGGTACTGAGGGAGTGCTGCGTTGTTGGAGGGTGCCGTCTTTTGGATGAGACGTTAAACTGAGGCCCCGTCTGCCCTCTCAGGTGGATGTAAAAGGTCCCACTGAACTATTTCGAAGAAGAGCAGGGGAGTTATCCCCGGTGTCCTGGCCAATATTTATCCCTCAACCAACATCACTAAAACAGATGATCTGGTCATTATCACATTGCTGTCTGTGGGACCTTGCTGTGCACAAATTGGCTGCTGCGTTTCCTACATTACAACAGTGACTATACTTCAAAAAAATACTTCATTGGCTGTAAAGTGCTTTGGGACTTCCTGAGGTCGTGAATAGCGCTATATAAATGCAAGTCTTTCTTTCTTTCTGGGGAGGGGGAGCAGAGGCATTTTGCCACTTTCAGAAGAGAACATAAGAAACAGAAGCAGGAGTAGGCCAATACGGCCCCTCGAGCCTGCTCCGCCATTCAATAAGATCATAACTGATCTTCGACCTCAACTCCACTTTCCCTTCCGATCCCCATATCCCTTGATTCCCCTAGAGTCCAAAAATCTATATATCTCAGCCTTGATTATACTCAACCATTCAGCATCCACAGCCTTTTGGGGGTACAGAATTCCAAAGATTCACAACCCTCTGAGTGAAGAACTTTCAACACTGTCCCAATGCCTGAGCCACCAGCTGCTCTTTCACCACCCTGACCTCTGCAGCCGTGCTTTCCTCGGGGGGGGATGGGGGGGGGGGGGGGGGGGGGTCACGACCCATGACCCCAGCAACATCCGGGTTGGCATCCTCCATCTCATCCATTTCCACCGGCATCTCGTCTGCCTAGTTAAGAGTCAGTCCTTCCCGCAGGGCAAAGTTGTGCAATGTGCAGCAGGCCACCGACACCTTGACAGCCGAGTACTGCAAAGTTCTGCCCACCGCCCACCACCACCACCGCCCCCCCCCCCCCGACCTGTCCAGGCACTGGAAGCGTGATTTCAGCACCCCTCTCCACTACTTGGCACGTGCACACGTGGGCAGGGTTGTGCCTCTCCTGTGCTGCGGTAGGGTGCCATCAGCCATGGCTTTAGCGGGTAGGCCTTGTCACCTTAGATCCAGAACTGAGAGGATGTACTTAGCAAGAAAAGCTGAACAGACTGGGGCCGGGGCAAAACAAAGTGTTCGGTTGTTCTTACATTATCAATAGTTGGAAATAGAAGCAGGAAATGCAAAAAAAAAATGCAGAGGTATTCTGTATAAAAAATGTGTTAGCATTCTACAAAAATGGTGCAGTGGTTATTTAGTTTCCAGATAATTATTTTTACCACATTCTTGCTGTTGGAAATATGCTAATATTAATGCTACCAAGGGTTGTTAATCCTTCTTAGTAATAACTTCCACAATGACCTCGAAGTGTGACGGAACATGCAAGCTTTATTATAGACGCAAGGACAACGTTCTAATGCGGTTTTACCAAACAACAAGTATTTATATAACACTGTACGAATACAGTTATATCAAATGAACAAGGATGATACAACCTGTCCCTAGGAAGTTTCAAGCTGATCAGGCCTGGTATTGTAGGGTGTGTGGGCCTCCGTTGCCCCAGAAGCTGCTCCTAACTGTAGTGGGACAGTGCCCAGTTTATATATCTTTCTGAAGCATATTTGCTTCTGGTAGCTTAATGACATTAGTCCTATGATGTCTTCTGTCCCGGACATCTCCCCCCCACCCCAGGCTGCCCATTGTTCCAGATATCTTTATCCATTCAATGGTGTTAACTGCTGTCCGTTCTATCTATCTAATGGGGGAGGGACATGCCCTTATCTTTCTGTGTATTTTGATTGTTCGGATACAGACCTTTAAGATGGCTCATCCTGTATATGCCAATCGCGAAAGTTACCTAGTTAACTGAACAAAGCTCCTGCAATTAACATACCAGGATTAGTCTGTGTCCAGGTCCTGAGTCTTTGATTATGCCTTGGGATGTTTTGTTATCTGTTTCTGACAATTGGCCTTCAACATGTCTTGTGCTTCGCTTTTTAGCCAAGTGTCTGAAGCTTTGCGGAGTGGGATACATAATTATGATTTGGTCTAGAAATTGTATTTCTTACAACTTGCCGCACCCTGGTGAAGGAATCATGCAAGCCTGTGTGTGAAAGGACGAAGGCATCATGAGCACTTTGCTGGTGATCTGCATTGACATTCATGACCCACATCGCATCGCAAAGGATCATCACATTTAACGAATGAAACCCTTTCCTGTTGATGTATGTGACAGGTGCATCATTGAGTTCCTTCAGTTGCACATGGGTCCTGTCTACAGCCCCCTGCACTTTGGGGAAATCCAGCGATCCTGTGGAATGCAAGAGACCTCACCCTTTGCCTCACTGAGGACACGTCACAGGTGATGAGCTTAGAAGCCCTGCGGAATATGGTATCCGTGACCTGCTGAATGCAGGCTTGCGCAGCTCTCTAGGTGATGCTGCACATGTCCTGCCTGAAATGACCCGCGTGCAAAAAAACTTGAGGGCTGTGGTTACCTTCATGGCCACCGAACGTGGCTGCAGGTCCTCTTGTAACATCTCACAGAGGTGGCCGATAAAGCGTAGTCTCCTCACACACAGCTCCAATATCATCTCGAAGGAACAGCCTCTCCCCGTACACTCTCTGAGGTGGGTAATAGTTCCTCCTGATGAGCCTACGGGAATGGTGCTTTACTCTTCTTTGTTGTTCCTTGCGTCGGAATTCTATTCTTAGACCACAAAGCAACACCTTGCCCGAGGATTCTCAGCCCCAGTATTACTCACTAGGTTAACAAATTCAGATGAAATTCTCTGGCTGCTATTTTAACAACGTTGTTGGCCCATTTCCAATTAATAGGTCCTTCGGATGAGTCATTAAACCGAGGCCCCACCTGCCCTCCCAGGTGGATGTAAAAGATCCTGTGGCACTATTTCGAAGAAGAGCAGGGGAGTTCTCCCCGGGATCCTGGACAATATTTATCCCTCAACTAACATCACAAAAACAGATTATCTGGTCATTATCACATTGCTGTGCGCAAATTGGCTGCTACATTACAATAGTGACTACACTTCAAAAAAGTACTTCATTGGCTGCAAAGCACTTTGGGACGTCCTGAGGTCGTGAAAGGCTCTATATAAATGCAAGTCTTTCTTTCTATCTTTTAAAGTTATCTTTGTGGGGCCAGGAGGAGCAGGTGTGCTCTGGGCTCTCCCTCTTCCCTTTTTGCAAGACCCTGCTCAACACCTCCCCCACCCCCCCCCCCCCTCATGATTTACCTAAATATCGGCAGGCAGTCTCTCTGCCACCCAATCTTTGTCTCCTGGCAGATCGCCAACTGCCTCTTTGGGTGGCCAGCTTGTTGATGGGATGTAAATGAGGCCTGGTCGTTAAAATAGTTTGGGGGTGGGGGGAGGGAGGAGTGTTGTTACTCCCCCTGCCCCTGCCTTCCTGCCCAGACACTGCTCCCCGTTAATCCACCCTATTTACTCTGCAGTTTGATTTGCTGTGCCTGATCTGGAAGTACTTAATGCTCGATGACAGGTGCCTGAAAAGGGGAAGCATTCCATTTCCAGCGCGAATATCCTGCGCCTTGATGAGCACAAAAAAAAAGACCAACTTTTCTGGTTTACTGTTAAATCGGCATTTCAGCAATTGATCACACCAGTTGTCACAAGACCAGTTCCCGGGTCTGGTGTCACGCATTTACAAGGTATTTCATGTCTACCTACATATCACATTAACTGAGCACGGCAGCCACCTCAGTTGTTATGGGATTTTAAAAGAGCATTTTAACTGTGATTAGGCTTTGCTAAACAACAACGGAGCACTGAGTCCTTCTTGTATCTTTGGGCTACATCAGATTGCTTTTCCTTGCTTCCTTCCTACATCCCAGTCTCTCTCCTCCTTTGCCCTCGGAATCTGGCCCCTCTTGCATGGTTCCTCTCCTGCTTATCCTTGCCCGGTGGCATTGCCTTCAATCACCTTGCTCCTACTTTATGAATCTCCCTCCCTAAACCACTTAACGATACTTCTTCCCCCGTCTCACCCCCCGAACCTCTAAAAGTCTGCCTAAAACCTGTTTTTTCACATGTTGTTTTGATCATCTTCACCCAACTCTTCTACTGTCAAGCCCCTGAACAAAGAAAAAACCTTTGAATCGGACGCTTAAACGATAGATTCTTGCAAAGTTGTGGGTCCCATACTTGATGTTCGTACTGGTTCTGGACCAAAATTTTTAGAAAAGATTGACTTCAAGGCAAAGCGCAGGTTTAAACAAACATACAAAACTGTGTCGCAAAAATCATGGCAAAGGAAAAAGAAATTTAAGAAGCATGGATGGATATATTACTCCCTGGCTTTGCGGAGATTGATTCACAGGCGCTGTTGTTATTTTGTGTGTGACAGCTCAATTTATTTAACCTGCTAATAGAACCTGGGTGCATGACGCTCTGTCCCACTTATTAACACTTCGAAAAATGAGGCTAAACTACACAGTCATTTGCAGAAAGATTGATTTGCAAAGGGAAAGCATAAATCATTTGTCCAGTCGCCTGTACTTGCAACAAGATAGAGGTAGATGGGTGTAATTAGCTGGTAAAATACCTTCCGCCAGTGGATCATGGAATAAAAAGGAGTTAAGTGATAATAATGAGGCCAAGTCCAATCATCAGATCACTACAATAGAAAGCTTGCACAGAACGGCAGTCGATTAGTCGGCAGGATTCCTGTAATAAAGCAGAGCAATTTTACAGCTCACTTTACATCTTTGTGAATGTGGATATTTTATAACTTAAACATTGCACCTGACCATTTACATGTCATTCACACACCGTGCCTCAACTTTGCTCTGCTTTTTTTTTAACCTTATGCACATTGTGCCCATGCTGATGTATTGTATCCCAGCTGTATCCACACACTGTATGGACAGAAAGGACCTTGATTCTCCCAGGACTTCTCTCTGTATTAGAGCTAGAGCAAAATTTTTTAAAGGTAGCATTTTTAAGAGTAAGGCAGAAATATAGAGAGGAAAAAAATCTTCAAGGTATCAACATCGGAGGTTACCTGAAGGGTGTCCATTCCTCCTATTTATAAACCAGAAAATGTCCATCAAGGATGGATGTATTGCACTAGTACAGATTTGCAACATTAATTTTTTATTCCCAGTACTCTCTGTAAAAAAGTTTTCTTTTAAACCACAGACTTAATTAGCAGCACACATTCAAGAAAAGGAATACCAGTCTACTGATTTCAAATAACACATTTTATACCAAGAAACTGGTCCCATCCCCAGTGTGATTAGTCTCACAAGGACACTTGGAGCTCTGTACACATTTCTGATATTGCTGTTGTACGACAGCAGTTTGAGACCACTGTCTGCTTACACAGCTGGCAGTCCTAAGTTATACTGCTGGCTTCATATTGATCACTTGCTTACACACATGCACAGTACAGTGCTGATCAGCAATCAAATGTTATTACATTTTTAATGCTAGCAATGAGTCGACTGCAGAGTTAATTTTTTGCTAGAATTGTACAGTTCAAAAATGACATTTTAAAAATTCCTGAACAGTCCAACTTCCTGGGAACTTTATAAAGATTATTTTGCGCTGTTGTATTTGTTCTGGAACCAGTGTGAAGGCCGATACATTGAAAGACAACGGCCTAAATTTTCCGACTGGTGTTATTTTAACATCGGCAGTTGTAATCCATTTGGAAATGTAAAATTGATGCATGACAAGTTATCAAACTGTTCTATTTTCAGATATGTTTGAGGTAGTTGCAGAGGCTGTTGGAATGTACAGTCAGGTCTTTTCCTTAACTGAGTATATTATGCAGTTGAGAAAATATTGAACAACACAAATGTATTCAATAGTCTATACTCCATGATTATGTATAGACAGGGCAATTTTAACCCTACCTGCTCAGCAGAAACCAGGCAGGCAGTCAAAATCGACTGGGAGACACACTGTCCCACACTATTCCCACTGTCTTCTATTTTAACTTCCTCTTCTGTGCAGGCAGCAAGGATACCCACCTGAAGCTGATGGGGCCCTTCTTTAAATATGCAGATCAGGGTCTGATGACATCATTGGGCCCCGACTGCTATTTTAACTGGTGCCTTGAATGGGGAAGCAACTGTGGCCTTTCCACCAGGTGAAGAAAGCAGGAAGATGATCTGGGGCCAGAAGAGGTCCAAACCTGTACGTTCTTTTTTTTTTAAACTTTCCGTGTGGGGGGGCCACAGGGAGCAAGAGTGCTCCTCCTCCTGTCCCACAAGGAAAGTTTAGGCCTCCGTTGCCCTGGGATTCCCCCCATTTCCTGAAAGCGAGAGACCATCCTGAAACCCTCTCTCCACCATTTACCTGAGTGCTGGCAACCCTTACTTTAGCTCCGTCCGATGACTTCCTGCCATCCGACGTTCCGCTCCCAGACTCTGGCTAGCTGCCACTTCCCACCTTTCTTGCGGGAGACTGACCGGGGGGGTGGGTCATGCAGCTGAGGCCCGGGAGTTAAAATCTCCTGGCCTCACGCTGCCGAGGTCAGAGGGGTTTTGGCACTTGCCTCACCTCCCCCCACCCTGCCGCCCGTCCAATTCACACTTCAGGTTAAAATCAGGCCTAAAGTATTTATTGGAATATATAGAGAATGGCTAATGGCAAATGTGTGTATTGGCTCTATGTCACACAAAATACAAATGTTGAGATTTTATTTATAAGGAATCGCAGAGCTAAAAATTCAATTTAGCTTTGAGGCAAATTATTAAAATAGGTAGATTCTGATGGGGAGAGGATTTGGTTCAGCTCTAAAGCCCCCCTCCCCCACTTCAAATCTGCCCCCCTCCTCCAGTGGTTAACTTGTACTCAATTGTGTCAACTCAGGCAAAAAGAATGACTATTTGGGCCAAGGTGCCAAAGGTCATCCAGCACCTGGATAACAATATCCAAACCCGAGTTAACACCTGCAGGGAAGGAGGGGAGGAAACATTGGGAAAAAAGAAAAATAATAAGAATATTTTTACTTGCCCCTAATTTTTGTCTTCCATCTCTGTTAAAACATTGTCAAGATGGCAGCCAAATACCACTGTGGAGAAGTGAAAACCACCTAATGTAAATAATAGGAACTATCCCCTTACATTTCAGACTAGAAACCATTTGCTGGAATAAGTTTTCTCTTGAGAAACCACCATTGATTATCCATCTTTGCCAACATGCACAAATTCCATCATTTATTGATTTTTGCACTGTTATTTAATCCACATGATTTGCCAGGATGGAAAGGAATGAGAGACAGTTTTTAGAAAGTTTCCCCTCTCGTTCCCATTGATTTGCTTCCTACTCTTACTCTTCCTTTTCGCTTTGTGTTTTAGCTCGTTTCCTAAACAAAACCTCTGAGATAAAGCAGCTCGATTAAAAGGTTAGTTCTGCCGAGCTGCAAAAGGGTCTCGAAACCTTCTTTACTGTTTGAGGCAGAAGGCGAGGGACAGTTGTGCTGTAACCTACTCCGCAGCTGTTATCAACGCCACTCCATGCTAAGTCGATAGGAAATGCCAATCTGTGGGTACATACACTGATGATTTACTCTCACTCTGAAGTCTCCTTGTGCTGTTGGAAAGTGTTCCATTTAGTGGCCTGATCAAAATCTAGCAAAATTCAGCTAACGAGACCAGTCAAGCCTAAATGTCAGTCAAAGGCTGGCATTTAAACTTAAGTCCTTTGGTCGTAAGTTCAACATTCTACCACTAAAACTGCCAGGCCAACAAGTAAAGCCCTTTAAATGAAGGGATCACTTTGATCACCATGGTTGCTTGATTTGCTGCCAAGGTGCTAAAATCTCCCTTCCATGATGGCAAGACATTTTACAGCAACTGTATGTCACAAGTTTAGTTATAACCCAGCCAACCCTCCTACGTTTTAAGTCTTCACAGATGGCTGACTGGTCATCGGTGGAGGCGAGGATTGTTGCTCTTAAAGACTTTTTTTATTCTAACTCTGGAAAGCCTTGCTGGGCAAATAATAAAACGCTTTCACCAGCTCAGTGCAATCGGAGTGCAAATGAAGACAGGTTCAAAGAGCTAGCCCCAATTAAATTGGAGCTACTTTTCTGATTACCTTAATAAGCATGAAGTGAATCTATTAGTTCACTGTTTCTAAGAACTCAAAACACCCAGCTCAGCCAAAAAGCTACTGCCAGCTCACAAACTGTCAAACTCAGTTTAAAAAAAATTGATGGGCAAGAAAAATATATATATACATGTGCGCAGACTGGATTTAGAATTCTTTTCCAACCCCAGCTAGGAGAATTCCTCCACAGAAAATGCCTGTGGGGTTTTCTCTGCTGTGACATTTCTCTCTCCGTTCACTACACAAAGGGGAAGGATATCTCCCTTGGGCCCTGTGTTGCAGATTCATGACGCCATTTAGAGAGAGCGGGCTTATGATTTTGTTACAGAATGTCACAGAGGCCACCTTCTCCCATTGAGCTGAATTTTCCTCGGTCACGTGCTAAGGACACACGGGCGCTCATCAAGCGAGCAGGAAGCCCCCCCCCATCATCTGCGTGAGGTCCTGTGTGATTTTAACTCCTGGGCCTCGTTGCCATTTGATTGATGGGCCGCCCTCCCGATCGCGTCATGATTTGGGCCACTCACATGCGCTCCTGCGACGTTCGACTCTCGAGGCTTATTTAAAGCGGAGGGTGCACCTCTTAAAGCAAGGTCGCATCCCCTGCTTGGATTTTTCATTGAAAGACGCTGGAAGATAATCTGAATGAGTCTGCCCCCAACCCCCCTAACTCCTCTGCTTTTCTGATGCCTCCCTGGAGGTCCCAGTGGACTGAATTCAGGGCAAGGAGGGAGCAACTGCAGAAATCTCAGGAACTACAGGAGCATCACCATGGACACAATGAAGCAGGTCTGAACAGAAGTGGCCGAAAAGGTCAGTGTCACAAATATCACCCCCAGGACCTGGGTTCAATATAGAAAAAGGTCCAAGGACCTCACAAGAGCATCAAGGGTGAGAACATCTCTTCACCTCTCTCAACATCACCCGACGACACTCCTTTCACCCCCTCCCCCACGACGCTCAACAATTCCCTCCCCTCCATTACATCTGTCACCTGCAATCACAGGGACACACTGCAACACCTCTCCTTCTGACTCCAAACCCACTCACCTCTTCCTTTCCTCTCTCCACACCACACACTGTTAACACTCTCTTCTCACATACTACCACTTGCACAATGACCAACTCCGACCACTCCTTTCTCATTTCACATCACACACACTTCCCTTTAAATTCATCACCTTCCCCACCCTCATTCCATCATGCTTCTTCTCCAGCTCTCCGCACATGCACTATGTTCACAAGACCCACACCATCTCCACTTACCTTATCAACAGCCGCTCACTAACGCTCACCCTCTCTTTCAGCAAGTCAAAACAGCACATAATGCGAAGGAAAGGATCAAGTGTGAGGGGAGGAGTTCCCAACATCATCATCCCCACCCAAGCAGATCAGGACACCCTGCAGATCAGCGGCCCAGACAGAGATATCAGCTTTGGGGAAGGCCAGGCTGGAGAATTACCTTTGCAGGGTGTCTATATTACTGGTGACCCGTCATCCACCTCCGCAAATCTGCTGCACATTCAAACTGTGTTCTCACGACTATCACCTGCGAATGACCAGCTTCTATCTGCCATCCCAGCTCTTGTCCCTCTTCTCTTTGTTCTAGGACCTCCTCGGCAGCAAGAGGCTCCTGCATACAAGGACGTCTCAGAGGAGGATATTCCTCCTGAAGATGCAACATCACTTGCTCCATCTCTCCAAGGCACCAGTTCAGACATTGACACTCCGCGTGGGTTAGATAGCAAGCCAGAGGAGGTCTGCATGTGGTGAAACACCCAGCACCAGCAGGTACTGGTGGCAGGGATAGCCCCGGAGAGAGCCCGCTGAAGGGCTGTGCTGAGGAGGACTGAGATGAGGGCTTTAGGGGGGCCAGCTATGAGAATAAATCTTCTGGCATCACACAAACAGCTGCATGAGTATTGGAAGGCCTGCCAAGGAGTTTCATCACCATGGCTGAAAGTGTGGAGGAGTCCACTTCCACCTGTGTGGTGTTATTTCCCAGGACATCAACACTCTGCAGCCGACCCTGGAGAGTCATGTCCAGGGAGGCTTTTTTTTTATTCGTTCATGGAATGTGGGCATCACTGACGAGGCCAGCATTTATTGCCCATCCCTAATTGCCCTTGAGAAAGTGGTGGTGAGCCGCCTTCTTGAACTGTTGCAGACCGTGTGGTGATGGTTCTCCCACAGTGCTGTTAGGAAGGGAGTTCCAGGATCTTGATCCAGCAACGATGCAGGAACAGTGATATATTTCCAAGTCGGGATGGTGTGTGACTTGGAGGGGAACGTGCAGGCGGTGTTGTTCCCGTGTGCCTGCTGCCCTTGTCCTTCTAGGTGATAGAGGTCAATGGTTTGGGAGGTGCTGTCAAAGAAGCCTTGGCGAATTGCTGCAGTGCATCCTGTGGATGGTACACACTGCAGCCACAGTGCGCCAGTGGTGAAGGAATGTTTAGGGTGGTGGATGGGGTGCCAATCAAGCGGGCTGCTTTGTCTTGGATGGTGTCGAGCTTCTTGAGTGTTATTGGAGCTGCACTCATCCAGGCAAGTGGAGAGTATTCCATCACACTCCTGACTTGAGCCTTGTAAACGGTGGAAAGGCTTTGGGGAGTCGGGAGGTGAGTCACTTGCCGCAGAATACCCAGCCTCTGACCTGCTTTTGTAGCCACAGTATTTATATGGCTGGTCCAGTTCAGTTTCTGGTCAATGGTGACCCCCAGGATGTTGATGGTGGGGAATTCAGCGATGGTAATGTCATTGAATGTCGAGGGGAGGTGGTTAGACTCTCTCTTGTTGGAGATGGTCATTGCCTGGCACTTGTCTGGCACGAATGTTACTTGCCACTTATCAGCCCAAGCCTGGATGTTGTCCAGGTCTTGCAGCATGCGGGCTCGGACTGCTTCATTATCTGAGGGGCTGCAACAGGATTCTCACAACTGGAGTCCATGAGGCTGAAATTGGTCTCTGGTGTTAGTGCAAGAATGGACGATAGTGAATTGGCAGCCCGTTTTCCTTTTCCATTGTCTTCAATGGACCCATTTCATATACAAATCAGGGGCCTAATGCCTGTTTTAGGCCCCTTTATGAAAACAGTCTGCGTGTGACATTCAGGCGCACAGCAGTCCGATCAATGGTCCTTAAAGGGACCGCTGGAGGCTGCCACCAAAAAGGTCAGTTCCAAGTTTTTTTTACTTACCTTAATGTGGGGACAGGAGGAGCAGGAGTGCTCCTCACATCTCTACATTAAAACCGTGGGCCGCTGTCAGCCACCGCTCTCCAACTGAATGCGTTCCCCTCTCTGCAACTGGCACCCGCAGATCATAATCACATAGGATGTCATTTGTGACTTTGATAAGGGCCGTTTCAGTACTGTACCAGCCGCAAAACCTTACTGTAGCACTCACTGATGCAAGCTGGCTTTGTGTCATTTTAATGCAATAATAATGTAGCCATCTATTGAGCCTCAGGCATCTCTCGTTATTGTTACGTGATTGGCAAATACTGCCACTTCCAAGTCTGAGAAACATCTTGGAGTAGTAATTTTATCTACTTAAGAAAAAAGAGCAGCTAGTTACAGGGTTGACCAAGTGAAATAATAATTGGAATAACTGTGAAATGCAGCCTGCCTAGGTGTTTAAATGTCAAACTGTCTCTTATTGCTGGGTGTGTGTAAAAGCAAAATGAACGCCAACCGTCACAGTCTCAGGATACGGGGTGGGACATTTAGGACTGAGATGAGGAGAAATTTCTTCACTCAGGGGGTGGTGAACCTGTGGAATTCTCTACCACAGAAGGCTGTGGAGGCCAAGTCACTGAATATATTTAAGAAGGAGCTAGATAGATTTCTAGACACAGAAGGCGTCAAGGGGTATGGGGAGAGAGCGGGAGTATGGTATTGAGATAGAGGATCAGCCATGATCATATTGAATGGTGGACCAGGCTCGTAGGGCCTACTCCTGCTCCTATTTTCTATGTTTCTATGTTGAACCAGCAAATTGTAAATTTAAGATATGTTACAATGTGGTTTTTACATGTTATTTAATAATCCTCCATTTAACAAACTCACTAACGTTATTATATCATAATGCACATAGATTAAATAAAGAGGTTGGTACACCAGAAGATTGTCGAAAACCCCAGGGTGAGGTATCTGCTAGGTCTGAAATCTGAGCTGCTCCGAAGAAGCAGGTACTTACAAGAAACAAGAACAGCAATCTCAAAGGAATGTTTTGGTGCTGTTGCAAAACACTTAACATTAGTTCTGGTTCAAAACTGATCGTTATAGGTCCAACATAATACCTGCAAATATCAGTCATGCATGTCTGTGTGTGTGTGTGTGTGTGTGTGTGCAATATAACAAAAAAGGCATTTGGAAATGCAAAATAAACACTAACTCAGCTGATAGAAAAACTGAGATCCGTCTAGCTCTGCAAGCTATTTGTAACAAGCACATCATAATCAAATCACTTGGGGAGCTCAAAGCTGATGAATGATACTCAGGTGTATTATGTCCACTATTCCAACTCCATCCTATGCCTTGCTAATTTTCTCTCACGTTACATTGTCACTTTTACAGAATTCTTTGAAAAACACACACTACTCAGTCGCTTTTACTCTCTCTCTCACCATCCTGACCTGCCTTTCTTTTACCAGGTCCCTCGTGTCTTTGTGCATTATCATGATGCAAATCAGTCTCTTGGTGTATTCATATATTCTGCAACGGAAAGAAAGAACTTGCATTTATATAGCGCCTTTCACATCCTCAGAACGTCCCAAAGGGTTCACAACCAATGAAGTACTTTTAAAGTGCAGTTACTCTTGTAACGTAGGGAAATGCGACAGCCAATTTCTGCACAAATAACAATGAGATAAATGACCAGATAAACTGTTTTGGTGGTGGTGGTTGAAGGATAAATGTTAGCCAGAGCAACTCCCTGCTCTTCTTCAAACAATGCCATGGGATCTTTTACATCCACTTGAGAGGGCAGACAACCTTAGTTTAATGTCTCATCTGAAAGATGGCACCTCTGACAGTGCAGCACCTGCTCAGGAACTTTTTCCCACCCCTTACAAAGCAAGTGACGAACCAGGGGGCAGGACGGGGGTGGGGACGGGACGGGGTGGGGTGGGGCGGGGCGTGGGTGGGGCAGGGGCTCCCTAAACCAAGAGTTCCTGCTACGGAGCCTCAGTTGGGATCTGCACTTCAGTGGTGGCCCATGTACAAGAGAGATGAGGCGTACTGGCCCACACACGGGAGTCAGTCGACCACACAAGTGGCAAAGGGCCTTGACCCCTGAAAAGGACAATTAAAAAAAAATTACTTCCTGTATTGGCTCCCTCGTCAGGAGGGGGGGGAGGGCTGATTGGAGCCTTGGCCAGGGATGAGGTCCCTAGGCAGCCCCCCCAATCCCCTTACCGAATGGTTGGGCAGCCAACCCCCGCAAACAACAATGAAATAATGACCAGCTCATCTGTTTTAGTGATGTTGGTTGAGGGATAAATATTGGCCAGGACATCGGGGAGAACTCCGCTGCTCTTCTTTGTATTGTAGTGTTTGTTGAGTAGATCCTTGAAAAGGTGATAATTGGCAGGTGGGAGCTGTAAGATGGTTTTTCAGCTTCAGCGGAGGGGGTGGGTGAAACATTCTTGAGGCAACAACATGTGGGGGTTCTTTGGGAAAACAAAATGTGAGTGGCAGGAAGTAGTTCTCAATCACAGAGTTCCGCAGCCACCACCCTACCTGTACATCATCTCCGTTCATGGTGTCCTCCTCTTCTTCCTTACCCTCTTCCAGCAGGCTTGTCTCATGTCCTGTTGCATATGCACTCTTCTCCGGATGACAAAATTGTGCAGCATGCAGCGGACAGTGCTTTACAAAAATTTTGGCTGGATTGTAGAGCTGCCGGGTCTGAAGGCGGAATTCTTGCTTCAGAATCCCTATGGTGTGCTGTACTGAAGCTTGGGCGCCAGCACGGGCCTCATTGCATTTGTCGTCTGCTGCTGTGTGGCCGTTTCTAATTGGGGCCGTCGGCAATAGCTGCAAAGGGTACCCTTGGTCTTCCAAGCCAATTATTTTCTCAGGACTATCAAATAATACAGGCACCGTGGACTCAGCATGTGACTGCTCGCTACATAATGGAATTGGCCAGATCACTTTTCCCTGGTCCAAAATCACCTGCCCGTTGAGAAGTGTATAATAAATTGGATAGCCAGATGGTGAAGGACAGAATACTAGAGCCTGGTCCTTAGTTGCTTCCAAGCCTTTATTCACAGAGATCCACATTTCCCACTCTATACCCTCGATAAGCTCTCATATAAATGGATACAAGAGAGTCCCCAATTGATATGCACCACCTGAATACAATTAACACTAATTAATATAAATCGTATGGATACAATTAACATGGTGTTCCTTCCTGTTGATGTTTGGAGCCCTGATACCTGTGTTGGTTCTTTCTATAATGCCCTGGGCTCTTAGGAAGCCTGCCAGGCAGTACAAGTTCTGTGGCCTTTCCTCTGGGAAATCTCTAAAGGCGTTTCCCCCAGCAAACATTGCATTAGTCACTCACTCTTTACAGGAATGAACTTCACACTGGTTGAACCAATAAACGTTCCCTGTGGTGTCCTGGAAGCACCCTGTTGCTTAGAAACTTTAGTAACCTGCACAACTATCAGAAGCGCCATTCCAGTCTTCAAGTAGTTTGTAATTAAGCCTGCTTCAGGTGTATAGCTTGGAAACTAGCTATCCAATGTAGTAGTAGGAATGCCATTGTCTGGAAGCACAGGCCCTTGGGTATTGGCCACAATGAGCATACCCCATGAGGTGTTGTTTGATCTGTAGATGCTCTCCTCTCATGAATTGCTTCTCTTCAGCCAACTCATGCAGTGCTGTGGGAACAGCCAAAGGGATTCCGATCCTCCCAAATTTATTAGCTGCAACTTATACTGTAGCAATAATTGCCGAGACTCCATGGAAGTATATTAACAAACTCAAGGCTTCCATTAAAGGCAAAAATGTAAAAGGACACAAAAAATTGCGAGATTTCGATGCACAAGTAGTGAAATGCTCACTGGAAGAAAATAGACTAGCAATGAACGAAACAACAGCAACCTTGCTTTAAAAGACACTCCAAAATAGGCCAGGCCCATTCTTCTGCACTGTGCTTATTTTATACAGGCAAGGTGTGTGCTGGGGGGTAAAGCCATGAAATATATTATCAGCCCAGATTTTTATCAACTTTACTGTTAAATGAGGCCTCCATAGGACACAGCCTCCTCACTAGCCCCTTAGAAAACCAGGTGCACCGTGAATCAAGGTCACGAGGGTCAGGGATACGATTTTCTCACCAGCATCTTCTCCCAGTGAGGCTCTGCACCACCAGCAGAGCCATGGACATGTAGTCACTGTTGCAATATAGGAAACGCAGCAGCCAATTTGCGCACAGCCAGGTCCCACAAACAGCAATGAAATAAATAACCGGATTATCTGTTTTAGTGACGTTGGATGAGGGATAAATGTTGGCCAGGACACCATGGAGAACTCCCCAGCTCCACTTCGAAAATAGTGTCGTGGGATCTTTTACGTCCACCCGAGAGGGCGGGTGGGTCCTCGGTTTAACGTCTCATCCAACAGTGCAGCACTCCCTCAGTACGGCACTGAAATGTCAGCCGAGACATTGTGCTCAAGTCCCTGGATGTGGCTGAGTGATAGGGAGTTTTTTTTACCTCCTCTGGTCCCTAATGCTGTGATGTGTGTCTCACGTTTATAATTTTGGATGTAGTTAACTTATTTTCTTTCATCTTATTTTGGAAGTGTCGATGATTCGCTCAGATGTGGTACATCCAGAATGATTCTTCCTAAATTGGTTACTGGTCCTTGAACTTTACAGACGTGCCAGAGTGGCAGGTCAGAAACAAGCGGCTTGGAAATATATCACCGTTCCTTCATCGTCGCTGGGTCAAAATCCTGGAACTCCCGACCTAACAGCACTGTGGGAGAACCGTCACCACACGGACTGCAGCGGTTCAAGAAGGCGGCTCACCACCACCTTCTCGAGGGCAATTAGGGATGGGCAATAAATGCCGGCCTCGCCAGCGATGCCCACATCCCATGAACGAATAATAAAAAAAGAATAGGCCTCGATGACATTATTAGACCCCGACTTTGTTTTAGACATTTCAATTAGGCCCCTGCTGCCTGGGGACGAGGGCCTGAGATGCTGTTAACATTATGCCGGTAAAAATGGTGATTGATGTGAACTGAGTGCGGACACGGTAAGTATCAAAAGACTTAACTGCAGACATGTCAAAGTGTTTTCTTTCTCTCACCAATTTTCTCTGCAAAGTCTGTGCAATTTTCTCGTGATGTTAACTGCGCTCATGCCCCGTTCCCGTCAAGCGTTAAAATCAGGGCTGTGGTATTAGTTATATTTCTATTTCAGTAATTTGATAGGAATATAGGAACAGAAGTAGGCCATTCCACCCCTCGAGCCTGCTCCGCCATTCAATTAGATCATGGCTGATCTGTATCTTAACCCCACCTTGGTTCCGTAACCCTTAAAACCCTTACCTTACAAAAATCTCACTTTTGACATTTTCAATTGACCCCCCCAGCCTCACAGCTTTTTGCGGGATTAAGTTCCAGATTTCTACTACCCTTTGTGTGAGGAGGTGCTTTCGGGCATCACCCCTGAATGGCCCAGGTCTAATTTTAAGGTTATGCTATAGTAAGCCATCAAACAAACTGTGAGAAATTGGAGATTGAACCAGAAACAAAGAGCCCAAAGAGGAACCAAATAAGCTTATGGGATCAACAGATTTAGATAGAGGGGGGAGCTTTAACCCAATATAAAGGACTGGAGGTAACAAGAGTGCAGGTGAAGAAGTAATGAAGGATGAAAAAACATGAGGAGAAATGTGCTTGTGCTGCTCACCATCAGGCAAGTTTCATTTGCTTTTACTAGAAAGTGCCTTGTCCCCAATGACTTGGCTCGTGGAAATTTGCAGTCCTGACTGTGTGATTAATGAAGCAAACATCCTGTGTGATTACCAATAGTGTGCAACTCATTTTACAGTAACAATGAAGATCACCTGATTGTATCAACCCACTGAATGAAGAAAATAATGAGGTGGGGACAGGAATGCAGCCGATTTCACCAAATCCCTCGTTACTCCTCCTTCTTTCTGAAAACGCAGAGAGATTCACGACAGTGATCTAAACGAGTTGGTGTTTAAATTTTAGCCCCACTTATGGAGATTTTTTAACAGATCGAGCAAACGTCGATATTAAAAATGAAAAACTGTATTCTACGAGGGATGTACTCTCCTGATACAGTTTTCAATCCTCAGCATGCTCCAAAGTTTTGAAGCGTTTTGTTACTGTTGTTATGTTAACAAATACAGCAGTCAATTTGAACGCAGTAAGGTCTCCCAGCAGCAAGTGCGAACTGGTGGCCTGAATGTTGGCCAGGACTCTAGATTATTCAGATTAAAGTTATTTAAATAACCCTGACCCCAAGAAATCAGCTGGGGTCAGTGGAACATCACTTTCTCTATACACTCTATGATTTCTTCAAATAATTCAATTAACTTAAATATCTGGCAGTCCAGTGATAAGTTTACATCTGCCTTGATTATCGGGTGATCTAGTTTTAACACCTGCATGAGGGTAACCCTGGACGTAAGCCTTTGGACCTCCTTAAGATCCAAGCTATGGATCTTGTAAGTAAAAATATATATACCAATATGCCTTTTACTTAAAATGTTTTTGTCCTTGATAAAGGCCGCAACGCTGTTGGTTCCAAAGTATAATAGCTTTATTAAGAAGTTATACAAGTAAGAAAGATGTTTAAAATACAAGAGAACAATCAAATATGCTGGTTAGATTGATATAACCTGACTTATTGTTCAGGTAACCGCAGACCCCAGCGTGCACCACCGAAGGCCCGATCTTAATGGGCAGTCCAGCCGTGCCCGAGAACGTTCTGGTTAGTTACCGAAAAACACCTCACTTACATATGTTTTAAACACAATGTCTGTCTGTCTGAGCTTCCCATCAATCATCCTCTTTGTTGGAAAGGGGTGGAGGGAACTATCAGTCCCACTCCCTTCCTCCCAACAGTTGGCATAGCAACACTCCTTTCTGATTCCCACAGCCCTATCTTAACTCCCTTTTGCATTCCTCCAGTGATACCACCATTAAGATGGCCCAGGTGCTTGTTAACCAAAAGGGCTTTCTCTCTCACAGGGTCTTAGGGAGGTGGTTTTGATAAAGTCAGCAATCCCTTTGTTCACAGCTAACTAACATGTATTTTACTTTAACATAAGGTTTATAATAATGTAGAAAGCTTGTACAGTGCTTTTCTTACAGATCTTCCAAAACCAAAGCCAACAACTTTAATACTCATTTCCAAGTAATTATTAGGGAGGAAAGCAGCCCTCATTCCAAATAACCACAAAATACTTAGCTAGGTCGGGAACTTCCCCAGAGCTGCTCGGGGTGGGGGTGGGGGTGGGGGGGTTTCCGCTGCAATTCTGACAAAGTTATGGCATTGGAGTGGGTGCAGCTCTGAGCAAATTCCTCAGCGTACAGACAGGATGTGTCAGAAAGCATGGTACATTCCTTGTTAGTAAACTACCTTTAGTCCATCAATAAATACAGCTTGGCTGATTTTCGAAAATTCACTAAAAGAAAAGGAAGAACGAACTTGCATTTATATAGCGCCTTTCACGACCTCGGGACGTCCCATTGAAAGATCCAATTTCACGAGGATTCAGCTTCGTTCAGGGTGAAATTTGAAACTTTGAAAATGTTGAAGGCTCCAGCACCCCAACATTAAATGACATGTGTGTCACTGTAAAAGGAATAAGTACCTTGACAATTTCATGTCCATTTCTTTAACTGATTTAACATATTTGTGCTAACTGCAATATTTCATATCACAGCCATGAAATTTGTGATTACCAATGTTTACTATTATAAAGTATAAATCAACAAATATACTAAGCATTACTGAACTCAGTATTTCTTTGTCGTCCCATTTTTTGAAACAAAAATTTATAATGAAGGTTTCCCTCATGGCTCAATTGACAAATATACTTGCCTATGCAACACCTGCCCTTTCACTTCCTCCCTTCCCACCGTCCAGGATTTACTTGTACTTCTTTCAATTTAGTATACTGTATTCGCTGCTCACGATGCGGTCTCCTCTACATTGGGGAGACCAAATGCATGTTGGGTGATCGCTTTGCTGAACACCTCTGTTCAGTCCGCAAGCGTGACCCTGAGCTTCCAGTCGCTTGCCATTTTAATTCTCCGTCCCACTCCCACTCTGACCTCTCTGTCCTCGGCCTCTTACGCTGTTCCAATGAAGCTCAACAGACACTCGAGGAACAGCACCTCATCTTTCGATTATACACTTTACGACTTTCCGGACTCAACACTGATTTTAATAACTTCAGATCATAACCACCTCGCCCATTTTTTTCGGACACCAGGTGCTGGTAATGGTTCTGATATTGCCATTTACAGCTCTAGACCCATCTTTTGTTTCTTAACCTGTCCCATTACCACCCTCCTTGCCTTGCACCATCATCCTTTTTGTCATTTAATCACTCCTGCCCTCCACCCCATTGTAGACTTTCCCTTTTGTTCTTTCCTCCCCTCCCCTTCTTCTCCTTCCCCCCCATTCCCTGGCTCTGTACTTGCTTAAAAACTATTAAAATCTTTAACTTCTTCCAGTTCTGATGAAAGGTCATCGACCTGAAACATTAACTCTGTTTCTTTCCCCACAGATGCTGCCTGGCCTGCTGAGTATTTCCAGTATTTTCTGTTTTTATCACAAATATAATTCCCGGTGCGTGAACTAAGCCATAGAGACTGGGAATGGTCTGCGTTTGATCCCTGGAATGTGGTGGATCAGCTGATTTCAGTGAGAGCACAGGGTAAAAATGGCTTGAGTGCCACTGTAGAGGACCAGGAAAGGTGGAAGGAAATAAACAACCAGCCACAGACTCCTGTTGGAGTGAGTTTGTGTTTGAGAATGTGTGTGTGAGAGAGTATATGAGTGTGTGTGTGTGTGTGAGAGTGTATGAGAGTGTGTGTGTGAGAGAGTATATGAGTGAGTGTGTGTGTGTGTGAGAGTGTATGAGAGTGTGTGTGTGAGAGAGTATATGAGTGAGTGTGTGTGTGTGTGTGTGTGAGAGTGTGTGTGTGAGAGTGTACGAGAGTGTGTGTGTGAGAATGTGTGCGAGAGTATATGAGAGTGTGTGTGAGAGTATATGAGAGTGTGTGTGTGAGAGTATATGAGAGTGTGTGAGAGTATATGAGAGTGTGTGTGTGCGAGTATGTATGTTTGAGAGTGTGTGTTAGAGTACATGAGAGTGTGTTTGTGTGTGAGAGTGTGTGTGTGAGAGTATATGAGAGTGTGTGTGTGAGAGTATATGAGAGTGTGTGTGAGAGTATATGAGTGTGTGTGTGAGAGTATATGAGAGTGTGTGTGTGAGAGTATATGAGTGTGTGCATGAGAGTATATGAGAGTGTGTGTGTGTGAATGTGTGTAAGAGTATATGAGAGTGTGTGCGTGAGAGTATATGAAAGTGTGTTTGTGTGTGAGAGTGTGTGTGTGAGAGAGTATATGAGAATGTGTGTGTGAGAATGTGTGTAAGAGTATATGAGTGTGTGCATGAGAGTATATGAGATTGTGTGTGTGAGAGTATATGAGAGTGTGTGTGTGTGTGTGTGTGTGAGTGTGTGTGTGAGTGAGTGTGTGTGCATGTGTGCGCGTGTGTGTGAAAGTGAGAGTGTTGTGTGTGTTTGGGTTCAGCTGTGACCTCCCCCCTGCCCTCTTCTTCCACATAATAGAATAGCTTTCCAGCATTTACTATCTAGATTTCCTCATGAAGAATGGTCACTTGGTTAAGGTAGTAGTGGGTGAGCAGCACCAATGAAACTGTATCTGAACACTAGTGGTGTCTTCAGGAAAAAATAGAAACACAACACTGTCTCCACCCTCTAAGGTTACACTAAGATTTGGACATTTGGAAAATACACCAACCACAGGATAGGCCATCATTACTGTTATGCCAAATTTCTGTCCTAACCATTATGGGGGAGCATTTCCTCTGTGCACTTAGTGTGATGAAATCCTAAACCAACCTATAAAGGACAAGTTACACAAAGTACAAAGAGGAATTCTTCCACTTAGAGGCTAGGAATTATTGTTTATTTTGAATGAGTTAATGCCCCCATTAAAATAGCAGACAGATGAATGTCATATGAATATATTAAATGTTTGTCCACTAATGTTGTCACTGGCAACTTCTAGCCTTCAATCTTTTCATGCAAAGGAACTGGAGATATTTGCATGTAAATAGCGAAGGGCATATTGTACCTAAAAATACATAATTACAGTGATATGGAATTTGGGACCTCAAAACACCATACTCCAAAAAATACATTGCTTCCGAGATTTAAAGTTGGCCTCAGCTATCTGTACCTAGCATTAACGCTGGTTTGTATTCAAACAACAATAGTAGATGGTCAAATACTGCAACAGGTATCTGACCTTGGGTTAGTGGTTGATTGTCTATTTTACCGGCTGAGTCATTATAATCAGATGATAGTGTTTGCAGACCAAACACATTTACTCAGGTCTGTCAACAAAGCCAGAGAAGAAAACCTGAAACAAGGAATTGACAGAAGAGTAGTTTGGCTGGCAGGATGCAGTGCAATGAATCAGTGTTTCATTCGAGTGATTTTACAAATGAAAGCTCTTAGCACAAAGCTTTGATTCATGCAACAAGAAAAAATGCAATGCAATGTCATCCTCTTTATTACTTTTACAGTGTCTGTGTCCAAAATTCACAGTTCTAAACACATCTGATGAATCGTTGTCACAGACAGGGTTCCGACCAGTGCTATTTTGGATGCTGAATCAGCATTGACGGATTCCGCCCGTGACCTTATGAACTTCGGGTGACTGGACAAGTGTGTTTTTTAATGTTGTCCCAACACTAACAATCAACACCGGATGATATGTTAATCACTCAGTATGTGCACTATTTTAGCTACCAGATGCTAATTAAATAAATTAATCATATTTGCTTTTTTTAACCAGCCCAGACTCCACATCCTCTGGAATATTACAAATTTCTCAACTAATCAAAGGACAACCAAAAATGGCAAGAGTGTTACTGCCTGCTTCTACTGTTATATGTTGCAGACATTAAGAGTCATCAAACCTGCTGATCATATGTGGGCTATAAATGGTATAATGGCTGTGTTTGTGCTAGAAGCAGGACTCCAAACCCAGCCCCCAATGACCCAATTATACTGCAGTTATTTGTGTTAGTGTAGCATTATTTTCACATCCGATCAACACAAGAACTGTTACACAATTGCACACATGCCAAGCGGCCACCTTTTATGTGGACAGTAAGTATTGCGGGACCCACTGTACTCTTGTCCACGTTTATGGAGGAAAATAGACAGGCATTCAATGTTTAACTCAGACACAAGACGTTAGGAGACAGATTTTCCTCTTTAGCGCTTGGTTATAAAGAAAGAAAAGAAAGACTTGCATTTATATAGTGCCTTTCACGACCACAGGACGTCCCAAAGTGCTTTACAGCCAATGAAGTACTTTTGAAGTGTAGTCACTGTCGTAATTTAGGAAATGCAGCAGCCAATTTGCACAGCAAAGTTCCACAAATAGCAATGAGATAAAGAACCAGATAATCTGTTTTAGTCACGTTGGTTAAGGGATAAATGCTGGCCAGGACACCGGGGAGAACTGCCCTGCCTCTAAAGTGCCATGGAACCTTTTAGGGGGCAGACAGGACCTTGGTTTAACATCTCATCTGAAAGACAGCACTTCTGACAGTGCAGCACTCACTTAGTTATGCACTGAAGTATCAGCATAGATGTGCACTCAAGTCTCTGGTGTGGGGCTTAAACCCAGAAGCTACTGACTCAGAGGTGAGAGTGCTACCATTGAACCAAGGCTGACACCTCAGTCATTTGTTAGGCAGATTTAATTGCATGGCAGATGAATAGTTTGATAATCAACCTGCATAAATATTACTTTAATTGACATTATCATAGCCTACATAACATGGATAGCAATGCTGACTGTATGTCATAATCAAATTCATAGGCTCCCTGATTGGTCAGTGGCTAAATGCATCCCAAGGTGTAATTCTAAGTCTAAAGTTCCTTTTATACTTCTGTGCTGCTATGTAGGCTGCCCGCTCCTGACGTGCAGGTCTTGTGCAATCCCTAAAAATAAACTTGCCAGATTAGCCGAGGCCAGTGACCAGGAAGAGCTGTTTTCCTCCAGGTCTACACAGTGACCAGTGTTAGTGAATCAGACCACTTCACTTTGAGGTCGCGTGAGGACATGCACGTCAGGACCCAGCAGCTTCAACACAGCAGTGTAGAACTTCAAGATCTTGGTTCATAGTCAGCTGATCTCAGTGAGGGTGACAATGGAGGAGCTACAATTGGCATACAGCTGGGGGAGGGGGGGAGAAGGAACATTAGCCAGGGATCAGTGATGAATATCCAGCGATCACCACCCCAAAGTGTGTTTTCATGGACAGATTTGGGCTTGACTGTGTTGCCTTCCACAATCAATTAGCCCACCACTCAATCTGGGCTGACACATGATGACTGTTGGGTAAGGTAGCACCAACCTGTATCTTAACATGAAAATAATTTTGACTTCTATCGCGTCCCGATGAAACTCCTTTTTGCTCTATTGTATTCGCAGGCCAGGTCTTTCCGAAATGTATTACCGTTTTCCAGATGTCACCTCCCAGTCACTTAAAAGAATAGTTCCATTATCCACCTGCACAACTATCGCTTTGGAATTGAAATTATTGTTTACTCAACCTGGAAAAACACAAACAAAACAAACCCATGAACTACTGCCAAGTTCTGCTGCTCTTTAGAGTTCTATGGTGAAAACGCTGCTGTTTGCCAGAGTTTGCATTCAACGAAGGGCTCACTGGACACATTCAGGAAGCCACATTTCCATCGCATCAAATCAATTCAAGCTGCTCCAGTGCCTGCGGCTCATGGAATTGATCCCATTAGTTACCCTACCTGCTAATGCCCAAGCAATCTGGGAAGATGTTGCGGGTCCTGTGGCCAGAATCACAAGTAAGATTAATTCTGTGACCTGAGGTCACCCCTTGTGTGTATTTTTTATATACCTCAGGTAACACCAACCTCCTTGTCAATTGTCAAAACCTAATCAAGAGTTTTGGGCCTTTACAAAGTGTGGGATTCCTTTCTTGTTCATCGATAATCCACGGCTACTCACCCAGAACTGACGGCGATGCAAAACTCTCAAGCAGAGCATCGCTGGCTTTCAAGAACGGACAGTAAAAAGAGATCTTCTGTACAATTCTGTAATACCAAATTAAATGACCAATTTAAGGGTTTTGTCGAGCGAGTGTATTATCGTAACTGTCTAGTGTAGGGTTGACACCTGTTTGTTTAATGGCTAGTAAGTTTTTTTTGAGCAGCGAAATTCTGATCTTATGGGTTTTTGTCCACTTATTTTGCAGATGTTTTTCATTCAGTGTTATGAGGTTTACGGTAAAATATTATTAATGAGTCACACTGTTGCAGTGGCTGCAAAACCACCAGGGCCTCAAAATAAGGTAGAGCATCATCAGCAAAGAGAGGTCCCAGAAATGAACAGTGAGGTATTGGGAGCTGCAGAGTGTCCGGCCTTTAACAACAATGAGCAGCTGGAGTAAGACTTACAGAGGGCATTTGAGCAAATGCAATACTAATTCAGGGAGTAATGCAGCAATTTAGCAAAACTAACACCATCCACAAGCCTGACACAAGAAAGCCCAGAGCTGGCCGGTGAGTCTCGACTTCCAGTCTAGAGAAGCGATCTCTTCCTAGACACAAAAACAGCAATTTTAACCCTGCTCACTTGACAGAAACTGGGCGGGCCTGTTTTGTTCTTCACATGGGAAGCAAATTGGGATAAATGGTCATAAATAGATCCTGGTGACTTTATTTCCAAATCTTGGTTGTTTGAGCGATGGACACTTTCCTCTGTTGTTCACTAATAGAAAGAAAGACTGGCATTTATACAGCGCTTTTTATGACATCAGGACGTCGCAAAGCACCTTACAGCCAATTAAGTACTTTTGAAGTGTAGTCACTGTTGTGATGTAAGAAATACACTAAAGCTGCATATTGTAAATACTCCACAGCCTTTGAGTTTCACATTGAGCTGCATTGCTGGAACAGTGTTAATATTCCCAGATGCCTATTCCTTACCCTGTCTCAAAGCTGCCAAATCCCCAGGACATCAATCTGCTTTTTAAATTCAGGCCCTGATGTCAGATCCAGCATCAATCAGCCAGGGAATACAGACATCACAGACTGATTTGTCAGGACATAGATCACCACAGTGAGGTTTAAATAACTTTAGGTGCAAAACATGACTGCGACCAAGTAAATGCAGAAATTCAGCGGGGGAATGAAGCATTTTTATCTTACTACAGATTTTAATGTAATGGGAGAATACTGTAGATAATTGTGTACAATTTGTCATCAGTATGTGTATTTCCCACTATACTGGACTTACAGAGATAAACTATAAGACATTTTGCTGATCAGGCACCAAGTTTGGGAGGCGGGAGGAGGAGGGGAGGAGAGGAAAATTTGGTTTATTAATTGCTATTCTGCGATGACTGGACGTAGTCAGTGTAAAGTCTACCATCAAACCCAGATCTCTGGGTTCTTCTCTAACTCCTTGGCTGCTCCATCAGATTGTATCGTTCTTGCATCCCCCCTCCCTCCTTCAAAGTTTGCTGTCATCTGTGAAATTGTCAAACTTACATTATATTTTTGAATCCAAGTTATTCGGATGTTATATGTGGATCAGAAATAATAGGGGCCTAGCATTGATCAATGGAGCACTCATCTCCTCAACCCAATATCACCTAACCAGTGCCTGCTGTTCCCTCCCTTTCAGCCAATTCCTTATCCATCTCCACATTTTACTTAGGATATCTACTGCCTGTAGCTGCCTTTAATGCAAAACTTCATGGAAGTCTAGGTGACCTATATGATAGAGCTCTTCAATGTCCATTTATGATATCAGGGTAAATCTTCAACTTGCCACCTGGGCATAAAACTGGCATTGCCGATTGGCCACCCATTATAGAAACCGCCCGACCCCTGACCAATCTACAATGCCAGTTTTACACTGCGGTGGCATGTTGAAACTCTACCCCATCACTTCCTCAAGCAAGTCAAGAAGGTTGGCCAAAAAGGATCTATTAACCTGAAATGCTGTTAGATGTCATGTACTACATCATTTTCACATAGCTAATCCTTCACTTTGTTCCTAATAATCAGTTATATTCGACAAGATGTGGTATCCCCAATGCACAGGGCCAGTAAGCAATCAAGCATTATATTTACTACCTCCGATTCGAGACCACTGGCAATCCTAGTTGACATTAGGTAGTTAAAATTTTCCCTATAATGACCTTTCTGATTGTACGTATCTCCCTTATCTCTTCATGGAGTAACCTGTCTCCTTTTTGTTACGGCTGAGTGGTTTATAGAAACCTTTGCTCCCATTGCACTACATACTTCGAGTCAGATTATCTTATTGGAAAAGCTTATCCAGTGGGTCTGCATCCTTTTATCTCCTCGGTGGCCTTGACATATAAGGGTCGCTTGTCCGATTTCATATTCCCCGTGCGGACCCTCACCTGCTGGGAGTGCATGTCAAGAAATAGCGGGCGTGCTCCTTATTTGGGTGGATAATTGTGGGAAGCTCGTCCACAATTCCCCGAAAAGTATTTCCAATGGCAAATCTTAAAATCTGAGAGTGCACATTCAGAAAGTCAGCCTATTGAAAACTTTGCCTCCTTTCCTTTCTAGTCAGTCCTTCCTGAACACTCTAAATGCTCATCTCCATCACTGGGGACTAACCATGTTTCTGAGGTCCCAATTACATTAAAGCTGTCAACAACTAGCATTCATGTATAAGCACCTTAATAGGTTGAGCATATTCTCAACAGCATTCCTTTTCATACTTGATCTTTCACCTATTAATTTCTTTTCTATTTTTGGTCTGTTTTGTTTATCCACCACTCTGCTTTACTAGTTTCCATCTTCCCACATAGCCCTATTTACCTATCACTGCAAGGATACTGGTACCAATTACGTGCAGATGAAGCCTCCTAGTTCTCTTGATGGAGGGAAAGAACCTAGTAGTGGCCTCTTCTCCCTCCATAATGGTCTCAGAAGCTGGCCTGTTGCAGGTCTTGATCCAACCTTCAGTTAAAAAAAAGTTTCCAACATCTTTCGGGCATTTCTGCCCCCTTTAAGATGTTCTCTACTGCAGCACTACCCAATCTCCCTCCTCTGAAGCGGTAGACTCCCTCTTGGTTGTGGGGATCCCGCTAGTAGCCCGTCACGCATCCATAATGACCCTCAATCCAGGAAAAACATGTCGGGGTGGCAGGTGGAAGTCCCACCCTGCCGCAGTAACAAGGACAGAGAAATCAAGCCCAATGAATCTAACCTGTTTCTGCTTAACTGGTCCAGCACATGGTACTAGGAGTAATGCTGAGATGAAATCAAGACTGCAAAGCGTACAAGTGAACTCATATTTCCTTCATGCAAGATTTGTTTTTCAGATGAAACCAGCCTTTCTGCCCATTCTGGCAAGATTTCGATTGTCAAGCACTCTTTCCAGGTAGCTGAGAGGTTTGTGATAGGTTTCGTGGCTTTTGGGCTGTTTGTTGGCTTTTTCCCCATTTTGTCCCCACAAAGTAGCAAACTTGTGAAATAGACTTCCAGCAAAAGAAGTTCAAATTGAGTCAATGAACTCCTTCAAAGCAAAAAAATGATAATTAGAGACTATAGATTGAAATGACGCAGTACTCCACGGGGCACAGTGGTTCTTTTGCTTCTGGGACAAGGGAGAATGTTGTCTGGAAGAAAGAGTTGAATAAAGTAAATATGGGGATGGATGAATACACTTAGGTTTTGCTTGATAATCTTCATTGTAAGAGACTTTACTTCAGATGAAATGATTTGGTCGATTCTGTGATAGTGCAGATTGTCCTGTTGAAAGAATGGACTTGTTAGACTGAATGATAACTTCTTATTCTAATCTTTCTTATACTTTTATTACTTAGAAATTTCAGTGCCGAATAGCTATTGGCATCTTGCTTATCAACCCTGTAATAGTCCCATCCCTTATTTAAGACATCTTGAACCCAAATATAAAATTCAAACTCCTTAAAACATGGTTTATGTGTTTGTTTCTTTGGCATTGCTACTTTCCACATATTTACCACTGCTATAAACCAAAATGATTTACAAAGATTAAATCTGTTGTTCACAGTAAGTGGCTAAATATATATATATATATATATAGCAGTAAACAAACATGCAGTTATGTGGAGAATCGCATTTCATACTGTTTGGCAGTAAGTCTGAGTAGTTACCATTCATTGACACCCACACCTTGGAAAATTCCCTCTGACGTCTGTCCACTAAACCATTCACTACACATGCACACATACACCATACACTCACACATGCACACACACACACACACACACACACCCACATTCACATACACACAAAATCAATGCAGTGAACATATTTAATCCATGCTAAGAAACTTAAAATTGAACACTGGATCAAATGCTTGCTTCAAAGGCACTCGTGAATCATTGGCCTGTATGACTTCAAGTACCTCGGTCTGTGCCTCTCTCCAACTACTTAGGACTAATTCTCTGTTTTGAACCAACTAAGCTAGTTTCACTTTCTAGCCCATAGACCTCATTTGAAATATTTTAGGCAGACGCTAATTATACCTTAAAAATAGAGGCTAAAACAGTTACGAGCATTGTTTTCCATAGTAAGATCTTAATAGATGCACCTGAATATCCTGCATACAGTCACAAATTAACAGTGGTGAGTTTAGCTATTTCTGTAAGTGTGTTGAATACTTAGGAATTGACTGTATTATATCAGCAAATTATTTTTAAAATAAGAAAAGAAATAACAAAAATATTTTGAACACTATTTGGTTTTAAAAATTGCCTTTCCTAAAAACTGTGCCCTTTCAAAGCTTCTGCATTCTCTCATATCCAAACCTCAAGACAATGTTGAGTTTGTTGTCATTCTGTATATGGCAGCACCATCTACTGGATGAAGGTTAGGAGATCAGAGCTCAGTCAGAGTGCTACCTTTAAGCAAGCTTGTGCTAATCCTTATTATGATCGGTGATTTTAATCGATGTACATAAGTGGATTGCATTAATTTTCACCCTTTTACACTAAGATGCAGGAATGTCTGCAGTGAGTAACTGTCACAACTTTTAATCTTGGAAACTCAAGCAAAGCAATTTGGTTTGTAGTGAGACTGCAGAATTTTACATCATTTCCACATTTTCTACTTGCTTCCTGTCCCTTTAGATTGACGTTATCATCTCCTTGTTATCCTCATTCCAATGGTGGACCAGGGAATAAACAGGCCACAAACTCCTCACAAATGGCATTGCTATCAGGAGGCACACCGGCTGGCTGCAGTCGTGGTCTATATATGTCTGTGTACCTCATTCATTTGATGCCCTAATGACCAGGTTTAAAACTGATGAGAGTCATTGCTGATTTGACAGGCAGATTGGAGTGACAGCCAGACCTGGAACCTTCTACCTACCTGTACCAACTGCTCAGAAACCAGTACAATTCTGTTTGCATTTTAGTTGCAATAGCCCCAGGATCACCACTCTAAGTGGCTGGATTGGCTCTCTCACAGTTTTAGGGCTATGAATTTTATCGCACAGAGCGTTCTGAAATAAAAAGAAACTCTATTCATAAAGCAGACCGCTCATGCGGCAGCCCGCTGCTAGCCAGACCAGACAGAATACATAAGTCATTCTGTACTAGTCGGCTTGGGAGTGAATTGAAGTAGTTATGCAACACTTCAGGGACAGGATGTCACCTGAATTCAAAGCTGTTCCTGTTCCTGTTCCAAATGCTTCATATTTCTGGGTTGTACGGTGGAGGAGGGGGGGGCATTGGCGTCTGCCTGAGGAAAGCTACAGGTTCAGTTCCTGCAATAACCGACTCTGGTTTACACCTGCGGCTTCACCCTCATGAAATGTACTCACTTTATATATAAAAAAAAATTATTTGAAAGACCTTTGCGTTTATATTGGCTGGGAATTTCCTCCCGCTCCGCCGGTGTAACTTTGGCGGAGGCTGGAGGTGGAAACCCGCCTACGCGCCTAAACAGGATTTCTGGCACTATTCCGACAAGGTTATGGCGGCGGAGCAGGACTGGCTCCTACGTGTCAGCTGTGGCTCAGTTGGTAGCACTCTGACCTCTGACCCAAAGGGGTTGTGGGTTCAAGCCCCACTCCAGAGACTTTACCACAAAATCTAGGCTGACGTTTCCAGTGCGGAGTACAGTACTATCAGTGGCATTGTCTCTCTGATGTGATGTCCTGTCTACCCTCTCAGATGGATGTAAAAGATCCTACAGCACTATTTCAAAGAAGAGCAGGGGTGATCTCCCTGGTGTCCTGGCCAAGGTTTATCCCTCAACCAACACCTAAAACCGATTGTCTGGTTCTTCATTTCATTGCTATTTGTGGGATCTTGCTGTGTGCAAATTGGATGCCACATTACAACAGTGACTACACTTCAGATAAAAGTACTTCATTGGCTGTAAAGCGCTTCGGGATGGCCTACGGTTGTGAAAGGCCCCGTATAAATGCTGGTCTTTCTTTCCTAGGATGATGCCAACAGTGCTGCGACATGGTTTTACGACGACTCAGGAGGAGGCCCACGTGGTGCCAAACCCGAAAGAGAAACCTGGCCAGATGCAGCAGTGCAGTCAGAAGCGGCCAAGCTAAGTAAGATTTTTAATTCTTCGGTCGGACTCCTTGGGTTCCGGGTGGAGCAGGAAGAAATCCTTGGGCTTCCCTTGCCCCGGCCCTCCCTCTCCCTCCCCACACCGGCATCTATTTGGGAACCCCCAGCAATTACCTTATGCCGGGGCCCATTCCCTTAGGTCCCCGGCAATGGCCAGTTCCCACCTCAATTCCCATTCCCAACTGTTGGCCTTGACATCATTCCTGTTGGCTTTGAGTGGGACACCAATTTCAAATATTCAAACATGGGCCTTCGGTTGAGATCAGCCAGGCCTCCTCGTCCCCGGACTCCCTGGGTTCACTGCCTGCTTCAGGGCTTATGTGCACCGGGCTCGTGTGTACCATACCCAAGTCCCCTTTAAAATCAGGGCCATAATTTCACTAAAGTGCTAACAACAACAACAACAACAACAACAACAACATGCGCCTTTAACGTTGTAAAAACGTCCCAAGGCGAGGCCATGGAGGGATTAGAAAACAAAGATGAGAATTTTAACATTTTAACAGGAGCTGATCTTCACCAATATATTTGAAATATTATACATAGTCCCAGAAATTTCCTCCCACCCTGCGAGCGTTACTTTGCGGGAAGTGCTGCAGTAGCCCCTTTTTATTCACGTTTACGGTGGTGGAGCAGGAGCAGCTTCGAGGAAATTTCCGGCCTTAGTGACCAGTGGAATTCTTACCTCAGTGTGTTCCAAACAACTACTAAAACCTGGCCCACCCAAACATAAATATTGATTTCAAACTGTTTTTGTGTCACGACCTATCAGTCGAAATATAAAGCAAATTGGAACACTTATTAAGGTTTATATTTGCACACTTACACACTATGTCAGCGAGAAACCAACCAGAATGTGTGACAAGTATATTCATGTCGGAACGATTTTACCATTTTGGTCACAAGATCACAAGGTAATTACAAATGAGGAAGGTCATTTGCCCCAACTTAGTTCATCCATCTCAAGAGACACAACATCCCCCATTGCAGCATCTAATTTTTTCTTAAATGTTTGAAGGCTTACTTCCACTACTTTACCTGGAAGTTCATTCTACGTGTTGATCACAGTTTATGTGAAGAAGAACTTCCTGATATCAATCTTTAATTTATATTCCTTCTACTCTTGCAATTTAACTTAAAGTAATACTCTGGATTTTTTTTCATCCGTTCATGGGATGTGGGCGTCGCTGGCAAGGCCTGCAATTATTGCCCATCCCTAATTGCCCTTGAGAAGGTGGTGGTGAGGCATCTTCTTGAACCGCTGCAGTCCTTGTGGTGACGGTTCTCCCACTGTGCTGTTCGGAAGGGAGTTCCAGGATTTTGACCCAGCGGCGATGAAGGAACGGCGATATATTTCCAAGTCGGGATGGTGTGTGACTTGGAGGGGAACGTGCAGGTGGTGTTGTTCCCATGTGCCTGCTGCCCTTGTCCTTCTAGGTGGTAGAGGTCACGAGTTTGGGAGGTGCTGTCGAAGAAGCCTTGGCGAGTTGTTGCAGTGCATCCTGTGGATGGTACACACTGCAGCCACGGTGCGCCGGTGGTGAAGGGAGTGAATGTTTAAGGCGGTGAATGGGGTGCCAATCAAGCAGGCTGCTTTGTCCTGGATGGTGTTGAGCTTCTTGATTGTTGTTGGAGCTGCACTCATCCAGCCAAGTGGAGAGTATTCCATCACACTCCTGACTTGTGCCTTGTAGATGGTGGAAAGGCTTTGGGGAGTCAGGAGGTGAGTCACTCGCCGCAGAATACCCAGCCTCTGACCTGCTCTTGTAACCAAAGTATTTATATGGCTGGTCCAGTTAAGTTGCTGGTCAATAGTGACCCCCAGGATGTTGATGGTGGGGGCTCGGCGACGGTAATGTCGTTGAATGTCAAGGGGAGGTGGTTAGACTCTGTTTTGTTGGAGATGGTCATTGCCTGGCACTTGTCTGGCGCGAATTCAATAAACTATCTTGCGTACCTCTCCGAAACCCCCTTTCCAGGCTGAAAAGCTCCAGTTTCTCCATTCTTTCCTCATAATTTAGCTCTTTTACACTAGGGATCACCCTTGTGATGTTTCTCTGCACTGTCTCCAGCCCTTGTTTTGTGGTAAACCAGAACTGGACACAGTACTCAAGGTACAGTATGACATTATGACCTTGACTTCCTCTGACTCTAGCAGCGATTACTGGATGGTGATCAGGAGCACTGCTGCCTTAGTTCAGATCAGCTAATTTGGCATATTGAAGCTAAAACCTCCTGTCCTGTGTAGCTTAGCATTACACCAAACAATGGCTTTCACCATTGCGCCGTTGGCAAATTGCACAGGTGTTTTAAAAATGCTAGGGACTGTGAAAAGATCAAAGTGCTCTCTCTGACTGCAACTAGCACCTGATTTCAGTCCAGGAGTTGCTCCCACTTGACGCATCCTGAAAGCTTAATTCAGTTTTATTTATATTCCGATCTACAGGCCATTTGGGATTCACCTCCCTCTCACCTGTGGCCCTCAGCAAACAAGCTGCTCCAGGGAGAGAGAGAGTCTTAGCTTCAACTGCGTTGGTGAGTGAAGAAGATTGTCAGTATGAACTCGGAGAGTTAGCGGGGGAGAGAGTTGTGATCAGGGTGGGGAGTTTCAGGAGATACCGTGTCACTGTGAATTGGCTTAGAGGAAGGACACTGCCTCTGTGAACTGGGCGGCAAGGTTGGACCTGGGAGAGTGACTGGTTAGGTGGTTTTTGAGGAAGTGATGGTCTGTTGAAAATCAAATATCACTTTGTTTTTCCATTTTTGACATTAAAATAATCTGCCCTCTCCCCCACCCCCCCTTGCCCATTGGAACCAACGCTGACTCTGATGAATTTTCAAGGGTCAGCTTAACGTTAACGTTGTAGATGTACCCCCGCAAGTATTGTCACCTCTGATTGAGAACCTACCACTGCTGGGTATGATGTGCACCGGTGGACAATTGGATAGAAGGAACTGGGGCTGGAAGATCAGGAGGCAGTCTTTGTTGACTAATGGCTCCCGGTCCAGCATTGCCTTGAATTTAAAATTCTCATCCTTATCTTCAAACCCCTCCATGGCCTCACCTCTCCCGATCTCAGTAATCACCTCCATCCCTACAATCCTCCAAGGACTCTGCGTTCCTCCAATTCCGGCCTCTTGTGCATCCCTGATTTCCTTCGGGCCACCATTGGCGGCCGTGCCTTCAGCTGTCTGGGCCCTAAGCTCTGGAATTCCCTTCCCAAACCTCTCCGCTTCTCCACCACTCTCTCCTGCTTAATGCAGATCAGCTTGGAGCTGCCAAACATTTCAGGGTGGACTGCAGTGCTGTAAATCCATCCATCATTGTACCTCAGCAGTGTTCCTTAAAACCTACCTCTTTAACCAAGCTTTTGGTCACCTGCCCTAATATCTCGTTATGTGGCTCAGTGTCATCTTTTGTCTGATGACACTCCTGTGAAGTGCCTTGGGACATTTTATTACGCTAAAGGCGCTATATAAATGCAAGTTGTTCGTGTTTTTAAGGGTAAGCAGCTGTTAGCCCTTGGTTGGAGAGCCTTGGAACCCAGATCTCCTCAGTTCTGCTTTTAAAAGCAGGATGTTTGCAGAATATCACACATATGTGCAGGCGCTGGGAAAGATCTCCAACACTGGGCTGCAGATTGCAGGTCAACTAGAGGAGTCCACCACATGCACCTGAGGTACGATGATGGATGGATTTACAGTGCTGCAGTCCATTCTGAAGGGTTTGGCAGCTCCAAGCTGATCTGCATTAAGGCCCTCACCAGAGAGACTCAAATTACAGTCTTAGCTTCTGACAAGGATGCCTAGATTGCTGCTATGGAAGTTCGAGATACCAGATTGGAGAGGACTGTATCTTCTGGCAGCAATAGACAACCATCTCTCAGGGTTGCAATTGTCTGATTGGTACCATCGGGCCTTTTTACCTGCAGATCAGTGACCATGCAGAACCTGCACTCAGAACTAGTCCCATGGCGGGAATGTGCTCACATGATCTTGTTATCTCTCAAGGTAGCAGTGCATGTGTGTGCTCTCCCATCAGCTCCCTCAGATGCCTGCACGTGTAGCAGAAAGGAAGCAGGACCAGAATGCTTAAGCATCAAGAGGTGCAGCTTGCAGCTGTTCCATTTCAGGGCTTAGCAGCCATGAGATAAGGCTCGCCAGGAAGTTCCTAGAGAAGCTTAGCAGCCAGCCACTTCACATACTCCTGCCACTCAGATAGCACCTAGGAGAAGCACAAGGCTTAGTATAAGAGATTACACATCTCACACCGGAACCGAGGAGAAGCATGGTAGAAAGAAATAGTAGACACACACACACAATTATGGGTTTCAATCAAAATTATGGTTGCACTAAAGTCAATGCGAGTGCAGACATGGTTTTTGGGAAGGTTTAAGAGTGGCTGGGAAGAGGTGTGATGAATGCATCCTGTGTGAGTTGATGAGCACAGAGAGGGTCTGTAAATGAGGGCATAGTTGCGATGGAAGGGAGAAGATATACAGAGGACTGTTCGTGGAGTGGCCAGGTGTTGTTGTCAAAAGAAGGACTCTTATGTCAGATTCTCTTGAATGCATGATGCAGACGAGAAATGGATGTGTTCGGCTTCTTCTTCATGCTGCTGCTGCTTATGTGCCTGATCCACCTGCTACCCTTGGGAGCCTTGCTCCTCCAGAACCTCCATGCAGAGGCTACTTTATAACGCAAATTGTGCAGCATGCAGCACACTGCCTCTGTCCTTGAAACTCTAACCGGATTTTATGGCAGAACACCTCCTGACCTTCAAAGTTCCAATAAAGTGCTCTGTGATGACTCCGATGGGGGAATAGTTGTAGCAGTGCTCATCAAAATAGCTGCAGAGGGAAGCTGTAGGATATACTCAGACACCCACCTCGGGCTGCCTTAAAATGAAAGCATCACGGCAGCTGCCAGGAAATCAAGCATTTACTTACATGATGCAATGTTGCTGGTCACAAGCCAAATGGGCAGTGAGCAAGTGACATCCTTTCCTGTGGATGTAGGTGATGAGATTGATGAAGGGAGCATGTATGGCCAGATGGATGACAATTATGAATCCCTGTGCTGCTTGCCACTCCATAGGATTGCAGTGTCCTGTCATACTGCTGGCAACTGTTCATTGGGAAGGTGATCAACTGGCTTGATCCATCAAACACGGTATCACTATCAAACATTGTGGGCTCGATTTTACCGTCGGGTTTCCTGTGGGTTTCCAGCGGGGGGGCCCCGAAAATCCCGATATCCAGTCACGTGACCAGATTGCGCCACGATCCCGCCCACTTCCGGGTTCCCCGATGACGTGCGGGGGTGCGTGCGTGGCCCCCGCTGGTGGGAATCCCGCAGGCAATTAAAGCCAGCGGGGTTCCACTTGAGGTTATTTATTTTGCTTGTTCAGGTCATTAACTGACCTGATTAAGGGACTGTGTGTGATTTTGGGGAAACATGGGACTGTTTCACACACTGGGGGAAACAGTCCTAGTTGAACTGGACGTGTTGCAGCCGTCAGCCTGTGGCAGCTGCAAAGGTCCATTTGACAGGTCGGGGGGGGGAGACCCTCACCC
The DNA here is from genome assembly GCF_035084215.1 of Heptranchias perlo. Taxonomy (NCBI): domain Eukaryota; kingdom Metazoa; phylum Chordata; class Chondrichthyes; order Hexanchiformes; family Hexanchidae; genus Heptranchias; species Heptranchias perlo. The sequence continues at coordinate 82,834,856 of NC_090332.1, forward strand.
ATTGCAGGAGGCCGCTCTGTCACTTGGGACAAAGTTTGGCCTCCACCACCCCCCTCCGGACGGTCAAAGTGACCAACCTGCACACTCACCCCGGGGTCCGGAGACATGTGCCTACCTTGCGGACCCCCTCAGATGTACATATTGCGGATGGGGGCCGCCGTAGCTGCAGTCATGACCCCCTCGGAGGGCGAACAACATCACCAGCCTCGCCATCCACGCCGTCCACCTCTGACACGTGGAGCTCCACAACAGAGTGCTGTGACACATCCACCTGTACAGCAGGAGGGAGGGCTACCGCAGAGGGAGACGCGTCGCAGAGGGCACTACCCTCGCCACAGGGTCCACAGACCGAGGCTCAGCTCCTTGGACCTCTCGGAGCAGCAGTGCACACGGAGGCGCAGATTCACTCGACATGTAGTCGTGGAGATCTGCAGCCTCCTTCATGCCGAGCTGCTCCTGGCTGGCCCCAGCACCATCTGCTTACCTGTCGCTGCCAAATTCACCACTGTCCTCCACAACTTCTCCACCGCATCCTTCCAGGGTGCAGCCGGGTACACCGCCGATGTCTCTCATTCGTCTGCGCGGAAGAGCCCTGCAAATACACCTACACCCACTCTGCAGTAACACAATGGGTGGCATCAGTGGTGGGTCCTCATAGTAATACCCAGGAGCGGGCATTATTGCACAAAACAGACAGGATTCGCGGAGACATGGCAGTAGTGGTGCCAATATAATATGTGATGTGAGTTGTTCTGAAATTCAATATAAGTAACACCCATGGCAAACCCTCAAACACCCTTGTGCATCCCCTTCATGCTCACGACACGTTTGCCTTACGCTGCCTACTGCACATATGTGATGCATGCCCTGTGGCTGCAGCACAGGTGGTGGCAGGTTGAGTGAGGCTGGCCGTGAGGGAGATGCACGAGAGGATGAGTATGGGATAGAGCCATGAGATTATATGAGGATTGGGTTGCGTGTTAGTGGCGGGGTGAGTACTGGCGAGGTGAGTAGGTGCAGGTAAGATGAGGATGGGGTTTGAGTGGGTATGAGGGGTGATGTGACAGAGTGGTGTTGGCGGTGCCGAAGGAGATGTGGGGTGGGGGTGGTGATGTGGCAGACGGAGTGTAGGGGAAAGACTTTGTGTTCTCACTGTGGCTGAACGACTGAGGTCATTGGAGCGCCTCCTGCACTGTATGCAGTTGGGCCATACGTTGGTGGCGCAGGTGACCCCCTCTGCCACCTCGAGCCAGGCCTTCTTGGTGGCAGAGGCTGGCCGCTTCCTCCCGCCCGCCGGGTGGAAGATTTCTGTCCTCCCCCTCCTCCTCACCCCATCTGATGATACCTGGGGTGAGGCATCATTAAACTGGGAGCAGCCTTCCCCCTGGGCTGCTCCATGCTGCAATTTGTTCCATTGGTTGCAGCATCTGTCAGTGGAGGACTGCCCCTTTAACTAGAGAGCCTCCAGCTGACAGATCGTACTGCGCATGCGCAGCCCGACCGACGCGCAGACCAGCAGCGCGGACCCCGGAGGAGCAGGTAAATGATTCCAATTAGTGGATTGCCTGCTACGATCGCGCGGGCAACCCACTAATTTCACCGGGCGCGGAGGCCACGCTCCCGAAACCCAACCCGCCGGAAACCCGCAGGCCTGCTAAAATCAGGCCCTGTACCTCTATCAAACACGGTGGGCATGATTTTGCCACCCGCTATCGGGTGCGTTCTCGGGGGGGGGGGGCCCGAAAATCGTGGAATCCCGGAGCGGGACCGGATCCCGTCTCGAACCCGCCCACTTCCAGGTTCCCCACGGACGCGCCAGCGTGCGCGCGCAGACCCCGCAGGTGGGAATCCCGCAGGCAATTAAAGCCAGCGGGATGCCACTTGTAAGTATTTATCTTGCTCGTTCAGGTCGTTTACAGGCCTGATTGAGCTGTTTTATTAGGAAGGGTGGGATTTTATCTTGAACTGAGACTGTTTCCCATACTGAGGGAAACACTCTCACTTCAAACGGACGTGTTGCAGCCAGCAGCCTGTGGCAGCTGCCAGGGTGCATTCCACAGATGTTGGGGGGAGACCCCTCACCAACGCAGGAGGCCACTCCGTCACACAGGGCAACGCTTGCCCTCCACCACCCTCCTCCTAGCAAGAAGATTCACCGACCTGGAACCGCAACCCCGGTGCGAGGACACACTTACCTACCTTGCAGAACCCCTCAGACCTACACCTTCCAGATGGGGGCCGCCTTGACCTCCTCGGAGGACAAACAGCATGACCAGCCTCAGCAGCCTCGCAGGCCACGCCGTCCGCCTCAGACACGTGGAGCCCCACAACACGGTGCTGCGGCACATCCACCTGCACAGCAGGAGGGAGGGCAACCGCAGAGAGAGATGCGTCGCAGGAGGCACTACCCTCGGCACAGGGTCTACAGACCGAGGCTCACCTTCCTGGACCTCTCTGAGGAGCAGTGCATACGGAGGCTCAGACTCAGTCGCCAGGTAGTCGCCGACATCTGCAGCCTCCTTAACGACGAGCTGCTCCCGGTTGGACCAAGCAGCATCTTCTTACCCGTCGCTGTCAAAGTCACCACTGCCCTCAACTTCTTCACCTCCGGATCCTTCCAGGGTGCCACCGGGGACATCACCGGGGTCTGTCAGTCGTCTACACACAAGTGCATAAGGCAGGTCACCGATGGGTTGTTCCAAAGGGCCTCGCACTACATCAACTTCGCCATGGACGAGCGCAGCCAGATGGAGAGGGCGGTTGGATTCCAAGCTGTGGCTGGCTTCCCACGGGTGCAGGGTGTAATCGATTGCACCCACATCGCAATACGGGCACCTCCACATGAGCCAGGGCTGTTCATCAACAGGAAGGGGTATCACTCCATGAACGCCCAGCTCATCTGTGACCACCGCCAGAGATTCCTACACGTGTGCGCCAGATACCCTGGCAGCTGCCACGATGCCTTCGTCCTCAGGGAGTCCACCGTCCCACCCCTCTTCCACACACCCAACACCGGCAACGGCTGGCTCCTCGGCGACAAGGGATATCTCCTGCACACCCCTGAGGAACCCCATCACCGAGCAGCAGCGTCGATATAATGACAGCCACATTGCTACCAGGTCTACAATTGAGCAGGCTATAGGGGTGCTCAAGATGCGCTTCAGGTGCCTTGATCGTTCTGGGGGAGCGCTCCAATACGCGCCACTCAGAGTGGGACGAATTATAGTTGTCTGCTGTGCCCTGCACAACATGGCACAACAGAGAGGGGTGCCGCTGGAGGAGGCCCCGTGCACATCCGCCACCCATATTGAGGGCGACGATGAGGAGGAGGAGGAGGAGCAAGAGGAGGAGGAAGGACCCATGGGCCGAACACCGGCTCACCTGGATGCTCGTCAGGCCAGGGAGGCACTCATATGTCAACGGTTCTCCTAACATCAGACAGTCTGAGGCGTCCAGACCTCATCACGTGCACAGAGGAGCGGCCATACCAGCCCCCTCCACAGAAGAGTGGTGCCATTACTCCTGCACCCACTGTAGTGTGACCCAATGGGTGGGACCAGGTGTTCGTCGTCATGATGAGCCCCACCAAAGGGACCTATTGCACAAGCCACTCAAGAATGGACAAGAGGTGGCAGTAGTGGTGAGAACAATTGTGTTTATTGTGTATGTGCAGTAAACGACTATAAATAAAAACATAACAAATTGTCATACAACCTGGTGCATTCCCTTTGTGTTCATAACACCCTAGCCTTACGTTTGCGGGAACCCCTACGTGGTGCTACCCCTGTGGCTCCAGCAGAGGTAGTGGCAGGTTGCTCTTGTTCGTGCCCTGACCGGGTAGATGCTTTGGGCCGATGCCCCCTGGGTTTCGATGCCCGTGAGGGCACCTCCACAGACTGCCCCTCCTGCACCTGTGCAGGTGCAGACTCGGCCACCTGGAGAGGAGGCACCATTGCGGGTACTGGTTGAGAGGGGGGCAACGGGTGAGACGTGGGGGCACTTTGAGTAGCGTCCCCACTTCCATGTCCCCGTTCACCATCTTCCCTCTCATGGCCTAGGCCCACATCACTCCTTCCACCCTGCTGGACGGCAGTTTGGATGACCTGTGTGAGACCTTGCAAGGCCACCTCTAATGTATCTGTCAGCCTGTTTATGGCGGCAGAATGTTGCTCACCCTGAATCCGAACAGCCGTTGTCAGGGCCTGGATGGACTCAATGTTGAGCTGTGCGTGACGCTTGAGGGAGGCTAGCCTTTCCTCCACCGCAGACGTTCCCGCACCTACCCGCAACACTATCTCGCGGATACCCTCCTGTTCTTGTGCCACCATTGCCCTCATGCAGGAGTTGGACTCCTCCATCACCTGCGCGATTGTGGAGAGTGCGCGTGGCACCTCTCCCAGTACCTCGGCAATGTGCTGGTGCCCCTCGACGACTCTCCTTTTGACTGGTGGGCCCCTGGGTTCAGCATCTGGGTCCAGCTGAGCAGAGCCTGGAGAAGAGTGCTCCCACCGACGCGGACCCTCCGCGGTTGCCCCTGCCACCAGGGTCTGCTCATGCTCACGTGCGCGGTGACTCACCATGTGCAATCCCAACTAATTGAGGAGGGGGACCCACCGAGGTGTGTGTATCTGCGCTGGTGGATGCAAGGCTCATATGTGACGATGGACCCTCAGAGACCGGCATGTCCTCTGAGGAATCGCCCTCCACAGACACGGCGCTCGCAGACGGCCCTACAAGAGAACAAAGGGCAATATCAGGCATGTGGACAAATGTTGAGGTGCGGCAGATGCCAAGTGATGCTAAGATCATTCGCGATCATGAGTGCTGAGTGTCAGCTTTCCGTTACCGGACGTTTCTGCAGCCCCAGCCTCACCATCCGCCACGGACAGGCAATGCAGCATGTGGCTGATCTCCAAGGCGTCCAGCTCTGCGTGCGTTAGAACCACCTCGTGTGACGGGCCCCCTCCGGTGCGTGCCCTTTCCCGGGCGTTCTTGCATCTCTTCTCCTGTCAAGGCAAAACACAGATGCGTGATTGAGTGATGATTGCATTGTGAGACGCTTCAAGCATTTGGTGTGGGTGGGTTGAGCGTGTGGGAGATGGATGGGAGGATGCGTGTGCCACATGCCCATCCCATTGTATGGGGATTGGGGTGTGTGGTAGTGTTCGAATAGGGACAGGGACGGTGGGTACGTGCAGCCACGGTGAGGATGATAGTTGAGTGGCTGTGAGGATTGATGCAGGAGCGCTGTGGTGGCAGTGCAGAAGGGGTTGTGAGGTGTTTGAGGTGATGTGGAAGACGGAGTGTGGGAGAATGCGTTAGTGTACTCACTTTGCCAGACCTAGTGAGATCATTGAATCTCTTGTGACACTGGATCCATGTTCTTGTGGTGTTGCCCCTGCTGCTAACCTCCGCGGCCACCTCCGCCCATGCCTTCCTGGTGGCGGAGGCAGGGCACTTCCTTCCATCGCTGGGGAACAACGTCTCCCTCCTCCTCCTTACCCCGTCCAGCAGCAGCTGGAGTGAGTCGTCAGAAAATCGTGAGGCAGCCTTACCCCTGGGGTGCTCCATGGTGTGCTACTTCTTGTTTGCAGCAGGAGGAGCATTGGTGGACTGCCCCTTTAAATAGAGATCCACCATCACTCAGACGTCACTGCGCATGCGCAGGCCTCCAGCGCGCAGCTGAGCAGCGGAAAACCCGTAACCACAGGTAAATGACTTCAATTATCCTGTGATCACGCGGGGGACGCACTCATTTCACCGGGCGCGTTACCCACGTGCCCGATAGCACCCCCGCCGGGAACCCGCAGGCCTGCTAACATCGGGCCCTGTATCTCTATCAAACTCCGTATCTCTTATCAAACACGATATCTCCATCAAACACTGTGGGCTCGATGTTACCAGGCCTGCGGGTTCCCAGCGGGTGGTCCTCCGGGAGCGTGGTCAACACGCTCGGTGAAATTAGTGGGTTGCCCGCGCGATCGTAGCAGGCAACACACTAATAGGAATCAATTACCTGCTCCTCCGGGGTCCACGCTGCTGGTCTGCGCGTCGGGCGGGCTGCGCATGCGCAGTACGATCTGTCAGCTGGAGGCTCTCTAGTTAAAGGGGCAGTCCTCCACTGACAGATGCTGCAACCAATGGAACAAATTTCAGCATGGAGCAGCCCAGGGGGAAGGCTGCTCCCAGTTTAATGATGCCTCACCCCAGGTATCATCAGATGGGGTGAGGAGGAGGGCGAAGACAGAGATCTTCCACCCGGCGGGCGGGAGGAAGCGGCCAGCCTCTGCCACCAAGAAGGCCTGGCTCGAGGTGGCAGAGGGGGTCACCTGCACCACCAACATCTGGCCCACCTGCATACAGTGCAGGAGGCGCTGCAATGACCTCAGTAGGTCAGCCACAGTGAGAACATGAAGTCTTTCCCCTACACTCCATCTGCCACAACACTGCCCCAACCCCACATCTCCTTCGGCACCGCCAACACTACTCTGTCACATCACCCCTCATACCCACTCAAACCCCATCCTCATCTTACCTCCACCTACTCACTTCGCCAGTACTCATCCTGCCACTAACACGCGACCCAATCCTCATACAATCTCATGGCTCTATCCCATACTCACCCTCTCGTGCATCTCCCTCACGGCCAGCCTCACTCAACCTGCCACCACCTGTGCTGCAGCCACAGGGCATGCATCACATATGTGCAGTAGGCAGCGTAAGGCAAATGTTTTGTGAGCATGAAGGAGGGTTTGCCATGGGTGTTACCTATATTGAATTTCAGAGCAACAAACAGCACACATTATATTGGCACCACTACTGCCATGTCTCCGCGAATCCTGTCTGTTGTGTCCAATAATGCCCGCTCCTGGGTATCACTATGAGGACCCACCACTGATGCCACCCATCGTGTTACTGCAGAGTAGGTGCAGGTGTATTTGCAGGGCTCTTCCGCGCAGACCACTGAGAGACATCGGCGGTGTAGCCGGCTGCACCCTGGAAGGATGCGGAGGAGAAGTTGTGGAGGGCAGTGGTGACTTTGGCAGCGACAGGTAAGCACTTGGTGCTGGGGCCAGCCAGGAGCAGCTCGGCATGAAAGAGCCTGCAGATCTCCACGACTACATGTCGAGCGAATCTGCGCCTCCGTGTGCACTGCTGCTCGGAGAGGTCCGGGGAGCTTCGCCTCAATCTGTGGACCATGTGGCGAGGGTAGTGCCCTCTGCGATGCGTCTCTCTCTGCGGTAGCCCTCCCTCCTGCTGTGCAGGTGGGCGTGCAACCACACCGTGTTGGGGGGCTCCACGTCTCTGCGGCGGACGGCGTGGACTGCGAGGCTGCTGGGGCTGGTCATGCTGTTCGTCCTCCGAGGGTGTCCACGCACCACCCATCTGGCAGGTGTTGGTCTGAGGGGTTGTGCAGGGTAGGTGGGTGGTTCCTCGGACTGGGGCTGCGGTTTCGTGTCGGTCTGTCCTCTGGCTTGGCGGGGGGTGGTGGGGGGCAGGGGTTGCCCTATGTGACGCCGTGGCCTCCTGCGTGGGTGAGGGCTCTCCCCCGTGGAGTGCACCTTGGCAGCTGCCACAGGCTGCTGGCTGCAACACGCCTGGTTGGAGAGAGACTGTTTCCCCCAGTGTGTGAAACACCCTGCGATGCAGGTAAAATCCCACACTTCCTCGTTTGACAGCTGATTCAGCTCATTAACTGACCTCAACAAGCAAGGTAAGTACTCTCAAGTGGAACCCCGCTGGCTTTAATTGCCTGCGGGATTCCCACCAGCGGGGGCCACGCACGCAGCCGCGCACGTCATCGGGGAACCCGGAAGTGGTCGGGATCGCGGCGCGATCTGGTCACGTGACCGCATATCGGGATTTTCGGGGCCCCCCCGCTGGAAACCCGCAGGAAACCCGACCCTAAAATCGAGCCCTGTATCTCTATCAAACATTGTATCTCTATCAAACACAGTATCTCTATCAAACATTGTATCTGTATCAAACACGGTCTCTCTATCAAACACTGTCTCACAATCAAACACTGTATCTCTATCAAACACGGTATCTCTATCAAACATTGTATCTCTATCAAACACGGTATCTCTATCAAACACGGTATCTCAATCAAACACTGTATCTCTGTCAAACATTGTATCTCTATCAAACACTGTATCTCTATCAAACACCTTCGATCCAGACCTTCAAAGACCTTCAAAGCATCCTACGCGCTCTCATCCCACGTACTCCCCGCGTGGGAGACTTCTACTGCCTCCCAAAGATACACAAAGCCAACACACCCGGACATCCTATCGTATCAGGCAACGGAACCCTGTGTGAGAACCTCTCTGGATACATCGAGGGCATCCTGAAACCCATCGTACAGGGAACCCCCAGCTTCTGTCGCGACACTACAGACTTCCTACAAAGACTCAGTACCCACGGACCAGTTGAACCAGGAACACTTCTCACCACGATGGACGTCTCGGCACTCTACACCAGTATCCCCCACGATGACGGCATCGCTGCAACAGCATCAATACTCAACACCAACAACAGCCAATCTCCAGACGCCATCCTACAACTCATCCGCTTCATCCTGGATCATAATGTCTTCACCTTCGATAACCAGTTCTTTACCCAAACACACGGAACAGCCATGGGGACCAAATTCGCACCCCAATACGCCAACATTTTCATGCACAAGTTCGAGCAGGACTTCTTCACTGCACAGGACCTCCAACCAACGCTATACACCAGATACATCGACGACATTTTCTTTCTATGGACCCACGGTGAAGAATCACTAAAGAGACTACACGATAACATCAACAAGTTCCATCCCACCATCAAGCTCACCATGGACTACTCCTCAGAATCAGTTTCTTTCTTGGACACACGAATCTCCATCAAAGATGGGCACCTCAGCACCTCACTCTACCGCAAGCCCACGGACAACCTCACGATGCTCCACTTATCCAGCTTCCACCCTAACCACGTCAAAGAGGCCATCCCCTATGGACAGGCCCTGCGAATACACAGGGTCTGCTCAGACGAGGAGGAACGCGATGGACACCTACAGATGCTGAAAGACGCCCTAGTAAGAACGGGATATGCCGCTCGACTCATCGATCGACAGTTCCGACGGGCCACAACGAAAAATCGCACAGACCTCCTCAGAAGACAAACATGGGACGCAACCAACAGAGTACCCTTCGTCGTCCAGTACTTCCCCAGAGCGGAGAAACTATGCCATGTCCTCCGCAGCCTTCAACATGTCATCAATGACGACGAACACCTCGCTATGGCCATCCCCACACCTCCACTACTCGCCTTTAAACAGCCACCCAACCTCAAACAAACCATCGTTCGCAGCAAATTACCCAGCTTTCAGGAGAACAGCATCCACGACACCACACAACCCTGCCACGGTAACCTCTGCAAGACATGCCAGATCATCGACACAGATACCACCATCACACGAGAGGACACCACCCACCAGGTACATGGTTCATACTCCTGTGACTCGGCCAACGTTGTCTACCTCATACGTTGCAGGAAAGGATGCCCCAGAGCATGGTACATTGGCGAGACCATGCAGACACTGCGACAACGGATGAACGGACACCGCGCAACAATTGCCAGACAGGAGGGTTCCCTCCCAGTCGGGGAACACTTCAGCAGTCAAGGACATTCAGCCACCGACCTTCGGGTAAGCGTACTCCAAGGCGGCCTTCGAGACACACGACAACGCAAAATCGTCGAGCAGAAATTGATAGCCAAGTTCCGCACCCATGAGGACGGCCTCAACCGGGATCTTGGGTTCATGTCACGCTACACGTAACCCCACCAGCGAACAAAAATTATCTGTTTTTAATATAATGGGTCATTTGCTGTCTTTCTCTTCCTTCCGGATGTTTCTATGTTTCTGCCTCTCTCTCTGTTTTTTTTTTTGGTTGTTTGTATATTCGGTGGTCCTGTAGGTAACACCTCTCTGTCTGAACACTTTGATTGCCTTGGCAACGGGCAGTTGGAAAGATTATCTGTAATCACCAGGTATTGTTCTGTGATTTATAAATGTGAAAGGTTCGAGGATTTCTTGACATTCACCTGAGGAAGGAGGAAGCCTCCGAAAGCTTGTGATTTTCAAATAAAATTGTTTGACTATAACTTGGTGTTGTAAAATTGTTTACAATTGTCAACCCCAGTCCATCACCGGCATCTCCACATCATGTCTATCAAACACGGTTTCTCTATCAAACACTGTATCTCTATCAAACACTGTATCTCTATCAAACATTGTTCCTCGATCAAACACAGTATCCCTATCAAACATTGTACCTCTATCAAACATTGTACCTCTATCAAACACAGTATCTCTTATCAAACACTGTATCTCTATCAAACACTGTATCCCTATCAAACATTGTATCTCTATCAAACACTGTATCTCTATCAAACACAGTATCTCTTATCAAACACTGTATCTCTATCAAACACTATCTCTATCAAACACTGTATCTCCATCAAACACTGTTTCTCTATCAAACACTGTATCTCTATCAAACACTGTATCTCGACCAAACATGCTATCTCTTATCAAACACTGTATCTCTACCAAACACACTCTCTCTATCAAACACTGCATCTCCATCAAACACTGTATCTCTATCAAACATTGTTCCTCTATCAAACACAGTATCCCTATCAAACATTGTACCTCTATCAAACACAGTATCTCTATCAAACACTGTATTTCTATCAAACACATGATCTCTATCAAACACTGTATCACTATCAAACACACTATATCTATCAAACACTGTATCTCTATCAAACACTGTATCTCCATCAAACATGGTATATCTTTCAAAAACTGTATCTCTATCAAACACTGTATCTCAACCAAACACACTCTCTCTATCAAATACTGCAACTCTAACAAACACTGTATCTCTAACAAACACACGATCTCTATCAAACACTGTATCTCTATCAAACACTGTATCTCTATCAAACACTGTATCTCTATCAAACATGTTAACTCTATCAAACACTGTATCACTATCAAACACGGTATCTCTATCAAACATTGTATCTCTATCAAACATGTTAACTCTATCAAACACTGTATCTCTATCAAACATGTTAACTCTATCAAACACTGTATCTCTATCAAACATGTTAACTCTATCAAACACTGTATCTCTATCAAACATGTTAACTCTATCAAACACTGTATCTCTATCAAACATGTTAACTCTATCAAACACGGTATCTCTATCAAACATTGTACCTCTATCAAACACTGTATCTCTATCAAACATGTTAACTCTATCAAACACTGTATCACTATCAAACTCTGTATCTCTATCAAACACTGTATCTCTATCAAACATTGCATCTCTATCAAACACTGTATCTCTATCACACACTGTATCACTATCAAACACTGTATCTCTATCAAACACTGTTTCTCAATCAAACACTGTTTCTCTATCAAATACTTTATCTCTATCAAACACTGTTACTCTATCAAACACTGTATCTCTATCAAACACTGTATCTCTATCAAACATTGTATCTCCATCAAACATTGCATCTCTATCAAACACTGTATCTCTATCAAACATTGTATCTCTGTCAAACACTGTATCTCTATCAAACACGGTATCTCCATCAAACACTGTATCTCCATCAAACACTGTATCTCTATCAAACACTGTATCTCTATCAAACACTGTATCTCTATCAAACACTGTATCTCTATCAAACATTGTATCTCTGTCAAACACGGTATCTCTATCAAACACTGTATCTCTATCAAACACTGTATCTCTATCAAACACTGTATCTCTATCAAACACGGTATCTCTATCAAACACTGTATCTCCATCAAACATTGCATCTCTATCAAACACTGTATCTCTATCAAACATTGTATCTCTATCAAACATTGTATCTCTGTCAAACACTGTATCTCTATCAAACACTGTATCTCTATCAAACATTGTATCTCTATCAAACACTGTATCTCTATCAAACACTGTATCTCTATCAAACATTGTATCTCTATCAAACACTGTATCTCTATCAAACACTGTATCTCTATCAAACACTTTATCTCAATCAAACACGGTATCTCCATCAAACACTGTATCTCTACCAAACACTGTATCTCTATCAATCACTGTATCTCTATCAAACACTGTATCTCTATCAAACACTGTATCTCTATCAAACACGGTATCTCCATCAAACACTGTATCTCTATCAAACACTGTGGGTGTGATTTTAAACCCCAAGAACGGGAGGGTTGGGGCATGTGGGATTTGAATGTAGTTCTTTTTTGGGTCGTGTCTGCAACCCGGCTTTATTTCCGGGTTTAATGTTGCTTCATAAAAGTACAGGCTTCCCACTGAGAATACCAAGTCCAAAAATTCTGCGATCACGACCCAAAAAAACAACCAATTTTCAACTCCCACACACCCCCAACCCACCCGTTCTTGAGGTTTAAAATCAACCCCTGTACCTCTATCAAACATTGTATCTCTACCAAACATGGTATCTCTTATCAAACATTGTACCTCTATCAAACACTGTATCTCTATCAAACACTGTATCTCCTATCAAACACTGTATCTCTACCAAACACTGTATCTCTACCATACACGGTATCTCTTATCAAACACTGTATCTCTATCAAACACTGTATCTCTATCAATCACTGTATCTCCATCAAACACTGTATCTCTATCAAACACTTTATCTCTATCAAACACTTTATCTCTATCAAACACGGTATCTCCATCAAACATTGTATCTCTACCAAACACTGTATCTCTATTAAACTCGGTACCTCTATCAAACACTATCTCTATCAAACATTGTATCTGTATCAAACACTTTATCTCTATCAAACACTGTATCTCTATCAAACACTGTATCTCCATCAAACACTGTATCTCTATCAATCACTGTATCTCCATCAAACACTTTATCTCTATCAAACACTGTATCTCTATCAAACACGGTATCTCCATCAAACACGGTATCTCCATCAAACACTGTATCTCTACCAAACACTGTATCTCTATCAAACACTGTATCTCTATCAAACACTTTATCTCTATCAAACACTGTATCTCTATCAAACACTGTATCTCCATCAAACACTGTATCTCTATCAATCACTGTATCTCCATCAAACACTGTATCTCTATCAATCACTGTATCTCCATCAAACACTTTATCTCTATCAAACACTGTATCTCCATCAAACACTGTATCTCTATCAATCACTGTATCTCCATCAAACACTGTATCTCTATCAATCACTGTATCTCCATCAAACACTTTATCTCTATCAATCACTGTATCTCCATCAAACACTGTATCTCTATCAATCACTGTATCTCCATCAAACACTTTATCTCTATCAAACACTGTATCTCTATCAAACACGGTATCTCCATCAAACACGGTATCTCCATCAAACACTGTATCTCTACCAAACACTGTATCTCTATCAAACACTGTATCTCTATCAAACACTTTATCTCTATCAAACACTGTATCTCTATCAAACACTGTATCTCCATCAAACACTGTATCTCTATCAATCACTGTATCTCCATCAAACACTGTATCTCTATCAATCACTGTATCTCCATCAAACACTTTATCTCTATCAAACACTGTATCTCCATCAAACACTGTATCTCTATCAATCACTGTATCTCCATCAAACACTGTATCTCTATCAATCACTGTATCTCCATCAAACACTTTATCTCTATCAATCACTGTATCTCCATCAAACACTGTATCTCTATCAATCACTGTATCTCCATCAAACACTTTATCTCTATCAAACACTGTATCTCTATCAAACACGGTATCTCCATCAAACACGGTATCTCCATCAAACACTGTATCTCTACCAAACACTGTATCTCTATCAAACACTGTATCTCTATCAAACACGGTATCTCCATCAAACACGGTATCTCTTATCAAACACTGTATCTCTATCAAACACTACCTCTATCAAACTCTGTATCTCTATCAATCACTGTATCTCTATCAAACACTACCTCTATCAAACACTGTATCTCTATCAAACACTGTATCTCTATCAAACACTGTATCTCTATCAATCACTGTATCTCTATCAAACACTACCTCTATCAAACACTGTATCTCTATCAATCACTGTATCTCTATCAAACACTGTATCTCTATCAAACACTGTATCTCTATCAATCACTGTATCTCTATCAAACACTGTATCTCTATCAATCACTGTATCTCCATCAAACACTGTATCTCTATCAAACACTGTATCTCTATCAATCACTGTATCTCCATCAAACACTGTATCTCTATCAAACACTGTATCTCTATCAATCACTGTATCTCTATCAAACACGGTATCTCTATCAATCACTGTATCTCCATCAAACACTGTATCTCTATCAAACACTGTAGCTCTATCAAACACGGTATCTCTATCAAACACTGTATCTCTATCAATCACTGTATCTCCATCAAACACTGTATCTCTATCAAACACGGTATCTCTATCAAACACTGTATCTCTATCAATCACTGTATCTCCATCAAACACTGTATCCCTATCAAACACTGTATCTCTATCAAACACTGTATCTCTATCAATCACTTTATCTCCATCAAACACTGTATCTCTATCAAACACTTTATCTCAATCAAACACGGTATCTCCATCAAACACTGTCTCTCTATCAAACACGATATCTCTATCAAACACTGTATCTCTACCATACACGGTATCTCTTATCAAACACTGTATCGCTACCAAACACGATACCTCTTATCAAACACTGTATCTCTCTCAAACACTGTATCGCTATCAAACAATGTAGCCATGACTTGCTTGAGTGACCTATGCACAGATGATTGATGAATGCTAGTGATGTCCAATGACGCAGCCTCGAATGATCCCACAGCATTAGAATTCAGGGCCGTGGTGACTTGACAGCCATTTGCAGCATGGTGGTGGAGAGGTCACAAAGCTCGATGTTGAAGCAGTTGTCAGAAGCCAACGAGGAAAAAAACTCTAATATACACAATGTCACCCTTTAAATTCACTTCTACCTTTAACTTAGTGCCTAGCAACACTGAACACCCATTATATATGGGCATTATTAATGTTCAGTGTAAATGAGGGGATAATGATGAAGTATCATTGCCTCATTACCATCTCATTTAAATATACCCACCCATTTTTTGGGCGGGTTGTCCAGTGCTCAGTAGATGCAAAGCTGGAAAGTTAAGCATACACAAAAATAGGTGGGCATCCATTGAAATTGGGATTCTGCCCCATTTTCTGACCCTGCTGGCAGAATACCACCCAAAAATCGGGCAGTATTCAGAGGTAAATTAACCCTCGTATCCCATTGGCACCATTAAATTACGGCCTGTATAACACGCTTGTGGGCAGTGGACAAACAGCAAGAGGCGGATCAGCAACTAATCTGTTTTGTATTCCAGGTACAAAGATTGCAGCTGTGTGCCATTGCTGTACTTTGAATAGCTGTTCATCTATAGTGGGATTAGTGTTCATGCAACCCTCCTGCCAATGGAAGTAGAAAGCATCACAAGTTATTTATCCATTGACATTGCAAAGAACTGGGTGAGAGAGACAGCATGCTTTACTAGTTGCTGCACTCCACCCTTATGATAAAGTGATCCATGGGGATGCAATATTCTGCATGGTACACTGGCCTTAAAGAGATAGAGAATGTTTCCAAATATAATATGAATTATCATGAAAAACTGAGGTGCCAAGCTCAGTCATTTAATCCACTTCTGAGACCTTTCAAATGGTGCTGAGAGATATTTAGTATGTTCCTCCATTATCCAGTATTTTACCTCTTCCCATTCACAATGACATCCATTCCAATCAAAAGAGCAGGCCAGCAAGCTGGGACTGCAAGATTAGCAGCACTCACACTGCTTCAAGCTTAAGCCATGAAGAGATGATTTAACTATGGAGAAAAGTATTTCTTCCGCCATGGTTCAGCAGCCCGATGAAGAACTAAAGTGAGACTAGAATGCTGATAACTGCTGGGGCTCAAGTCCACAGTTGTTTTACCACCTGCAGCATTAGGGTCATTAATTTTCCATTCTATGGCCATAGCATTGAAACTCTTCAGACTGGTGATTCATAGAAATAATAAAAAGAAGTTCAGACTTGTATGCTTCTCCAAGACAGCAACGCTCAGCCTTGGCTCTGTGGTAGCACTCTCACCTTCTGAGTCAGAAGGTCGTGGGTTCGAGCCCCACTCCAGAGACTAGAGCATATAATCTTGGCTAGAACTTCACTGCTAACATTTCTGGCATCCTGGCCAATGTTTATCCCTCAACCTAAAAAACAGATGCTCTGGTCATTTATGTCATTGCTGTTTGTGGGACCTTGCTGTGTGAAAATTGGCTGTTATGTTTCTCTACATGAAAACAGTGACTGCACTTCATTGGCTGTGAAGCACTTTGGGGTCTTCTGAGGTTGTGTAAGGCACTCTATAAATGCAAGTTTTTCTTTCCTTCCTTCTTCCCGATGTAGAACCCTCCTGATTTTCACCCCGTTGGGTGGGTTCTACAATGGACAGGTGACCTGATCTGCCAGGTTACCTCCCACATGTTTAAAGGCATACACTCTCCTGATTATACCACATAATTATACCATATTATACACAAATTGGGGTTGTATTCTCTAGAGTTTCGAAGGTTATGGGGTGATCTGATCGAAATTTATAAGATATTAAGGGGAACAGATAGGGTGGATAGAGAGAAACTATTTCCGCTGGTTGGGGATTTTAGGAGTTGGGGGCACAGTCTAAAAATTAGAGCAAGACCTTTCAGGAGCGAGATTAGAAAACATTTCTACACACAAAGGGCGGTAGAAGTTTGGAACTCTCTTCCGCAAATGGCAATTGATACCAAAGGTATTAAGGGATATGGGCCAAAGGCAGGTATATAGAGTTAGATCACAGATCAGCCATGATCTTATCAAATGGCAGAGCAGGCACGAGAGGCTGAATGGCCTACTCCTGTTCCTATGTTCCTATAATGAAACATTCGTGCCCATCCTGTACAGGCCAGTGACGTGGTTTTGCTACTGCTGACCTGTACAGACCTTGCCCAGCAATTGGCCAAATAGTCACCGTCCTCAGCTTTCAGCCTCTTTTAAATCGCAGAAACCACTTCCAGTTTACTGTAATGGTGCCAGTTCCTGTTGTCGTTGAACTGCCTTGTTTATACTGAGGGGCAGATCTCAGGACTACTATGCGTGCACCGTTAGTGCAAAGTTGCATTGTCATTCTGGCGAGGATATTCCCCAATGTCTGAGAAGGCGCGAGCATTGTCAAATGCGTGATGTTACCCTCTACGGGTAGCTGAGAGGAACGCTAGCGCCACCAGCAGAGACAGCCTTTTGCCTCTATCACCGGCAGCACTTTGCCGTTAGGAGCCACTCCCAGAAACGAACTCTCGAATGGTGGGGGGGTGGGGGTTTCGGTGCCTCCAAAGGCCAACCGGCTCCAGGTTATTCGCACGAGTTACAGGATTGCAGTGATTAGTACTCTTGGCATCAAAGGTAACTCCGTGAAGTAAAGGGGAACATAAAACAAGGCGCACAGTTATTTCAAAGTGAATCCAGCTGCTGTGGAAAACCGCTCACAATATAAAGGGGGCCGTTTCTTCAGCAGCGGGATTGGCAGACGGGGCTGTGGAACCGCCTCGAGCGGCTCCAATGCCTTTCGAGTTCAGGAAGTGAGTTGCCCCCTTCAGACCCAGTGAATGTGCAAGGATCTAAGAGGAACAACGAGGTACTAATGATCAGCGGCTGACAAAAGTCTGTTTCCCTGTGCTCCCTCTCAGCACATAATGACTTCATTCAGCAGCCACCGTTCAAGCATGGAAAGTGTTGGTAAAGAAATCCCACAGAGTTCAGACAACCTTTGAATCAACACAGAGCTTTCTCTCCCCCCACCGCCTCCCACCCCCCCCCCATGTTTGCATTGCAGGTTTTGCCAGGGATAACATAAATATTCATCAGTTGATATTTGCAGGAGCCGCAGGGCTATAAACAGGCTAAATTACCTTCCTGCGTCCACTGGCTCATCTGCGACATGGCAGCTTCTGGTCTTTGCTTTTAGCCAGATGACGTTTCCCAAACCCCCAAAGCGCTCCCCAAGGCTTTTAAATTCAGCCAGGCTTTAATGTGCTAAGCAGAAATACTGTCTGCCTTTTATTTGTCTTGGGATTACAGGAAAATATATATTACTTCTCAAGCCTTTAAAATTATTCATGCCTTGACATAATAGGCAGAAGTGTTGGCAGGTCTACTCCCTGCTTCTCAGCCCACTGTTTTTCTCATGGCTCGTGTGACATTTTCTCCTTTGAATATAAAAAAACAGACACGTGCACCGCTGGAGTGCAAAAAGGGAAAGTTTTGAACTTGCAGCATTCAATCCTTTAACAGGCCAAGGTATTGAATAAAAAATGAATTTGCTTTCCGAGATTCTTTTTCTAAAAGACAAAGCATTTCTCCATTAAGCGTTCACTATTCTTTGTACTTCGTTGGCTGTAAAGCGCTTTGGGATGTCTTGAGGTCGTGAAAGGCGCTATATAAATGCAAGTCTTTTCTGTTCCCAATACTTGGCATTGTAACACCGGCAAAACCCAGGGGATCCACAAGCACTGTGCAAATTGGATGTTAACCTCACACAACATGGACGCGTATAATGATTTGAAAAAACATGTGTGAATGTAATTGTTTTGCTCTGTTTTAAAAAAGAAAGTATTGAAATATTGTTGTAATAATCTTTTTGTCATTTGTCAGTGCGACTACTCAAAGCTCACTGATCAATTAATTTTGTGACTTTATCAAAGTGATATGAAATTCACAAAAGATCCCAAGTGATGAGTTCGGACTGTCTCAATCCCATTCCTAATGAACCCACGATGACAAGTCTGTCACTAACTTGGTATTTGTTAGCACTAACTTTGGCAATCTGACTCAGCTGGCCACTGGGTGGCTAGTGTAGGCAAATGGAAAAAAAAATCGCCCTGCTGCGGGGAATGTTCTTCTGAGGTTGTGCTGAGGTAAATTGTCGGGGCAGAGTAGAGAGAGTTAACTGTTCGATACCTGACCTGGGAGTACGTACTTGATTCTGGTGTTCAGTGCCCGACAGGAAAAGTTTTTCACCCCCCAGCACTAACATCCCACATCTTGGTGAGTAATAAATTCATAGAAAGAGTTCTTAAGAAATATATGAAATTGACAGTTAAATAAATAGAAAAGTGATTCTGTGAATTAAATACATGTTAGGCGATAATTCTGAATATAGTTGCTTTGTTCTGATTGTGCTAGTTAGCTTTATTGTGAGCAAAATAGGGGTTCCATTATATTCCATAGACTATAAGAGCAGGGAGGTTATTCCAGAACTGTATAAAACACTAGTTAGGCCACAACTTGAGTACTGCATACAGTTCTGGTCACCACATTACAGGAAAGATGTGATTGCACTAGAGAGAGTACAAAGGAGATTTACGAGGATGTTGCCAGGACTGGAGAATTTTAGCCATGAGGGAAGATTGGATAGGCTGGAGTTTTTTTCTTTGGAACAGAGGAGGCTCAGGGGAGATTTAATTGAGGTGTATAAAATTATGAGGGGCCGAGATAGAATGGAGAGGAAGGACCTATTTCCCTTAGCAGAGGGGCCAATAACCAGGGGGCATAGATTTAAAGTAATTGTTAGAAGGGTTAGAGGGGAACTGAGGAAAAAAAAAATCATCCAGAGGGTGGTGGGGGTCTGGAACTCACTGCCTGGAGGGGTTGGTAGAGGCAGAAACCCTCATTGCATTTAAAAAGTACTTGCATGTGCACTTGAAGTGCTCTGACCTACAAGGCTACGGACCAACAGCTGGAAAGCGAGATAAGGCCGGATGGCTCTTTTTCGGCTGGCACAGACACAATGGGCCGAATGGCCTCCTTCTGTGCCATAAATTTCTATGATTCATTCTAATTTTATTTTAATTCATACCATCGGTTTTTACAGGTGCAATCCTGAAACAATCCTGACTAAAATGCCATAAGGTGCCGTTTACAATGTATTTCTTTATGTGCTATATCAGGGAGTACAGTGTAATCAAGTGATCGTAGCAAGGATAGATATCAAGTACAATGCACTTCTAAGTATCTCTTTGTGAGGAGTGTTTGCTCTTTTTAAAGGGACACTGTCGACTGGTAAAATGTCTGACAAGACACTTTCTTGGGTTTCTTAGGTTTGTAAAACAGAGAAAGATGCAATTGTGCATTCCACTGCAGTTTTATCCAAAAATTAAACAGGACAAAGATCAAACTGTGACAATCACATCACAGTAGTTACACTATAGCATCAAAAGTATTGGTCAAACATCATCACATATCTTGGAGTGGGCAGCTTCTGCCTGCTCCAGGAACGAAGCTTGTTTGAAAATATCACAATAACAAGAGAGCCTTTAAGTGCAGTTTTGCAATAGTGAAAGTCTTTCCTATTGAGTGCTGTGGCAGTGATAGCTGTGGCTCAGTGGTAGTACTCTCACCTCTGACTCACGAAAGTTGTGGGTTCAATTCCCACTTCAGTGACTTGAGCACATAATCTAGGCTGATACTTTAGTGCAGTACTGAGGAAATGCTACACTGTCAGAGGTACTGTCTTTCAGATGAAATGTTAAACCAAGGCCCCATTTGCCCTCTCAGGTGGATATAAAAGATCCCATGGTACTATTCATAAGAGCAGGGATGTTCTCCCTGGTGTTCTGGCCAACATTTGTTCTTCTTACTAAAACAGATAATCTGGTTATTTCTTTCCTTGCTGTTTGTGGGAGCTTGCTGTTTGCAAATTGGCTGCTGCGTTCCTACCCATTACAATAGTGACCACATTTCAAAAGTAGTTCAGTGGCTGTAAAATGTTTTGAGGTCGTGAAAGGCGCAATATAAATGCAAGTTCTTTCTTTTTATTCCGTTAAGAATATTGGGGTTTAAAGTTAACATCGCCGCACCTGTTTTATGGGCCTAAAACGGGTGCAATGATAATCAATTTAGCAGGGCGGAGTCCCACGCCTGATCTGCACGGAAGTTCGGGCCACTGCTAAATTGGTCGGGGCCATTTTTTTAGGCAGGTCTGCCATCCGGCTGAAATGAATGCGGGCTTTGTTTCAATATTGAGGCTCCTGCACTCATTCCCGACCCGGACTCCCAAATTCGTTTGCTTTAGTCAGAGTTTGCAAACCACAAGCTCCGACTGGCATTTCCAGGTCTTGAGTTGCCTAACCAGCAGTCCTTAAAGGGACAGCTGGAGGCCACTCAAGACAGGCTTAAAGTCTTGGAATTTTTTTTTGTATTTCGAGGAGCCAGAAAGAGCAAGAGTGCTCCTCTTGGCTCCACAAAAACAACTATGGGTCACTATCATCCCCCTCTCACTCGTTTCCTCCCCCACACACCCGGGCTAACCTCTAAGCCCTTGGCGGGGAACGAAACTCGTAAGGCCCCAACAGGTGAGCTACATCGGAGCACCCAATGTATTCTGATGAGGCTCGAGGACAAAATTTCTTCGGATTTTTGGGCCTCTCTGTTCTGGCTTGCCTTGGCAAATCTATGCTTGATTTCACTGTCACAAATCTGACTTATTAATTATTAGTCTTGCCGCGAAAGTCCACTCAGTGTAAACATCGTCTGAGTCCTGAATTCTTCTATTATTGTAAATGTGTAACATTATTGTTCTGAATAAATTAATTTTTATACTGCAGAGTGTTTGACAGTAAAAGAGATTTAAGGTGCACTACTGAGAGATAGGGTTAGACCAACCTCCCTTGCATTCTGAAACCAATCTGTTAGTGATATAGCTTCAAATCTATTGGTGTTCCCTAGATCTCTCCCTTACTGTGAGAATGGGAGCAAGAGGAGGCACAGCTGTTTGGTGAAGTTATTTTGTGGGTGTACTTTTAGAGAGAGGAGACAAGAGCAGGTCAGAGGCTGGGTATTCTGCGGCGAGTGCATCACCTCCTGACTCCCCAAAGCCTTTCCACCATCTACAAGGCACAAGTCAGGAGTGTGATGGAATATTCTCCACTTGCCTGGATGAGTGCAGCTCCAACAACATTCAAGAAGCTCGTCACCATCCAAGACAAAACAGCCCGCTTGATTGGCACCCCATCCACCACCCTAAACATTCACTCCCTTCACCACCGGCGCACCGTGGCTGCAGTGTGTACCATCCACAGGATGCACTGCCGCAACTCGCCAAGGCTTCTTCGACAGCATCTCCCAAACCTGCGACCTCTACCACCTAGAAGGACATGGGCAACAGGCACATGGGAACAACTGGGAAGATTGGGTTTGTTTTCCTTGGAGCAGAGGAGGCTGAGGGGGGACATGACTGAGGTGTACAAAATTATGAGGGGCACAGATAGGATGGATACTAAGGAGCTTTTTCCCTTCGTTGAGGGTTCTATAACAAGGGGGCATAGATTCAAGGTAAAAGGCGGGAGGTTTCGAGGGGATTTGAGAAAGAACTTTTTCACCCAGAGGGTGGTTGGAGTCTGGAACTCACTGCCTGAAAGGGTTGTGGAGGCAGGAACCCTCACAACATTCAAGAAGCATTTGGATGAGCACTTGAAATGCCATAGCATACAAGGCTACGGACCAAATGCTGGAATATGGGATTAGATTAGACAGGGCTTGATGGCCGGCGCGGACACGATGGGCCAAAGGGCCTCTATCCGTGCTGAATAACTCTATGACTCTATGACTCTATAACACCACCTGCACGTTCCCCTCCAAGTCACACACCATGCCGACTTGGAAATATATCGCTGTTCCTTCATCACCGCTGGATCAAAATCCTGTTGTGATTCCAGGGTCAGCAAAGTGTAAATGCAGTGTCACCAAGTTCGTTAAGGAGGGCTGAACTGTTGTGGAGAGAGACAGGATGTCGATCTGCAGGGAGGAGCTGAAGCAATCGGAGTTCAGCCTGAGGCAACAGTGGTCCTAACTTGATCATTGGTACATGGTCTCAGCCTCCACGTCAGGGAGCTTGACAAGATGATGCACCTAAAAGGGCTACAGAACAAGGTTGTCTCTCTATTAGGGGGGATTTCAATTAGCCAGTCGTTCAGTGGTCTGAGAGGGGTCGCTCAAGTCTACAGGGAGGTAGAGATGAAGGGGTCGATTTTAACTCCCGGGTCGGAGCATGGCTTAGCGAGAGGCCTGCCCGTCCGAGAGCGGCAGTGAGGAGGCCCACCTGATTTTAACAGCTGGGCCACATTGGCACCTTCCAGGACGGACTCCCACCCGAACCCTAGGAAAGGAGTGCCCAGAAAATATGGCACCATGGCCTGCTCCCAGATCCCCGCCAACCACAAGGTCCACAGGAGTCCCAGGGCAGGACAAAAAACTGCAAGGTAGGGCCATTTTTAATAATTGTAATACTCCTCCCCCTAGGATCTTCATAGTCGAATCAGGAACTTCGAACTGTTGACCTCCATCAACAGCTAGCCAGTCCCAATGTCCAAGATTCCAGACACAACTGCAGGCCTGTAGTGTACCTCATTTTTCTGCCATCTTCACTGGTGCTGGGCTCTGCCAAGGGGTGGGCCTGTCCCAGGACATGTAAGTGGTCTGGGAGAGGAATCTCCAGTAATCCTGGGGCTTGGACAAGAGCAGCACACTTTGGATGCACTGTTCCTGTCCAGCTACAGGGTGGGGTCAAGAAAATCTTCCCTCATCTGCTTTTATGACAGCAGCCAGACCAAGGGCCAGATATTCAAAAGGATTGTAATTTTACTGATCAATTACCACCAATCTACTGCGGTCAAGATATTAAATAAAACCACTCCATACATTTTAATGGTGAACTCAAAACGCCAGCAATAGTTAGAAGGGAATCCAATTAACTTAAGAAACTCTGCATATTCTGATATTTCAAAACCCTTACTGGTGACACTGCTACAGGTTTTTACCACTGACAGAATAAATCTGATATGATTAATGGTTTTTAACAACTGAAAGAATTTATAGTAAAAGTTGTTATAACAACCTTACTGATGCAATATGTTGCAGCATGAAGTAATAGGAATGAATTTCCCAACATTGGTTCGTACTCCAATATGTGCAGCAAATCTTTTTGCATTACCTTGTATTATTGTAGTGTTCTGACTAGACACTCAGGAAAGGTTTGCAGCTGTTATATTTTGTGGAGAAAATAATTGATATGCTTCAACTGGCTCAAGTCAAGCCAACTTCCATGTGAAAGCAGAACCCAAAGAATAAAGCAAAGCTATGTTTGATATAAGAACAGGAGTAGGCCATTCAGTCCATTGAGCCTGTTCCGCCATTCATTTAGATCATAGCTGATCTGTATCTTAACTCCATCTACCTGCCTTGGTTCCATAACCCTTAATACCCTTGCCTAACAAAAATCTATCAATCTCAGTTTTGACATTTTCAATTGACCCCCAGCCTCAATAGCTTTTGGGGGAGAGAGTTCCAGATTTCCACTACCCTTTGTGTGAAGAAAAGCTTTCTGAAGATTCCAAAAGCTATATGAGTGTGCACACAGGTGGGCACAGAGGGAACAGGCTGACATCTTAACCTGCATACAAAATGGAAGGAATCTTACAACACCAGGTTATAGTCCAACAGTTTTATTTGAAAATCACAAGCTTTCGGAGCTTTCCTCCTTCGTCAGGTGACTCACCTGACGAAGGAGGAACGCTCCGAAAGCTTGTGATTTTCAAATAAAACTGTTGGACTATAACCTGGTGTTGTAAGATTCCTTACATTTGTCCACCCCAGTCCATCACCGGCATCTCCACATCACAAAATGGGAGTGAGGCATTGACATACAGGAGTAGAGAAATTAAAAAGAAATTGTTTAGCCAAATTAAGCATATTAAATTCCACAGATCAATAAAATGTGCATTATAATGCAAATCTAAAAGTCCAATTATCCTCACTGCATTACTTTATGAAATAAAAGAAATAAGAACTTTTGAAATTATTAAGTTGGTTGGTTCACTTCTATAAACTTAAAAAGAGAATTAGGAATATGATGAACATTTAATATTTAGATTTATTTACTGAATGCATGACAACTGGCTGCTGAGTTTTGGGAGGACCCATCACTTGAAGAATGTCTCTGAGGTTGGACACTGGACAGGATAACAATTAAGCCCCCAAAGAACTTGATACCACCGCCTATCAAAAGACTCCAAAGTAGCCCTGAATAGCAATGTCTCAGAGCTATGAGGAGGAAAATGTCTGGAAAATATGTTGAATAGGTTAACTAGAGAGCTCCCTCCTCTACTGACTGCACCCATCCAAATTGTGAAGATGTAATTGTATTATGACACTATGTTCTGGGTGTTACCAGATTGCACAGTTTCATGGATATTTTGGCTGGTCTGGTGAAGCAGACAAGTGCCCTCCTTCAGTCGGTGTGGGTGTTGACAAGCTAATACCTGTGCGCTGTTGCTGATGTATATCCTTGCCTCTTTTTTAGTAGACTGTCTAGCTTGAATTGTGCTATCCAGAGATGGCCATTTGCAAGGATCCTGAAGCACAATGTTAAGATCTGGATGCTGAATCCTTTGTTTTCAGGCTGATATCCAGATATCTTGTTTTCAACCACATCACTATGTACCCCCTCCTCCAACATGGTGATGGCTTCTTGCCCCACCCTATCTCTGCGATCTCAAGCCCTATAACTTCATCCAAACCCTCCGATCCTCAGATTTTAGCCTTGTTTCCATCCTCTTCTTCCCTTTCACCTCACAAATGGTGGCAGAGACTTTAGCTGCCTCACCTCTGCTCTCTGGAACTCCCTCCATAAACTACCCCACCATCCCCACTTCTCTCTCCACCTTCAAAAACCTTCTCAAACCCCATCTTTTTGAATAAGCGTCACCCAAAACTCTTAATTCACACCCCTCACACCTAACATCCGTTCCCTTATTAGAGGCTAGCTGGCCTACCTTTTTCAAAAAATGTAATTCAAAAATCCTGCAGGTAATAAATGATCACGTAGAAGAAAGGTTTCTTATTTTTAACAAACCCTATTTAGGTTACAAATACGCAGAATTCCTTTAAAGATTCAGATTTTTGTAAAAATTCAGCTCGAAGGGAAACCAGGTTTTTTTTGAGCAATTGTGACGAGTCTTGATTTCAACACAGGGAAAATGCAGAAAGGCACGTATGATGGGACAAAAAACAGAAAATGCTGGAAACACTCGGCAGGTCAGGCGGCTTCTGTGGAGCGAGGAGGGTAGGGTTATAACCTTTGAGGTCCAAGACCCTTTGTTAGAATCAGAAGATGTGTCTACCTGCATTTTCCTCCCATCACACTCCCGGGGCCACTGGAACCATCTCCGCTTTGCCAGATTTTCCATGCTGCCGTTCCCCCTCTGCCATTTTGCTGTAACCATTCACACAACCTCTGGGTCGAGGTTATTTCTCTAATTTTCTCATTACTGCCACCTTTTGTCTTACACCATTATTACATCTCCTGTCCTCCACCTAATGACTTTACGTTCCTTTCTCTTCTTTCCTCTCTCTCTCCGCCCCTTTTCTATGGCTCAGTTTCTCCTTATAGGAGGCTCGTGTGGAGCATAAACACTGGCATGGACCAGTTGGGCCGAATGGCTTGTTTCTGTTCTGCAAATTCTATGTAATTATAAGCTGTTTAAATATAATATTTTCTGGTTCTGACAGAGATCCATAGGCCTGAAATGTCGACCTTACCTTTCTCTCTCCACGGGTGCTGTGCTTCCAGCATTTTCTGTTTTTAGAGAAGTGATCAGAGTTGGAGGAGCGACAGCAAAGAGAAAAAAAACGGGATGAATAGCAGAAGATCAAATGGGTGTTAGTGGAAGAGTGATTTTAAATGTGAGACTGAGTAGTGAGGGAATGATAGTTTTTTTAAAGAAAGATAACCAACTGCCCAATACTGGAACATCCCATGAGACTTAGCTGGTTCTATGAAAGGTGGCAGTGGTACTGAAGTACATTAAAAAAGCATGATAGATTTGCATTTATATAGCGCCTTTCACATCCTCATGACGTCCCGAAGCGCTTCACAGCCAATGAAGTTCTTTTTTCTTTAAGCGTAGTCACTGTTGTAATGTAGGAAACGTGGCAGCCAATTTGCGCACAGCAAGGTCCCACAAACAGCAATGTGATAATGACCAGATAATCTGTTTTGGAGGTGTTGGTTGAGGGATAAATATTGGCCAGAACACCAGGGAAAACTCCCCTGCTCTTCTTCCAAATAGTGCCATGGGATCTTTTATATCCACCTAAGAAGGCAGATGGGGCCTTGGATTAACAACTCATCCGAAAGACGGCACCTCTGGCAGGGCAGCACTCCCGCTGTACTGCACTGAAGTGTCAGCCTAGATTTTGTGCTCAAGTCCTTGGAGTGGGACTATGAACCCACGACCGTCTGACTCAGAGACATGCGTGCTACCCACTGAGCCATGGCTGACAATGGTAATAAGGCTGATACATCAATTCAGTACTAAGGGAGCGCTGCCCTTCGGATGAGACATTAAACCAAGGTGTCATCTGCCTATACCAGTGATTGAAAATCTCATGTCACTTTTTGCAGAGAGATCTCAAAATCCCCTGGCCAACATTTGTCACTCAACCAACATAACAAAAAACAGTTAACTGAACATTCATCTCTTTGCTATTTATTGGAATTTGCCGTGCTCAAAATGGCTGTAATGTTTACCCACAGGAACTGTACAAAGTAATTCATTCCATGTGAGGCACTTTGGAATGTTTATGAGAGATGTGACAAGGTGCTATATAAATGCAAGTTCTTTCTTCTTTCCACCCCAGGCACCTCGAGAAGATCGAACACCTTTGTTAAACTTTATCACTTGTTATTTAATTGTTATTTCAGATTCACTCCAGCCAGTTCCACGTTGGTAAAGAAGGTTTATTCTGAGACATTGTGAGATGTGACAGTCAGCTGCTCAGTAATGTTTGATTGCAGTAACAATGTCCAAGATGGCTAATAAACAAAGATTAATATCAAATCTGGGCACCTGGTGCCTAATATTACCTAACCTTATGGGCTAGAGAGCATTAAGGAAAAGGTGCTATATGCTAGATTTTCCATTAGTAAGTATATTGTGCGGTAAATCAAGATGATATCACGGAAGGACTAACAAGCAATTTACTGTTTTCATGATTACAATCGTTTCAACTAAAGTTAATCTGCTGTTCTGAATCCAATTTTCCTTTGGAGAGTTCAGCCATCTTCCTGAAGATAGTTCGGAATTCCAAAAAGACTGTAGCTTTTTTGCTTTACTTCCTTCATGTTTGTTACAACAGTGAGTGTCCTCAGATCCGGGGTGCTGCCCAGAGGCTCCTTTTCACAAGAGACTTGTCAATTTCTTTCACACTGCGACATCCTGAAACAATATTTTACATTTAATTCATGGCTGTGAAATGAGAACAGCGCAATGAATTCAATTCAGTTGATTTCACATTCTTCCAAGATACAAGAGATGTGTTTTATATCATCCCAGTTTTTGCTACTTAGAATCATAGAATGGAAAGAGGCCATTCAGCCCATCATGCCTGCGCCCACTCTTTGAAAGAGCTATCCAATTAGTCCTACTAAGAATCATAGAACGGCTACAACATGGAGGGAGGTCATTCGGCCGGTCGAGGCCGTGCTGGCTCTCTGCAAGAGCAATCCCCTGCTGTTTGCCCGTAGCCCTGCAAATTTTTCCTTTTTAAGTATTTATCCAATTACCTTTTGAAAGTTACTGTTGAATCTGCTTCCACCGCCATTTCAGGCAGCGATACTCCACTTGATTGGAAAGTGTCGATGCTGCTGAAGTGTATCACTCGATCAGGATTAGGTAACAATTTGGCCACAAACATAAAACTGTGATGTTTGGTTCGATTCAAAGCATTCTGTGAGTATAGAAATCCACAGTTCCATTTAAAAACTGGAAATTCACAGCGGATCAGTTAGCTCCTGAAAGAGAAAGGTAACAACTGGGTGAGGCCTTTCATCAGAACTCAGGGAGCAGTTCCAGTGAAGGGACTGAGCCTTACCCTCTTTCAATTTCTAATTGACGTGCTGTGTAATTTCAGAATTTTCTGCTTTTAGTCCCAATTTTGCCACATTCAATGTTTTTCTTTTAATCTCTGTCATTGCCCGTCTTCCCTCATTGTAGCTCGCAGCATTCAATGTTGTCAGAAGTTACCAAGGACGTTTAGTACTGAGCGGGTTACTTTGCTTTCTGGGGTCTATTTTCTCTGGTGTGCAAAGCAGAGGAAAGATGGGCGGGGATCTGTGAGGTCAGAGGGGGAGTTTTAACTCCCGGCGGGACGCGCAAGCCGATAATAACGACCAGGCCTCATTTACATCCTGCCGACCAGCTGCCTGCCTAAAACAGGCGAAAGGAGACAGCTGGCCAGCTACCGGCAGGTGAAGATCAGGCGGCCCGGAGTCATGGCGGGGGGTGGGGGGCGGTGAGCGGTGAGCTCATGGGTGGAAGGCCTAGGCTTTCCTTGGAGGAGCAAGTTTGCGTACCTTACCCCGATAGATTTTACTGAGCAGGGAGTCAGCAGTGGGGGCCCTGCTCAGTCCACCATTAAGATGCTATCGGGCTCCTACGTACATCACAGGACCTCCGTTAACATATATTAATGAGGCCCCCACTTGAATCAGGCAAATGCCTCAGCTGCCGGCAAGAACAGCCTGCTGTGGGGGCGGAAATGGAGCAGCAAATAGAGCCGCTCACTTTTAACTCCCATTCCGCCCGGTTTCCACCGGGAGAGAAAGTTTCACTTTCCCCTCAGCTCTCCGCCTCACTTTATGTCGCCCAGTATTTCCTGGGGATCTCCCGAGCGGCATGCATCATGTCCCCTCTCGTTTTTCTGTCTCACTCTTGCATGGCCGCCCATTATTAAGTGCGGTCAGATGAAGGAAGCCTTGGGCCTTGCGCCCACCCCCACTCGGATCAGAAGAGCTGCCAAGGGGCCTGCAGGAGGGGGGGGGGGGTCATCTCACCAATATAGACGTTAGCTGTGGCTCAGTGGTAGCATCCTCGCCTCAATGCCACGCCAGAGGCTTGAGCACAAAGTCTAGGCTGACGTTCCCGGTGCAGTACTGAGGGAGTGCTGCATCATCAGATGTGCCGTCTTTTGGATGAGACGTTAAACCGAGGCCCCGTCTGCCCTCTCAGGTAGATGTAAAAGATCACACGGCACCATTTTGAAGAAAAGCAGGGGGAGTTCTCCCTGTTGTCCTGGTCAATATTTATCCCTCAACCAAAATCACTAAAACAGATGATCTGGTCATTATCACATTGCTATTTGTGGGACCTTGCTGTGCGCAAATTGGCTGCCGCATTTCCTACATTACAACGGTGACTACACTTCAAAAAAGTACTTCATTGGCTGTAAAGTGCTTTGGGACGTCTGAGGTTGTGTAAGGTGCTATATAAATGCAAGTCTTTCTTTTTTTCTTTTATAAGTGGGGTCAGATCGGGTGGGGTGCACTTTGGATGAGCCCTGCCCAGGCCAGGGAGTGGGGAGAGGGGGCGGGGGGTGGGAAGAAAAGCAGGCCCGATAGCTTTTGTTATTCACTTGAACCCTTTCATGCACATAGTGGATCATTTCCGGGTAAAGCTGAAGCTACAAATCAATTGAGAACCTTGGAAAACCTAGTGATGTGGAGGTGGAGAGGAAGATCCAGTCATGGCCTCCACTCCCAACTGCAAAATGACTCTCAATGACATGGGGGTGGGGGGGGGGGGGGAGGAATCCCAGTGGAATCTGGTTCTGATCCATTTTCCAGCCCCCAGTCCAGCGGTCCTCCTGGATTCCACCTGGACCCTGATCAGAACTTCAAGGCCAATGGCCAATGATTTACAGTCCATGTGTACATGAATAGATTTTTCTCCTTTCGTTGGATTTTATTTTTTATCGTCACATAGCAACAGGGTGTGAGCAAGTAACCATAGTAACACAGAAACCCCCTTTCTGTTCTGCTTTTTTAAAATATTTCCTAGACAGACTTAGTGATGCAGTAACTGTAAGACAAAGGTGCAACTTAGACACAGAAATTTAAAGGTACGTTAATCATTGCTAAAGACTCAAGTGAACGCATGCTGATATAATTACTAAAGAGACTTTGCTGAATTAGAATGAAATAACGGATTGAACATGTCGGGAACGCAATTGGCTATGACAAGCCAAAGCAGACAGTGACGTTGGCATGGCTAGTATGGCTTCACCTTAGCTGTGGGTACCACACCCATGTGAACAATGTCAGCTTGCACACCCAGTAACATGTCAAGACTACATTCCAGAGCTGGAATGCAGGCCCAGCCTTCAATGTCGGTGCCTTCTGTCTCAAAGTGGCCATCCCATTCTCACCAACCCAGCTAACATCGGAGAAAGATCCAAAAACGTCATGGCGTTTGCAACCACTGTTCGCACCTTTCCGTCTCTGGTACACCCTCCCACTCAAGTCACTTCTTTTCCTCACCTGCTACTGTGGTCCGGTCACTCTGTCTGAAATCAAAATAAAATTTCAGAACAAGATGCCTGCATATTTGTACAGATTGAAGTCATAGGTATGCCCATGCCTTGTGCCCTTCACCTCATCCCGAATTGCCGGGATGAGGGTCATCTGTATAATTGGGGTGGGTGCCAACGCCTGCAAGGGCATATCGGTGGCACCCACTCAAAGGCTCTCCTCTTCGGCACTGAAAGGCATGCTCCCTAAAAAAGACTGGGGTGACAAACCTGTCAGCAGATAGCTTACAGGGGTGAATGCTGTCACCGATACCTGAAGAGAAATGCATAAGAGCACAGATCTGAAGGGAGCTGCCAAGGTAAGGATTTATCATTGCGTCCTGTACCAAGTTTACATGGCACAAAGTGTTTCCTCGTGACCTGTTACTCTTTCACTGTTGCATCATCCAAAGCAGTCACACAACCTTACAACCCTCGGAATGCTTAATATGTTTGGCAATATTGCAGTAGGGCAAGCTGCAAATTGTTGTCACGCTGAAAATCTTAAAGAGGCTTCACACAACAAATCCTTCTAGCACAACCTAGCTCATGATACATGTTCATTTACTGACACATAGGATGGGCTTTACAGTGGCCACTTGTCTGCTCGTTAAATTCGATAACCCTTGAATATGGGCATGGGGTCGCGGTGCGTGATTAACCTGCGCCCGGTGTTTCCGATGAAGGCAGCTCGTGAGATTCGTGCTGCCGTCTCATTACCATGGTTTGTACGTGCAGCCAACGCTACCTGCGCTGTTGAGTGGCTGCATGCACCAGCAGGAGGCCCGATATGGGGCGTGGCCAGCACTAGTTAAAGGCAGCCTGCACCTCTTAAAGGGGAGGTGCACAGTCAATGCAAGCAGTGGAGGATGACAGGTAGAATGGCTGGACCGGCAAGAGAGCGTGAGCCGAGGTTCTCCGACAGCGCACTGGAGGACTTGGTGGAGGGAGTGGACGAACGGAGGGCCATCCTGTACCCTTGGGTGGCAGGAGACCCACCAGATGCCAGCTGCGGAGGCGATGGGAGGCAATGGCCCTGGAGGTGAATGCCAGGAGCATTGTACCACGCATGTGGATGCAGTTCAGGATAAAGTTCAATGATTAGACACGGGTGGTCAAGGTGAGTGAATTCAGGTGTCTAGTGGCACATCCTACCAACTGCACCACTGCTCCACACGTGACACCCCCGTCACCCACCCACCAACAAACGCTGCCCATCTGTACACAACGCTGCACTTCAGATGCTGCATCTCACCCTCACATGGCAGCACACTTGCAATCCATACACCCACCACTCAGAGGTCACACACACTAGCAGCTATTCGACCATGACAAGCACATTACCCAAACATCTTGAAGGACACTAACTGACACACTTCCCTCTGTCTTGCAGGAGAAGGTGGTGCATAACAGCTGGCAGCAGGAAAGACCTGAGTGAGGTCAGGCACGCCTACATGTCCTCACCCCCCTGGAGGAGACAGTGCTGGGGAATATTGGGGGGGCCATCGCTGCAGCCATGGCCACTGACGGCACTGGAGGTCTCGATGATGAGGGTCTCTGCATACCTAATCCTCCTTCTTGTTTTCCACATCTCCCTCATCCCACAATCTTTTCTGACTCACGTGCTACAGATGGTGTCAGCACGCACGTCTTACTTTCTCCTCTCCCCGCTCCACAACTCAACCCGTCTCCCTTTGTCATTGTAGATACCCAAGAACTGGAGCCGGCACCATCCGAGGTGGAGGAGGAGGAGGAAGACAGTGACAATGAAGGGACACCGTCACTCGATCTGACACTCGCAGCCACCAGCTCAGATACTGACACTGCGCGTCCTTTAGAGGCTAGTTTAGAGGAGGGATCTGCACTTGGTGAGACACCGGGTACAAGTGCGCAGGAGCCGGGGCGGAGGGAACGGATTCCGCAGGTGCCAGCTCGCCGGAGGGCGAGGTCGCACACTAGTTCTGCTGCCGAGGAGTCAGATGGTGACTTCCATGGGCCAGGCTTCAGAAGAAGGCTGATGGGCGTACACAGCCAAATGCTTGGTGCACTGGAAAGCCTGCCAGAAAGCCTGCGCACAATGCCAAGGTGCATGGAGGAGTCCACCTCAAAGTGGAATGGGTGGTCACCTCCGTCAGCACACCTGTGGAACCCACCATGTTGCAGCATCTGATGACCAATGCAGCACAAACCGATTGTCATCGGAGGTCTGCGAGCTTCAGCTGAAGCTCAGACTGCTGCTGTGGACGTGCAGGCCGCTGCCTTCATGGCTCTGGGCACCACTGTGGAATGGGGCTTCCAGGGCGTCACAGAACTCCAGCAATCCGTTCTCCAGCTGATCAGTGCTGAGGCACCGCCTCGTGCGAGTGGTAGTGGCCCCATGGTAGTCTCTCCGGACGACAGCATTCCTGCTCCCACCCCTGCCACTCTGCCAGTGCCCTTGCTGTTGCCTGTCAGCTAGCCAGGCCAGACTGATGCAGCCAATGCCAAGATGATGCAGTCTGAAACCGGGCCCACCCGACTCAATTTAATCACAAACATTTCTTTCAGCAGGTGTGGTGCACTGTGAAATATGCCAAGTATTGTTTGAATAGCAGAAATGTCCCTACTAATTAAGTGCATTTACTCATCATGTGCCCATTTCTTGTTACAGATCTCCAGGGACAGCAAGACCGTGCCTCTTGCCAACAAGTCCCATCACAGTACTCCGCATCATCATGACGACTTGAAGCAGGCCCAGCCCACTTACCATCCCAGTGGGGGATTTTCATGATTTCGAAACAGAAACAATAGGGTGAGTCATTTCTCACAGGTCGTGTACGGAGCCAGATTGGGAGTTGGAGAGGGGTGGCAGCCGCTGAACTGGCAAGGTCCCTGTTAAGCCGCTTTGTGATTCTAACCTCACTAGACCAGCTATGAAATGGAAGGTAGCACACAAGCATGAGTGGGTGCACTAATCACTTGTTCCCTTGTAGACCACTCTGCAAATGGGAGTTCAGTAGAGTCTACTGACCAGCCAAACATAGGGAGAGATTAAACTGAAACAGAGCAATAGAAATTGAAACACAGATAGCACACTGAAATCGAGAACACAAGAAAGAGGCAGGAAAAAAAGAGAGATAACTGAAACAGAGAAAAATCAAATTAAAACAGAGAAAGAATGAGAGGGAGGGAATTGAAGCACAGACAGAGAACAGATTGACAGGATAGTTGGACTATTAATAGTGTAGACGTTTTCACCATCTAGCAGGATATGATTCACAGTGTTATGTAAATATTCTATATTAATGCCAAGATAATTATCCATCTGCTACTAACCTGCAAGGGCCAACGCTAGCTTGAATTCTTCCTTTAGCATCTGGAGGACATCATGAACTCCTTCTTCCCCCTATTGTTTCATGAGAAAGCGTGATTAAAAACTTAACTTTGACATTCCTTTATGACAAGACCTGCAGATCCCACCGCAAAATGTCTCCGCTTTTCTGGAGGAATTCTACTAGCCGGAAATCTAGGATGGGCGGTGGGAGAACTTGGGATGAAATCCGGTTCAGCCTAGAATGCACACCTTTCTGGCCCCAATTTAAAATTCCAACCGGAGGAGACGGCACCTTTGTCCCGGAGGGACAAGAGAGATGGATTTTTCCATTAGGAAAGCGGCAACTGAAGGAAGGATCGGATTTGCTCCTAAGCTTTGTTCTGCAGCCAGTTTGACCAGATGGGCCCGCCCTCCTTCACCTGCTGGAGTGACTATAAGTGCCACTCCTTAATTTCCAGACTCACCACAGGGCAGACATTTAGGAAGCACTGAAAATGGCGCAGTCCCCCACCCACGTCCAGCAAACGGCCCTATCCCCGGGATTTGGGATGGGTGGGGTTGGGGTCAATGCCCCATCACACCTCCAGCAGCACAGCGGCCCGCCAGGGATGTCCTAGGTTTGAATCATTTGCTCTTTACCTGGTAAGCCAACCCCCACAGAACCGGTCTTCCCAAAAACACAGCCTTGGCGCCCAGAGCGAGAGCTTTCAACACATCAGTGCCCTTCCGCACTCCACCGTCCAAGAAAACTTCAAGCTTCCCTTCTACAGCTGCAGTGATTTCAACAAGGGCGTCAATCTGAGCGAAGAAGGAGGCAAGCAAGAAATAGAGTGTATCTTTTCATTCTTGTACTGTGAATTTTGCGCTTATTAAGATAAGCAACATTAGTGCTTAAGAATAGGAGATGTTCCATTTTAGACCCCCAGTGAGTCATTTTCACCTTTAGCGCTGGGGTAGTAATATGAAGGAGCAGATCGCCCACCTGTTATAGAACTATAACAATCCACCCCGCTACATTATTGCCCAGGCAATAAAGTGGAAAATTACCCCCTCGCAGTGACGCTATGAAGCACCCCCAGGTCAGGTCGAGTCTGTTTCCACGTGCAGTAAAGCTCATTCTACTTTGCCCACAACCATCTACTTCAGGCCACAATCTCCCCAACTGCATCGATGTGCCAATTCTGTTCCCCACATCAGCCATCCAGTGGTCACTCAAAGTGAGACTGCCAATTCAGTGTCAAATCAGGGGCAGATTTGCATTATTGATCCATGCCCACTAGTTAGTGAATAGAGACTGCCCAAATGTATCTCACGCAGGACCATCAAAGGGAGGAAACTTCAATTTGAAAAAAATGTTATAGCATCAGTTACCATTCAGCATAGGCCCATAAGAATTATGGGTGAACTGAAAGGCCTCTTATTGTAGATACTGGCTCCAAACATCCACGTGCCATGATCTTGGAAGTTATGCCAGGATGACACCTGCCAATGCCCTCAGCATTGGCCCCCACCAGAGACGGCAGGATCAATGGGTGGGCACCTAATTTGTATGGGGCATTGAGACCTATTGTCAGTGTGGGCACATCTCAGGCATGCAATTGCCCCTTTGCAGGTAGAATACCT
Source organism: Heptranchias perlo (assembly GCF_035084215.1). Classification (NCBI taxonomy): domain Eukaryota; kingdom Metazoa; phylum Chordata; class Chondrichthyes; order Hexanchiformes; family Hexanchidae; genus Heptranchias; species Heptranchias perlo. The sequence goes on from NC_090332.1 coordinate 82,871,407, forward strand.
AGTGTGTGCCTGCCATTGGGGGGAGGGCTGTATTCACTGCAGCACAATACCACTATACGGGACATAATGTCATGTAAACTCTATTTGAAGGAGTGTCTTGCTGGCAGCACTCTAAAATAGTGGCCCGGATATTTACAGGGAGGCAGAGAGGGAGCCAGGTTTTGAGGGGGGGGGGGGCGGGGGGAAGAGATCCGATCACCGGGGGAGGGGGGGTGCGGTGAGGGGGGGCAGGAAGGTTGGATCGCGGGTGAAGGAGATCCTATAGCGCGAGGGTGGTTCGGCAGATTGCAACAGCTTTGTTTGAGGGACCGTGGCGGGGGGAGCACTCTTGCTCCTCCTGGCCCACAAGCAGTGCTGGAAAAGCACTTACCTGCTGGATCCAGCAGTTCTCGCCTCCCTTTAGCTGTCAGGTTTCCCGAGCCCTGGGAAACCCGCGCTGGAGGTGTTAAGTTCAAACCGCTGACAAAATCTGAGCCTCATTAACATATTATAATTACTGACCCGTCTTTCGAGAGCAGATTACTCGGCCGTCCCCCAACTCGCCCTGGTAAAACTATAACTAGGTGCGTTCGTGGCAGGTTGGGGGTCGGGTTACCCATTTTTAACAATTTAAACCCCCCTCCCCACCCCTGCCAATATCCCACCCATCATGGGGGAGGTAAAATTACCTGCAGTGTCCCCCTTCTGTCATCCCCAAGAACTAAGACTTGCATTTATATAGCGCCTGTCAGGATGTCCCAATGCGCTTTACAACCAATGAAGTACTTTTTGAAGTGTGGTCACTGTTATAAGGTAGGAAACGTGGCAGCCAATTTGCGCACAGCAAGATCCCACAAACAGCAATGAGATAATGACCAGATAATCTGTTTTATCAGTGATGTTGGTTGAGGGATAAATATTGGCCAGAACACCGGTGAGAACTCCCCTGTTCTTCTTCGAAATAATGCCATGGGATCTTTTACATCCACCTGAGAGGGCGGACGGGGCCTTGGTTTAACCCAGTGCTGCAGAAAAGGCCGGCATCTCACAGCACTCTGAGTCACTCATGCCACCTGTCGTAAGCATCAGCACAGGTACACCCACCCCAGGAGGGGGCACTCAGGAAAAACTGAGCCAGAGTGGGGCAGGATCAGTTCACGGTGACAGCGGAGAAGCAGCAACCTGTTGGCTGCAGGGTCAACTTCCCGTCCTTCCTCAGAAGGGCCCAAAGATTTGAACCCCCAGGGGACCTACATATAAAAGATTGCTGCTATTTGAGCACACGTTGTTTCTATAGTCATTTTGAGAAGCACACTGTAAGGTCCGACAGTGACTGTGGAAGGGTATACTAACCAAATGTGTACATTCATGCACGCCAACTTAACATTCTGGAGTACATCATGGAGCGCGCTGCAACTCCAAGGCTAAGCCTGACTGACAGAGGTCCTAAACCCAGTTGGAGTATCCCTTAGAATGCTCAGATTACAGCTATAGACATCTTGGGCTCCAATATACGACCGACTCTTCTGTCTGGCTTCAACTTGCTGGGGGACATCGTACGGAGAGAGCCTTCAGACAAGACCCCACAGTCCTCATTACTGCCCTCAGCTCTGCCTCCACCCAGTTATGTGGACATAATGAGGGAGGGTTCATCAGCAGGCACACGGGCCAGGTAGACACAAATGAGGGAGCTGTCTCTCAGGACAATGGTAAGATCCACTCCACCCTCCACCACCCCCCGCCCCACCCACGTCACCTGCCCCCCGTCCCTGCACAAATGACACAAGATATGCCAGAAGGGAGACAGAACCCAAGCTGCCATGACAGCATCCACCATGGTTCGAACAGCTGGCGGTTAACTTACAGTTGCCGGCACACAATCCAGTTGCCTTGCTCCGTGATTTGACACAAGTATCCCAACAATTCCATGCTTAACCGCTTCTCGGGCATCATCAGCTAAAATTACAAACACCTGACAGTTAGCAACAGCAGCTAAAATAGTGAAAAAAAAAGTAACAGCATCTGTACAAACATTCAGGAATGATTGAATAATCTACAAAAGTGTATGTTTCTTCAAACCCGTCAGGTCCTGCGAGTGAGACTTGCATCTTTACCCTTTCAAGGTCCATGCTTTTTGTTATCCGTCTGCTCCACATTATGAGAAAGGTCCTGTTTCCTTGACGATAGGTGGTATGGTTTCATATCTAGTGTGTCAATCAGGTCGCTTTGTATTCCTCTGTACTGCGATCCCTCCATTTATCTTAATTAAGAAACCCTTCCACTGAATGTTTTTGTATAGATTTAAGTTATTAATATGATTACAGTAATAATCGGTATTTAATTTAATTACTTCACCTTGTCAAATTAACATGATTGATCGCTGAATTTGTTAAAGAATAATAAAATGCCGTACTAACATGAATTCTAAGACTCTCTACAACACGTGCTTTTATCATCAATATCACACTTCCTTTTAGTTCCAAAATATTTTGTTCTTCAAAGTATAAATTATTCCTCATTCTGTCCCTTGATCACGACCTCCGCCTTTTCTTTTTTTTTTGTTGTAAAAGACAAAAAGAGTTATGGGCAATATTTCTTCTTTTGTTCACTGTTACTCATGTTCACCTACAAAGAATAGATTATATATGTGGTTAGACCACACTTGGACTACTGTCCACAGTTCTGGTCTCCATATTATAAAAAGCATATAGAGGCACTGGAAAGGGTGCAAAAAAGATTTGCTAGGATGAAACCAGAACTGAGAGGTTATACCTATCAGGAAAAATTGAACAGGCTGGGGCTCTTTTCTCTAGAAAAGAGAAGACTGAGGGGTGACCTGATAGAGGTCTTTAAGATTATGAAAGGGTTTGATAGGATAGATGTAGAGAAGATGGATCCACTTGCGGGGGAGACCAGAACTAACAAATCCAATAGGGAATTCAAGAGAAACTTCTTTACCCAGAGAGTGGTTAGAATGTGGAACTCACTAACACATGGAGTAGTTGAGGCAAATAGCATAAATGCATTTAAGGGGAAGCTAGATAAACACATGAGGGAGAAAGGAATAGAAGGATATGTTGAAGGGGTTAGATGAAGAAGGGTGGGAGGAGGCTCGTGTGGAGCATCAACACCGGAACGGACCTGTTGGGCCGAATGGCCTGTTCCTATGCTGTACATTCTATGTAATTCTTTGTAATGTTACTAGAAACACTTTCATTCGACCAAGCAGCTGGTGGGCCGGGAGGGCATATTTCACTGTTGCACGGCCATCATGCAGACATGTGATTATTTACCGAGGAGAATAAAAGACAGGGAAAAGGTAAAATATGATTTGCAAAATATCATAAATCACTCAATGGTTACTTACCAAAAATCACATCTTATCAATTTTAAGGGTTCGTTAGGAAAACAGGTAACAAGAGAAGGAAGTTAGGCAGGAAGGTGGTGTGCATTTATAATGTGTCCAATCTCAGCAGGGACCTCGTTTGGCAGAAGGCAAAGCTAAGTGCTCGAATTGAATTTGCTGCATTACACCCGAAGTAAAGAGTAACTTTGGACAAACTACTCACCTCTCAAGATGCCTTTGAGAACAATAGGCAGTTCGGTCAGTTGTCTTAGCCAGTCAATGTCCTCCCATTTTATAGAGGGGTCGATAGCATTAGCTGTGTATACGGCCAGACCACTGTCCTCTCCATAGTCTTTTTTGGAAAATGCCAAATCAAGTGTCTCGAAGTTTGCCATCCTGAAAACAAACAGTTCACATCAAGAAGCTTGGATTCGTCATTGAGAATCATGCAAATAGATCGATAGATCGATAAAGGAGCAAATAGGTAGACATGTTTGGGTCAATGACGTGCCTTGCCATTTTGTTGCTTATGGCTGCTCTATCTTTTTAATCCCAATTCCCTGCCGTTTCTTCCTATCCCTTAACACCTTATTTCCCAAATTATGTATCTCCCTTTTAGACACCTCAATTGATTCAGCAGCTCTGGAGTCCTGAGACTTTGCACCCATGTCCTCGCGACTCTGAGTGTCAGGAAATTTTTCTGGATTAACTGGTTTGACTTGAACCCTAAGTTTATGCCCTCTTGTACACACATGGATATACAGATTGATTGGTGGATAAGGCAAGATATGGCCCCCGTTTTTCAGGTTGTAGTATTAACTCCAACATCATCAGAAGTTTAAAACCTGCTTTCTTTTAACATTGCACTGACTGTTATTTGTAAACTGGACCAATACATTAGCCTGCGTGCCTACTTAAAGGGACAATGCCACACTCCATGAGGCATAGAGCTATCAGCAGGGCTACCAGCACCAAGGAAACAAAAGAATTGAGATCTATTATCACAAGTGTAAGACTGACTAGAAACCTATTCAAATAGATGGAGCTGCATCTATTTTAAGAGTGATACAGTAAAATGGGTCACATTTAAAAACGAAAAGAAAGGTCATTACCAATGAGTGTGAACAGGCTGATCTGGGGATATTTCTGGTATCAATCAATGACCGGCGGTCTTCAACTGCAGCCCATGGGCCACATGCAGCCCACAACTCTTGGAAACCAAGCTCACAAAACCCAAGGCAACTCAATTCTATTAGATTTACACACCTATATTTCTTACTTGCTGGCTTGTCTTGCTTGAATCTTGTTTACCTGGCAGTTTGGAAAGGGCTGCTCTTAGCATTAATGCTTCATTAATGGATAAATCCTAAGTCTGAACATCAAGGGGTGCTATTACCTGCATCTTGAGGTAGATGCAAATTAATAAGGACATCCATTTCTGGCTTCTACTTGCTGGCCTGTAACCTTCCATCCATTAAAGTGCATGGGTAGAAAGTCATGGACTAACAGATACAGAATTGTAAAACACAGGTCTACGTGACCCATAGTATGCAGCTATGTCAAAAAGCTTGGACATTCCTGATATAAATTGTACTGCTACAATTCCAAATAGCTCCTTATGTTCTTTCTTCCAACTGAAACCTTGTGTATTGATCATTCTTTAAGCAAATCATATCCTCAAAGTGATACCACTGTGGTTTTAGGAAGTTCTAGACAAAAGAACAATGAGGGTAAATTTTTATCCGGAGTGCTAAAACCAAAAATTTACCTGACAATATCTGATCGCATCTCTCAGTAATGTCAAAGTGGTTCACATAACTTGGATTTATATAGAGCCTTATCATGTCCTCAGGACATCCCAACATCCTTCACATTCAATGAATTAGTTTTTGAAGGACAGTCACTGTTGTTAAATAGGCAAATTGCTTTGAAATGTGGGTATGTGGGTATGTGGGTATGTCACACCGAGCTTCTGAAACAGCCAGGAATAGTCTGCGTAGTTTCAGACTTGCTTCACTGTCATGCCAGGAAAGTTTGCTGTGTAGCTGGTATTTAGTCTGTCGCAGCACAAACTATACGGAGCTTTCAATTCCTCCTCCTCTCCTGAAAGTGGTGACTCATGGTGGGTATAATTCTACTGGCACCAACCACCCTTCGATAATTCATCCGTCTTTCAGATGAGACATTAAACCGAGGCCCCGTCTGCCCTCTCAGGTGGACGTAAAAGATCCCACGGCATTATTTCGAAGAAGAAGAGGGGAGTTCTCCCCAGCGTCCTGGCCAATATTTATCCCTCAACCAACATCACTGATAAAACAGATTATCTGGTCATTGCTGTTTGTGGGACCTTGCTGTGAGCACATTGGTTGCTGCATTTCCCTACATTACAACAGTGACTACATTTCAAAAGTACTTCATTGGCTGTAAATCTTTGAGAACCACTAAATGCAGCACAGATTCATTCGCACAGCCGCATTCGGGTAAGATTTACTCCCCGACTTCTCGTAAACTGCAATCTTTGGAACCATGGTTTCAATTTTGCCACAAATTCCACACGAAGGAAATCTTACCCCATTGAGTTAGTAAGTTTTTTGGGACGTCCTGAGATCGTGACAGGCGCTATATAAATACAAGTCCTTGCCTTTAAATAGCCATGCTTTATTTGTAAGCCGAGACAATGGCAATCAGCAGGCCATGAGGGGTATTACAGCCACCCCCACTCAGTCTCCACACACACATGCTCTTTCCACCACGAGGCACTGGCTGGAGGTTTGAAGCAAGAACCTTGGTTGATTAGTCCAGACTGGGGTTGCCAACTCTGGTTAAATGTATTCCTGGAGATTTCATCACAGGACCTCCTGCCTCCAACTGCCCCGCCCCCAGGTTCCCGCCACTGGTCGCCCAACTCATCCATCCTCACAACACACCGCCTTCCCGCACCAATTGGGAAGCAAAAAGACTCTTTGTTACCAATTGGATGATTCTTGACTGTCAGTCAAACAGCTTTTTTTCCCCATCTCCTATATTTTTATCACTTAATGAACAGAAGTGTTTAAAGAAAATGAAAAAGACACACAATTTTATTTCATGCCCCTATGATTTTTTCTCCAGGATTGCTCGCAGCAGTTTCCTGGAGATTAATCTTCAATTCCTGGAGACTCCAGGCCAATCCTGGAGGGTTGGCAACCCGAGTCCAGATTGAGGCCAACTGCATTCAGCCCCACTGCTCCAACTGAGATCAGCTAATTCAATGTGGATCAGGGATCGAACCTGAGACATTATTGATCTTTCTGTTTTCGGTAGCACACAGAACAGGACATTTATCCACAATGCTATTGGGGAGACCGTCTTTTAATGAAACCACTTCTAATGAAGTAAGTTATTTCAGCACAGTCATGAACAGCGATCCAGTGATATCACTGCACTGCACTGTTTTAAAATCACGACACTATCCCCTCAATATGATAGTTTTAATTTTTCAAAACAGACGGAAAAATCTTTGAGAAACAGTAAATGCAGCACAGATTCATTTGCACAGCTACATTTGGGAATTATTTTCTCTGTGTGTGTGCGACTTATAGTAAACTGCAATCTTTGGAACCTTTGCCACCAATTCCACACAAAGGAAATTTTACCCCATTGTGTTAATAAGTGGAGAGTGTTTTCTGTTTGGAAAAAAAACCTTTCTACGTTCTTTAACTTGCTTCAGTATAAAATCTGCTGCTGTGCGTTCAACGCGGAACTTTATTTATTGCAACGATGGAAGCGTCTGGCACATTTAGAACAAAGCTACAGTGAAGGTGAGTTAGTTCTACATCTTCTATCTTCTGGGCTCTTTCGCCAACACAGTATTCGGTACCCGCGTATAAAACCCTCTGCATCAGCTTCTTTATTCAAACGCACCACACTACCTGAGGTGAGGGGGTAGTTTGAACTTGTTGCGCACGTCTGCTATACGCTTTCCCAGGTACGGAGTGTCCACAGTTAAAAAGATTCCTCGGTACCCGGCCTTCTCCGCTCTTCTCACCAGTGATTTGGTGAGCTCCCGATCCTTGTAGATGTATAACTGCAGCCAGCGAGTTGCGCTGGGCGCGGCCTCTGCCACTTCCTCTATGCTGGAGGTGGCCCAAGTGCTGAGCATCATCCCTGTGCCCTGAGATCTGCAGGCTGTTCAGCCCAACATAAAGAGAAAAAGCATTAGCTACAGATACAAACACAATTGTTGAATAGATATTTGATGCACAACCATTTTCATTGGAAATAACACTCCCAAACCATTTCATCACTCTCTGTACTCACTCTCGGGTAAGACCACATTTGGAATGTGTGGAGTTTTGTGTACCCTACTTTCAAAAGAACTGTCATCTTTTGGGTTTTGTTACTATTTGATGTAGAAGGGACTTGGGGTGATGTGGATTAAGATGCTGCTAGTAAGTTAAATTTACCTCATAAGGGATTTACTCCAGAGGGCGGCCATGTGTCAGGAATATGCCCATAAGGATGCATTAAAGGCATCCAGCCTGATCTACCAACGTAAGTTAGAACCCCACCCAGCTGCTCCAACATGGGGACCTCAAGGCCCCTCCTGGCCAAAGATAACCAAATTATTTTCTTTGTTGCAAAGAGAGCAAATTTTATCAATATCAAAGGTGATTGATCCCCTAGCAGTATCACTAGCATCTTATAGCTTTCGCTGTTGCACCTGTAAGTTTTCCCATTCAACCTATTGTTTCACAGTGAAAGTTAGTGGAAAATATAGAACAGTAGATACCCGGAAGTGTCCACATAACAGAAATTTAAGGAACAATTTCTGATTAGGTCAAAAACCACAAGAGCTATTTATAACCTTTTTCTGATCCCTAATATTAAATTATTACCTTGAAATTACTCCAAGCTAAATGTACTGTTGACTAATATGGGATTTCTTTTTCATTTTTTAAAACAAGTCAGATATTTACTTTCATGAGGCATCGGATGCTTCATCAAGCACAAAGCAACCACCTTAATTTTCAGCACAAAGAAAGATATTTCCAAATATTTCTGAAAATAGAAGGGTCAAATTTTTACCTGTAAAGAACCAGAACAGAAAAGAAAGTCACCGACAGCACATGTCAACTCTTGTGACTGCTGAAAGATGGCCAATGTCTAATTAAAGCCTTTTATCTTTCTTTACCACTAAGGAAGAAAGAACTTGCTTAGTGGTAAAGAAAGGTATAGCACCTTTTACGACTTCAGGACATCCCAAAGCATTTCACAGCCAATGAAGTACTTTTGAAGTGTAGTCACTGCTGTAATGTAGCTACCCAGATGGGCTGCAGGGCAGAAAATATCTTAAATAACACTTACATTTATGTTTGCCTCTTCACAAAATGAGTTATAAGAATACAGTGATTCTTATCCTGTAGCAAAGGTTTGTTTTGTATTTAGCTTCTACAGATGTTCGTTCGATTTAGCCCAACAATAGATTACTAAGGCTTTCAAATCCATTTTGGAGGAAAGTAGAGGGTGAGATCCTGAATGAATATTTCACATCGGTATTTACGGTTGAGAAAGGCATGGATGTTAGGGAACTTGGGGAAATAAATAGTGATGTCTTGAGGAGTGTACATATTACAGAGAGGGAGGTGCTGGAAGTCTTAACGCGCATCAAGGTAGATAAATCTCCGGGACCTGATGAAATGTATCCCAGGACGTTATGGGAGGTTAGGGAGGAAATTGCGGGTCCCCTAGCAGAGATATTTGAATCATCCACCGCTACAGGTGAGGTGCCTGAAGATTGGAGGGTAGCAAATGTTGTGCCTTTGTTTAAGAAGGGCGGCAGGGAAAAGCCTGGGAACTACAGACCAGTGAGCCTGACATCTGTAGTGGGTAAGTTGTTAGAGGGTATTCTGAGGGACAGAATCTACAGGCATTTGGAGAGGCAGGGACTAATTAGGAACAGTCAGCATGGTTTTGTGAGAGGAAAATCATGTCTCACGAATTTGATTGAGTTTTTTGAAGGGGTAACCAAGAAGATAGATGAGGGCTGTGCAGTAGACGTGGTCTACATGGACTTCAGCAAAGCATTTGACAAGGTACCGCATGGTAGGTTGTTACATAAGGTTAAATCTCATGGGATCCAAGGTGAGGTAGCCAATTGGATACAAAATTGGCTTGACGACAGAAGACAGAGGGTGGTTGTCGAGGGTTGTTTTTCAAACTGGATGCCTGTGTCCAGCGGTGTGCCTCAGGGATCGGTGCTGGGTCCGCTGTTATTTGTTATTTATATTAATGATTTGGATGAGAATTTAGGAGGCATGGTTAGTAAGTTTGCAGATGACACCAAGATTGGTGGCATTGTGGACAGTGAAGAAGGTTATCTAGGATTGCAACGGGATCTTGATAAATTGGGCCAGTGGGCCGATGAATGGCAGATGGAGTTTAATTTAGATAAATGTGAGGTGATGCATTTTGGTAGATCGAATCGGGCCAGGACCTACTCCGTTAATGGTAGGGCGTTGGGGAGAGTTATAGAACAAAGAGATCTAGGAGTACAGATTCATAGCTCCTTGAAAGTGGAGTCACAGGTGGATAGGGTGGTGAAGAAGGCATTCAGCATGCTTGGTTTCATTGGTCAGAACATTGAATGCAGGAGTTGGGATGTCTTGTTGAAGTTGTACAGGGCATTGGTGAGGCCACACTTGGAGTACTGTGTACAGTTCTGGTCACCCTATTATAGAAAGGATATTATTAAACTAGAAAGAGTGCAGAAAAGATTTACTAGGATGCTACCGGGACTTGATGGTTTGACTTACAGGGAGAGGTTAGACAGACTGGGACTTTATTCCCTGGAGAGTAGGAGGTTAAGGGGTGATCTTATAGAAGTCTATAAAATAATGAGGGGCATAGATAAGGTCGATAGTCAAAATCTTTTCCCAAAGGTAGGGGAGTCTATAACGAGGGGGCACAGATTTAAGGTGAGAGGGGAGAGATACAAAAGGATCCAGAGGGGCAATTTTTTCACTCAAAGGGTGGTGAGTGTCTGGAACGAGCTGCCAGAGGCAGTAGTAGAGGCGGGTACAATTTTGTCTTTTAAAAAGCATTTGGACAGTTACATGGGGAAGATGGGTATCGAGGGATATGGGCCAAGTGCAGGCAATTGGGACTAGCTTAGTGGTATAAACTGGGCGACATGGACATGTTGGGCCGAAGGGCCTGTTTCCATGTTGTAAACTTCTATGATTCTATGATTCTATGAAATTATGGAATTAAAATGTCGGATGAAGGACGATCTCCTGCTGATGCAATTTTGACCCTTCTGAGTTTTCCGAATCTTTGAATTCACGTTATTATGGAGCGGGAGATGCAGGAGTCTAGAGGGGCTGGTTCTATCACCTTTGAAAGCCCATGATGTGAAGGAGACTTTGGTGGCTATGAGTGGAAAAGCCTAAAATGAATCAGACTGGCTAATCCTCGGATTCCAATTACAAAAGATACAGTAACTCCATTTGACTGACTGCCATAATTTGGGGCAGCGATTCTTCATTGAGAGGATTCATGCAATGTTAAAACAAGAAAAAAGTGAAAATAAAAAATAAATTCTCACATTACCAAAAAAAAAATGCCGACAGTACTAACAAGCGTTTGAAAGTATTGGTCTGCATTTGGAAAACACAAAATTGAATCAGTATAAGCGACCTTCTTCAACAGCACCTCCCAAACCTGCGACCTCTACCATCTAGAAGGACAAGGGCAGCAGACGTATGAGAACACCACCACCTCCAAGACACACACCATCCTGACTTGGAAATATATCGGCCGTTCCTTCATCGTCGTTGGGTCAAAATCCTGGAACTCCCGACCTAACAGCACTGTGGGAGAACCTTCACCACACGGACTGTAACGGTTCAAGAAGATGGCTCACCACCACCTTCTCAAGGACAACTAGGGATGGGCAATAAATGCTGGCCTTGCCAACAACTCCCATATCCCAAGAATGAATAAAGAAATCAAAAAGAAACCTTCTTTGATCAGACATTTTAAATAACCTTTCAGATGCCACTATCACTTCCTGTTCCAAAGTCACTATTGGCCCTTCCCAAGACTTCTGGAATGTAGGTCCTCACTTTGATATTATTGTACCTAAGACAATGGCTATGTGCTACTACTCTCACATAAAAGCACAATCTATCTATCTCTCGCTCTCTTCTCTCTCTCTATGTATATATATATACTGCAATCATACATTTGATAAGGTTTGAGCCATTTACACAGCAAGGACATAAAATGGGACATGTCTGTGTTTTTGCTCGAGCATTTTAATCTGAAAATCAAACATGTGGTTGTCTTGTTACAACTTCATCATCTACCAATGTGTTCCTGCACCCTGTGTGCAAAAGGAATAAATTAGTTCATTCAAATGCAAATTAGATACATTTCATTCAGAAAATTACACGTTGGGATACAATATATGAGTAATTTGAGATATGACACGTGGGAAGTGTAGAATGGTTTTGAGGAGGAAGGTGACCTTAGACTTATGGACCACGATATTTAGGGGAAGGTGGGGAGGGTGCGGGTGAGGCTGAAAATAGCCAAAGAACCCAGCGAGGCCGGGGCCGCGGAGGTCCTGCCGAACTTGTGAGTATCTGAGCTGGTGGATGGCTCGCTAAGATGTGACGATGCCCCCTCAGAGGCCTGGAGCTCTTCTGAGGAATCGCCCACTGCTGTCACTGCGGTCGTTGAGGGGCCTGTAAGAGAATAGAAGGCAATATTAAGCATCATCACAGATGTGTCATGTTGCGATGAGCACACTGAGGTGTTGAACATGCCAATCATTGTTAACATCAATTCATGTTGTGTGTGATGAATGTTAAAGTTGCGTCACCAGACGTTTGTGGGGTGCCAGTCTCAGCGTTCCCGACAGACAGGCACTCGAGGGTGCGGCTGATCTCCAGGGCCTCCTCCTCCTCCGCAGCTGTGAGGAAAACTATTCGCTGTGGCCTCCCTCCAGTCCTCACCCTCTCGTGTGCATTTTGCACCCTCTTCTAGAAAGTACAGACGTGGGAGTGAGTGATGGTGAAGTGGTCAGTCAATGAATGCATGGCTTTGGGTGAGGCTGACCATGAAAGAGGTGCATCAGAGGGTGAGTATAAGACAGAGACATTACATTGGATGAGGATTAGGGTGAGTGGTAGTGGTGGAGTGACTAATGGAGAGGTGAGGAAGTGCTCAGGAAGTGAGGATGAGCCTTAAGTGGGAGCGAGGAGTGATGTGGCGGAGTAATCTTGGCAGTGCAGAATGAGTTGGGGGGTTGGAGAGTGATGTGGAACATGCAATGCAGGAGAATCAGTAAGTGTACTCACTTTGGCTGACCTAGTTAGGTCATTGAAGCGCTTCCTGCACTGGATCCAGGTGCGGGAGACGTTGCTGCTGGTGACCTCCTCTGCCACCTCGAGCCAGGCCTTCTTGGTGGCAGAGGCAGGGCACTTCCTCCCGTCCATGGGGTAAAACACTTCCTTCCTCCTCCTCACCCCGGCCAATAGCTGCTGCAGTGAGGCATCATTAAACCTTGGAGCAGCTTTGCCCCTGTGCTGCTCCATTGTGCCTGTTTGGTCTTTGCTGCAGCAAAAGCCTTTGGAGCAATGGTCCTTTAAATAGAACCGCTCCAGCTGACAGCCTGTGATGCGGGTGCGCAGTCCGCCCGCTGCGCAGCTTTCGGACAGCAAATCCGCAAGTCACGTTAAGGGCCACCAATTAACTTGCGATCGCGTAGGAAACGGTAAGATTTTATTAGTCGGGTTACCCGCGCGCCCACTGCCATCCCTCCGCCCTTTAAAAATCGAGCCCATTAGTCCAGAATTTGCTGTAGCTGGTGAACGAACGGTGCCCACCGTTAGTTAAACTTGCTCTTGCGTTTTTAAATTTTTTGTGTGGCAAGTTGCTGGAAGTGCGAGCTGATAACGTCTGGGACCTGAGTGAACAGGGCAAGCAACTGTGTATCTCCTTAATCAATCAGATTGAAAGATTGTTAAATGAACTGTGCATGGATTGAACAAGGCAGTGTAAATTAGAGTGGGTAGAATCATAGAAGTTTACAACATGGAAACAGGCCCTTCGGCCCAACATGTCCATGTCGCCCAGTTTATACCACTAAGCTAGTCCCAGTTGCCTGCACTTGGCCCATATCCCTCTATACCCATCTTACCCATGTAACTGTCCAAATGCTTTTTAAAAGACAAAATTGTACCCGCCTCTACTACTGCCTCTGGCAGCTCGTTCCAGACACTCACCACCCTTTGAGTGAAAAAATTGCCCTTCTGGACCCTTTTGTATCTCTACCCTCTCACCTTAAATCTATGCCCCCTCGTTATAGACTCCCCTACCTTTGGGAAAAGATTTTGACTATCTACCTTATCTATGACCCTCATTATTTTATAGACTTCACCCCTAAACCTCCTACTCTCCAGGGAAAAAAGTCTCAGTCTATCCAACCTCTCCCTATAAGTCAAACCATCAAGTCCCGGTAGCATCCTAGTAAATCTTTTCTGCACTCTTTCTAGTTTAATAATATCCTTTCTATAATAGGGTGACCAGAACTGTACACAGTATTCCAAGTGTGGCCTAACTAATGTCTTGTACAACTTCAACAAGACATCCCAACTCCTGTATTCAATGTTCTGACCAATTTCAATATCAAATCAGATACAGAAAAAGAAATAAAGAGAGGGAAAGATTGGATTAAGAGAGAGACAGAAAGAAAAAGTAAAAAAAATCTTTTTAATTAAAACCTGAAGGAATGAGACTCCACACTTGTAATAGTTAATTTTCAGTGCTGGAGAGTGGCAGTAGTTAACACTTAACACGTTGTTAAGGGTAGTTAAACTGAAATGGACAAGCCCTAACTTTCTGTGACGCGTTTAGTTCGTATCTGCCGCACAAATACAGCAACTTCTCGCCAGTTCGATGCATTTCAACGGTGAGGCAGACAGCGAGATGCCGTTTTCACGAAGTTAACGGGGGGGGAACTTGGACAGCTACTGTCGGATTTTCGCGTTTAAAACACGCATCTGAAGTTGCTCATTTGTGTGATTTTGCGCATAAATAACGGTGAGCGCTTTAGCCTCACCATTATTTTGACAGCAAATTCTGGGCCAATGTATAACTTGCAGAAACGTCAGCTGCAAACACATAGTTCAACAGAGCAGATTCCGTTCTTTTGCAAAAAAGAAATCTTTCCCACTTTGTTCTTACAACTCTTGTCAGAACAGGTGGCAACTCGTACATGGACCATGTCATTGATGTTTGACGAATGTTATGGCCAAAGACCGATAATTGGGCCTCCCTTATAACAAGTTTTATCAAGGTGTCGTTTGCAGTGTAAATTTATGATCATCATAAATTAAACTAGGAATTTAGGACTGTACAGGCCTGGAAGTGACCAGTATAGTGCAGGTGGCTGCTCCCAATTTTGAAAAATTCCATGGGATAGAGTTTCCGCTAGTTCTGTGCCCAGATTCCAGCGCAATCGGCCGAACCAGCACAAAAGATCGAGAAATTTTAAACGTAGGCGCGTTACGCCCAAAACCACTCGCGCTTGTGTTTTCTGCGATCTTTTACACTGGTTCAAGATTCAATTCTCCCGGATCAGGCCCCGCCCACAACACTGGCCACGCCCCCAGGTCGACATTGTGAGATTCCACCGATTGGGCTGGTTGGGGAAGGTTCTTCATATTGAGCTCATCTTCTGAGGCGCACAGGCACTAGTAGGCACCTTTTCAAAGTTTTTTCACATCAAATAATACATAATTTACTAAGAAACTGACTAGTGTACACCAATGAAACTATTAAATGGTTCAGTATAGTTTTTTTAAGTTATTTTCAGTGATTTTAACTCAGGTTACTCACAAGTGGAGGACTGGACATCTTTATTAAAAATGCTTATTTTTTGGTGATAAACCCATTTTCAGCTGTATTAATAAAACGGCACCAGTTCACCACTGTTAAATACATCAAGGAATACTTTTTAATGGAAAGAAATGATTACGTTCTATTACGCTGCCCGATTGTGCCGGTTCATGGAAGATTGTGATTATGCAAATGAATTTTAGCGGAAACTTGAAGCTTAGCCTAACCTGCGCAATTTCAAGCACATTTTGGGCGCAATTTCCCGATTGCGCCCAAAGTGAACACTCTACCTCCATATCCTACACTCTCCTCTCCTTCAATCCTTTCCTTCGTCAATTATCAGTCGGTGTGCAGCTCTTTCTCTCTCTCTCTGTCTGTGTGTAGCTCTATCTCTCGTTCGGTATGTAGCTCTCTCTCTCTCTCTCTCTGCCTGTGTGTAGCTCTATCTCTCGGTCGGTGTGTAGCTCTCTCTCTCTCTCTCTCTGCCTGTGTGTAGGTCTATCTCTCGGTCGGTGTGTAGCTCTCTCTCTCTCTCTCTCTGCCTGTGTGTAGCTCTATCTCTCGGTCGGTGTGTAGCTCTCTCTCTCTCTCTCTGTCTGTGTGTAGTTTTATCTCTCTGTCTGTGTGTAGCTCTATCTCTCAGTCGGTGTGTAGCTCTCTCTCTCTCTGTGTCCATGCAGTGCATAACCCTCCAAAGGCTTCATTGCTTGTGCAAATTTTAATAACCACAGATTGACTTCACCTGAATGTTTGCCCTTGTAAGAATATGGAGTAATCAAGAGCAGAACTCCCTACGAGGGTCGGTTAATTAGGAGAGGCCGTTGCGGTACAGTACTTAGAGGCCAGAGCGGCTGCTGCTTTTGTGAAATGGAATCAAATAAATAAAAGCACACAGATCTGAATTTGAGCACAAGTACAAAGTTAATGCTGAAGTCTTAGCAAAAGAATATTTTGTCACTCAGGCAGCAAACCTACAAAGAACAACAGGATTCGGCCTTGAAACAGGTCAAAGCGGAAATTTCAGAATTGACATAAAATGGTTGTGCACTTCTAGACTCAACGATGTTGGAGTCGAACTTCTTGAATGGTTCAGGGCAGCTGCCGTAGAAATTTCCCCGGAATTTCAGAACAAATTTTATTGGAAAGAGCCATCAAAATTGCAGGAGAAATTGGGTTTAGCGATCTCTCTAAAGTCAATTTGGGATGGACCAAGAGATGGGAAAAAAAGTTCATGCCATAACTCATAAGAAAATGGTTGGAGAAGCTAATGATGTGACCTCTGAAATGACAAAGCAATGGCTTTCAACCACCCTGCCTGCAATACTTTAAAAGTCCTGGCCTTGTGATACATTCAACCTCGGTGAAGCTTCTGCCAGAGGGGTCTCGCACCTTTTGCAACAATTGGTGGGGAACGGAACAGGTAGTCCGTGATTCTTCTTCAAGCGCCAATTTGGATGGATTTGAAAAGCTTCCTCTTCTGTTCATTGATAAAAGTGATGTTTAAAAAATGTTCAACATTTCCCTGGAGGTATCCATTACCGTTTCAATTGGCAATCTTGGATGACTTCTGCGATTTTTGATTTCTTCGATCTCTGGACAGAAAATTTCGAGCTCAGGGTAGAAGCGTGTTAATCATTATGAATAACCTGTGCATCCTGAAATTTCTGGCTTATCCATATCCTAACTCACATCAAGTCCCGTTCACCCATCACCCCTGTCCTCGCTAACCTACGGTCTGGCAATGCCTCGATTTTAAAATCCTCATCCTTGTGTGCAAATCCCTCCATGGCCTCACCCTCCCTATCTCTAACCTCCTCCAGCCCTACAACCTGCCGAAATCTCTGCGTTCCTCCAATTCTGGCCTCTTGCGCATCCCCGATTTTCATCGCTCCACCATTGGCGGCCGTGCCTTCAGCTCCCTAAACTCTGGAATTCCCTCCCTAAACCTCTCCGCCGCTCGACCTCTCTCTCCTCCTTTAAGACGCTCCTTAAAACCTACCTCTTTGACCAAGCATCTGTCCTAATATCTCTATGTGGCTTGGCATCAAATTTTGTTTGATTAATGCTCCAGTGAAGCGCCTTGGAATGTTTTACTACGTTAAAGGCGCTATATAAATGCAAATTGTATTTGTTGAGCTGCAGAGTGCTTGGGAGAAACTTCACTAAGCAGGACTGATCATTGCTGATATTCCTCAGTCTAACTCTATCGCAATTGATGACACTTTGATCACACAAACCTCCATCGAAGCTTTGAGCCGACCCGAGCCAGGATTAAATAACAAAATTTGTGAGGTGAGCGTGAATTTTGTAGATGATAACGTTACTCCTGATCTTCCGACTCCAGCTGTTTGTCTCAAGACACTCTTGGACATTTGATATTAAATGCAATGCGCATCACATGATTTGTTTGACTCAAAAATGTCGATTCAATTTCAAAGAAAAAAAACTGTCCAAAAATAAGTGATTTTGTTTAAAAAAATCCTTAGTGTGGTAAAATTAAAGTTAATTATTGGAATTTTTTTTAAAAATTCTTATCCTTGAAGTTAAATGACTTCAAAAGAGTCTGGAAATGTTTGCAAGTATTTCTAAAGAAAGTTCCACTACTTTTATAGTACGTATAATGTTATATGTTACATCTGTGTGTAACATCATGTAAACTCGCTCCTATGTAGTGTTACAGTGCCACCTTGTGTTTTACTGAGAGTCTCAGCCAGGACCCTTTCTCATGGCGTCTGCCGTTAGTTAGACTGCCCTTGCATGTTTAGGTTTTTAAATTTTTTTGCGTGGCAAGTTGCTGAAAGTGCGAGCTGATAACGAGGCAGCGAGGGAAACAGGGCATCTGGGACCTGAGTGAACAGGGCAAGCGACTGTGTATCTCCTTAACCGATCAGAATGAAGGATTGGGAATTTAACAGCGCAAGGACTGAGAAGGATGTGTAAATTAGAGTGGGTGAATTCAATGTCAAATCAGGTACAGAAAGAGAAATAGAGAGAGGGAAAGAAAGATTGGATTAAGAGAGAGAGAAAAAAAAAGAGACAGAAAGGCAAAGTAAAATAAATGGGTTTTAAATGTTAAATTTGTTCTGTGACAGCCTCTGTTGTGAAGCAGGGGGAATGATAATGGGTCTCCTGTAATGTGCCAGATTCTGGGTGTGTAAATGAGGATCCTGAAGTAATGACAGATATCGTGGAACACCTCAATTATCATCACAGCCGCATTCAGTGTCTCCTGGTGATGCTGTTTAAATCGTGCGCCGCTATAGAAATGGTAGTGTAATGGTTATGTTACAGGACTACTAATCCAGTAAGCCCCTGACTAATAATCAAGAGAATGTGAGTTCAAATCCCATCCTAGCAGTTTGAGAATTTGGTTCAGTTTTTAATAAAAAGCTGGTATCTGCATAAAAGTGACCATGAAGCTGTCATATTGTCGTAAAAACCCAACTGATTCGCTGATGTCCTTCAGGGAAGCAAACCTGCCGTCCTTACCCAGCCTGGCCTCCAGTCCCACATCATTGTGCTTGACTCTTAACTGCCCTATGAAGTGGCCTAGCGAGCCACTCAGTATTAAACTACTTGCATAACTAGGGATGGGTAATGTAATGCCGGCCTTACCAGCGACGCCCACATCCTGAGAATGGAGTTAAGATACAGATCGGCCATGATCTAACTGAATGGCGTGACAGGCTTGAGGGGCTGAATGGCCTACTCCTGTTCCTATGTTCCGAACGATACTGGGGGCCAGAAAATCTTTAGTTGCAATAAAGTCACCTTCCACAGCGACAGTAAAATGCAACTAAATATATATTTTTTAAAAACACATTTAGTATCAATTTTTTCTGGCTTCAAGAATTCAACTCAAGCAGGTCAGGCGAGGGGGCAGAGCTCACCAGAAGAATGTGAGATTCGGCACAGGACCAATTAACACTCTGACAGCTGGCCAGTTCCTTCACTGCAAAATGTAGCTTGCAGCTCATGGGGCTCGGAGGCCTGTGGGCATGATTTCCTGATCTGCACTTGACCCTACCGAGACTCCACATTGTCAGCAGAACTTTGCAATTTCAGGACTACAAAGCGCAGCTACCTTTGGTTTTAATGATGACCATTTATTTTTAGCACTGATGCCACAGGGCACTATAATGCTACCAGTATAGGCTGGCATTGGCAGAAATGAGATCACCATTCCCTACCTTCGCCCCGGCACTTTTTAAACTCAACGTAAGGTAAGGATCGAAAAAAATCTCACTAATTTTGACTTTGTTGCTTTGGGGAAAATGGGTAAGAGTGAATCGGCAGGCCTTTTTACATCTCACGCCATTTTTATTGCCAGCTATTCTGAATTGTTAAACATTTCACTGGCAGTCGAAGGCGGTAATGGAGAGAGACACCCGGGTCGGGAAATTCCTCAGAGCTGCTCCCACTCCGCTGCCGTTACTTTACGCGCGTAATCGGGTATCCCGCCGCACTTTCCAGTAAAGTAACGCCGGCAGAGCTGGAGCAGCTCAGAGGAGTTTCCACACCTTAAAAATTAGAGCCAGGACTTTCAAGAGTGAAGTTAGGAAACACTTCTACACGCAAAGGGTGGGAGAAGTTTGGAAATCTCTTCCGCAAACAGCAGTTGATGCTAGCTCAATTGTTCATTTTAAATCTGAGATTGACAGATTTTTGTTAACTAAAGAAATATGGGGCTAAGGCGGATATATGGAGTTAGGTCACAGATCAGCCATGATCTCATTGAATGGCGGAACAGACTCGAGGGGCTAAATGGCCTACTCCTGTTCCTATGTTCCCGGCCACAGTCTTCCTTTGACAGCTACACTGTTTTATGTAACTAAGCCCAAACCCAACCCTGCATCTCGCCACACTCCTGACTGGAACATTGTAGATGGTGAACAGGCTTTGAAGGATCGGGGATGAGCCACACGTCACAGAGTAGCCAGCCTCTGCCCTGCTCCTGTAGTCACGGTGTTGATGTGGGTGGTCCAGAGACGCTTCTGGTCAATGTTAAACCACCGTAATGTTGATGGTGGGGGATCTCGGGCAATGGTAGTGATATTGAAGGTCAACGGAAGAAATAGAAGCAGGAGTAGGCCATACGGACCCTCGAGCCTGCTCCGCCATTCAATATCATGGTTGATTATCTACTTCAACTCCACTTTCCTGCCCTAATCCCATCCTCAAGGGGAGGAAGTTGGGTCTTTTCTAGTTGGAGATGGTCATTGTCTGGCATTTATGAGGTGTGAATGTTGCCTGTTGACTATAGTGCCTGTTGCATTTGATAAAGTAAAGAATCTGACATTCAGAGTGTTCCAGTGAGCATATAAACTACCTGACAGACACATTTCTTGATTAAAAATATAAAAATCCCTCGCTGAGGTACGCTATTAATTAATATCAATTATTGGCTTTACAGAGGATTAGCCTTTATTTAATGATATCTCCATATTAAAACACAGTTATGAAATCTTTCTGCTGAACCAATGTTGCGTGTCTGAGTCTCTTTAAAAGTCATGAATAATGATGTACTTAGTGAACAGAGAGAAATAATTTATGGATTGCTTTCTTACTCATTTCAGGTGGTACACACTAAATTGGAAAGTGTCTTGTTTTTAAGTGGAAGGCTTGAGTTATACAACACAGTTCCAACTGTAGACATGAAACTGAGTCATATAAGTATGTAATTAATAAATGCTCATTACAATAATGCACCATCCAGTTACACCTTGTGTGGGATCAACGGTTGTCATTCATGGCACAAAGATCATCCAAAATTTAGGCACATGGGCCTGGAATTTCCTCTGCACTTACGCCCAGAGACATGCATAATCTGGGTGCAAACCAATTACATGGCTTAAAAGATCGCAGAATTTTGGATGTAAACAAGTTACGCGCGTAACTACACTACACCCAAGCCTCCTCAATCTTTTATGTCCGTCCATCAAACCCTCCATCCAAACAAAGCTCCGCCCACAAAACTGGCCCGACTCTCAAATCTGAGTATCCTCCAATTGTGTTTGTTCGGAGGTCTCTCAACATTGTGACCTGATTTTCAGGCACAGCAGGAAACAAAGTCATTTTTCTGGTCTTTTAATTGAATTTTTTTTTAGTGTTTTTAAAAAATTTATCCTCACTGAGACTTGCTCTGTAGTATCTGTTTCTTTGAGTGCATTTTTATGGCATAAGTATAAGTCATGTTAAAAATTGAAAAGCTTCCCCAATTGCAGGTTCTCCAACACACTGTGCCTGATGTGCATGAATGATGGTTAAATGAGTTGAAACTTAAATTTTAAGACTCAAAGAAGAAATATACAGGCGATTCCTTGGGCCCTAGATTCCTTTCTTAACCAACAGTAATAAAATAACTCGCTAATAGTCTATATGCAAATGGTAGTAATAGGTGAAACACCCCGATATCCTACCTGTGACTAGTAGTAATCCCATAACCCGCTTATATTCACCCTGTAACCATAGCTAGAATCCCCCTGCACCACACAAGGACATCCGGGAGGGTTGGCAACCTCACATAGACCCTACACAAATAGATGTCCACCATTTTCCGGGGGGGGATTCTGCCAGAGTTACGGCAGGTGACCAGTGGAACCCCCAAGGAATTTCTCACACCCCATCTTTCCAAATTCTACCATAAAAGTAGATATGAGTAAAAGGTTATATAGATTAAAAACAACAAGAGTCTAAGTACTAACCCTGAAAGGATTCCATTCAATACTCCCCCCATTCTGACATTACCCCTCTTACAAGTACTTTTTTTTTCCTATTTTAACCAGTTTCTTATCCAGTCCCATGTTCGACTATAGATTCCTGTGGCCTTTAGTTTAATTAGGAATTCTTGTCAAAAATTTTCTTAAAGTCTAAATAAACTGTCATTAGTGGTGAGACTATTTACTTTATCTGTGATACTGGGGACAATTTTCAACATTTGCCCATAGAATTCAAAAGCAGAGAGATTATGATAACTTACACAGAAGCTTGGTTAGACCACACTTACAGTACTGTGCATAGTTTTGGTCTTTATATTACAAAAAGAATATAGAAGCATTGAAGAAAGTGCAAACAAGATTTATAAGGATGATACCAGAACTGAGAGATTATAGCTATCAGGAAAGACTGAACATGCTGGGGCTCTTTTCTCTAGAAATGAGAAGACTGAGAGATGAGCTGATAGAGGTCTTTAAAATTATGAAGGGGTTCAATAGGATAGACGTAGAGAAGATGCTTCCACTTGTGGGGGAGGCCAAAACTAGGAACCATAAATATAAGATAGTCACTAATAAATCCAATAAGGAATTCAGGAGAAACTTCTTTAATCAGAGAGTGGTTAGAAAGTGGAACTCGCTACCGCATGGAATAGTTGAGATGCATTTAAGGGCAAGCCAGGTAAATACATGAGGGAGAAAGAAATAGAAGGATATGTTGAAAGGGTGAGATGAAGTAAATAGAGTTGGAGGAGGATCGCGTGGAACAAAAACACTGGCAAAGACCAGTTGGGCCGAATGGCAGGCTACCTGCTCGATACTATTTGTACCATTTTCAAGTTTGGACCTCATTTGCGTTGGGTCGGCAAGTTGCCGAACACTGACAATGATCACTGTCAGGTAGCTTGCTGATCGGGTTGGTGGGGTGGGGGGGTAAAATCTGGTGACTCATAGGAACAGGAGTAGGCCATTCAGCCCCTCGAGTCTGTTCCGCCATTCAGTTAGATCATGGCTGATTTGTGTTCTAACTCCATCTACCCGCCTTGGTTCCGTAACCCTTAATACCCTAACCTAACAAAAATAGCAGAACAGAGCCAGTAGAAAACTGTAGGAGTGGAGGAGGGTAATCTACAGAGGCCCATTGAGCAGCCGACTGTGTGTTACAGTATTTTTTGGGGGCCGGAAGGAGCATTCTTGCTCCACCTGGCCCCACAAAAATTCACAGAAAAATTTTTAGTGGCTGTTTTGTGAGCCCCCTCCAGTGGTCCCTTTAAAAGCCTCAGGTTAGGCCACTCAAAGCTTAGCATTAATGAGTAGAATGTGCACATGGTCTACTCACTGATACTGAAAACTGCAAACAGGGTGCTCCAGCCAGCAGAGGACTTTGATTTGCGTAGTCAAATCGGCGGTTGGCCTGAAAATCCCATTGGGCAGGCCTCGGGCTACCAAGGGGTGGGCAGTTTTCGAATTTCAACTACTGGCTGCCTCGTTCTCCAGCACAAACAGGGGGAGAGCAGCATTGAAAACCAGTCCCACTCTCGCAGAGGTCGAGCCAGGCAGGATTTTCCCTTTCTAAATCCGTGCTGACTGTTTCTTATTAAGTCATTCGTATATATGTGCACCTCTAGCCTGCCCTTCGCAATACCTTCCATTACTTTACCTGTTATTGGTGTTGGGCTTTGGGCTGTAAATTCCAGGGTCAGTGTCGCTGCCTTTCTTATGTGTACGTATTATGATTGACAGCTTCCAGTCCTTTGGATGCAGCGCATTATCGTTCTTCCATGGCAACAACCAGTGTTACATAAATTCTGATCTGCTTAGAAAAACATTTCTAAGTTTTAAAGCCCCTTAAATCAAACACACTGATTTCAAAATCATCTGTGATGCTGGATGTACTGCAAAAATTGTATGGCAAGCTAGTATTATACTCTCTGGAAAATATTTCTGGAAAATATTAATTTAGTATTTCAATTATATTTCATTTAACTTTACAACCACTTTAATCTTTTAGACATTTGTACTCTTTTACTGTTACAATACTGGAAGAATGTTTTATCATGGTGCTTAACATCTTGAGTATACTCACCTCTCGGCTCTGTACTTCTAACATCTTAATCTGTTTTAGCAAATTCCTCCCAGAGCTCCCCCTTTTCCCCTGTAGAGTTGGTATAATTTGTTTTTCTTTTTTTAATTCCCATTTTAATTGACCAATTCATCTATCTGGGACAAGGTTTATTTAGTTTACATTATTTTACTTCAATGTATGATCATCTTGCTTATTGTTTAAACAGTGTTTTCTCCCCCCCACCTAGTAGAGATATCTTTCAGCAATATTTTCCGGTTAATTTATTTTAGTTCTTCCCTCATTTCTTGGGAATTTGTCTTTATAAAATCATAAAATATCTTTGGCCTGGTTCTTATTGCTGCTGATTTTATTTCGAATTCATTTTCGGGATGCGGGCGTCACTGGCAAGGCCGGCATTTATTGCCCATCCCTGGTTGCCCAGAGATCTTGGTGATACCACTTCAGAGGGCAGTTTAAGAGTGAACCACATTGATGTGGAATTGGAGTATAGGCCAGACCAGGTAAGGACGACAGGATTCCTCCCTAAAGGACATTAGTGAACCAGTTGCGTTTTTCTGACATTATGACAGCTTCATGGTCACTTTTATTGTCACCAGCTTTTTATTATTATTATTATCTTTTTACTAAATAATATTAAAGTTAATCATACTGTGATCACCAACCCCTAAAGATTCCCCTACTCCTTCATTATGGATGCTATCCTGATCACTAGTAAGAACCATATCCAGACGTGAGTTACTCTTCTTGACACATTGACATGTACTTTCTGAGTACGAGTTGGCATTGTAGAATATGGTCCATCGCCAGCACATATCGAACATCGTGGGCAATGTGATCGTGATTTTTCAGTATGCGTTGGCAGAGGGCCAGGTACCCTGCTGCCAGCACACACTCAGAAAACGAGGCCTTTACAGATCAAACAACAAGCTGATAACTGCATTCATTGGTTCTGATTGTGTTGCATCACTTCTATTTGGGAACGTCCAGTTGATGCTGAATTAATTGAAGTCACCAATTTCCACAGCACTGGTGGAAAATCTTCTCTGTGCATCATGTGTAACAAAAGTTATAAGGCGACTTATAAAAAAGTGAGTTTGCAGTGTCACAGCTAGAGAAAATCGTCTCCCATCGTCCTTAAATAACCTTCATACTTCATCGTACAACATTTTGTTATCATCCTTATCTGTTAAGAGTCTGTAGCGACTCTAACTTTTAATACAGTCCTCTGCCTGCTTTTTTGAATTCATACTCATCTTCTATAATCCCTACAACATCACAATCTCCTACTAATAAATCTGCTCCTAGCATTCGGGTAAATACATTTAATGATTGTCCATGGTGGGTGAAATTCCTCCCTTTGATAAATGTTGTACTTGTACCAATTTTGATAAAATTATTGACAGGGAGAATTTCACCCCCATGGTTTGTGGAAGGAGCAAACTGATGGGTCACATGTCCCTTTCTCAATTCACGTCTCAGTCCATTATATTTTCAGCCTCAGGCTATAGTCATAATGTCACATCACATACCATGCACTACTGACAACTAACTTCCATTATTAAATACATAGCCCATTCATACACAGAACAACCACTTTGGATAAGCAGAAATGACAGGGGGCCGATAGAAAAATTCTCATCCTCGTGTTTAAATCCCTTCATGGCCTCGTCCCTCCCTATCTCTGTTGCCTCCTCCAGTCCGACAACCCCGCTCCCCCCCAGAACTCCCCTTTCCTCCGACTCTGGCCTCTTGTGCATCCCTCCCTTCTCCCCACCATTGGCAGCTGCTTTTTCAGCCGTGCAAGCCCCATGCACTGAAATTCCCTCCCTAAACCTCTCTGCCTCGCCCACTCTCTCTGCTTCTTTAAAATCCACCTCTTTGGCGAAGGTTTTGGTCACTCCTAATATCTCCTTCTTTGTTAAAGCGTTGGGAATGTTTTTCTACATTAAAGTCGCTATATAAATGCAAGTTGTTGCTTTTGTTGTTATAAATTGTGAACCTACCTTTCATTTAATATATTACTAACAAATTAAACTTCATAAAATATATGAAAAAATGTTTATTTACAGAAATTATAATGAAAAGCTCAGTATGTAAATCCATTGACTGCTGTATTAAAGAGCCATACAGATAAGGAAGATCCCAGATTTTATACCTGGTCTAATCTCAGTTCATCAATCATAGTAATGGTGGCAGTTCTATAACAGGCTTGAATACCCTGGGCTAGAGACATAGAGTTCCTATTCTTGATTGAACTCCAGCAATTCTTGCTTGACTTGGCTCCTCGTTAGTCACGGAGACAATGCACAGAAAATGGAATTTGTAGCACCCCTGGGGGGCAGTGAACACAAACTGATGAACTTTGACGTGACCTGGGATTCAGATTTACCAAAGACAAGGGGGCAATTTTGACTTTTGCTGATAGTGTAAAAGGGCTGGTATTGTAAAACACCTCTTCTGATTTTTGTTTCCAACGAAGTCAATGGACATGAAAATCGGGAGAGATGTATAAAAAACTTGCATTTATATAGCGCCTTTCATGACCTCAGGACATCCCAAAGCACATTACAGCCAATGAAGTACTTTGATGTGTAGCCACTGTTGTAAAGTAGGAAACACAACAGCCAATTTGCGCACAGCAAGGTCCCACAAACAGCAAAGAGGTTATCAGAAGCAAAATACTGCGGATGCTGGAAATCTGAAATAAAATGCTGGAAAAGCTCAGCAAGTGAGGCAGCTTCTGTGGAGAAAGAAACAGAGTTAACGTTTCAGGTCGAAGACCTTTCGTCAGAACTGGAAGATGTTAAAGAGTTAACAGTTTTTGAGCAAGTACAGAGCCAGGGAAAGGGGCAGAGGGAGAGGGAGGGGAGAAAAGAACAAAAGGGAAGGTCTGTGATAGGGTGGAGGGCAAGAGTGATTAGATGACAAAAGGAATGATGGTTCAAGGCAAGGAGGGTGGTAATGGGACAGGTTAAGAAACAAAAGATGGGTCTAGAGGAGCTGTAAATGGCAACAGCAGAACCATTAGCAGCAGCTGTAGTCCAAAAAAAATGGAAGCTTTGGTTACGATCCAAAGTTATTGAAATCAATGTTGAATCCAAAAGGTTGTAAAGTGTCTAATCGAAAGATGAGGTGCTGTTCCTCAAGAAACAGTGATTTACTTGTACTTCTTTCAAGTTAGTGTACTGTATTCACTGCTCACGATGAGGTCTCCTCTACATTGGGGAGACCAAATGCAGATTGGGTGTTCGCTTTGCTGAACACCTACGCTCAGTCCGCCAGGATGACCCTGAGCTTCTGGTCACATGCCATTTTAATTCTCCATCCCACTCCCACTCTGACCTCGGCCTCTTACACTGTTCCAATGAAGCTCAACGGAAGCTCGAGGAACAGCACCTCATCTTTTGATTAGGCACTTTACAACCTTCCGGACTCAACACTGATTTCAATAACTTCAGATCATAGCCAAAGCTTCCATTTTTTTTTCCTGGACAGCAGGTGCTGGTTATTGGTTCTGCTGTTGCCATTTTCAGCTCCTCTAGACCCATCTTTTGTTTCTTAACCTGTCCCATTACCACCCTCCTTGCCTTTCACCATCATCCCTTTTGTCATTTAATCACTCGTGCCCTCCACCCTATCACAGACCTTCCCTTTTGTTCTTTCCTCCCCTCCTTCCCCCTACTCCCCCCACCCCCCCCGCTTTCCCTGGCTCTGTACTTGCTCAAAAACTGTTAACTCTTTAACATCTTCCAGTTGTGATGAAAGGTCTTCGACCTGAAACGTTGACTCTGTTTCTTTCTCCACAGAAGCTGCCTGACTTGCCGAGTATTTCCAGTATTTTCTGTTTTTATTATAACAAAGAGATTATGACTAGATAATCTATTTTAGAGATGTTGGTTGAGTGATAAATATTGGCCAGAACACCAGGGAAAACTCTCCTGCTCTTCTTCAAAGCAGTGCCATGAGATCTTTTACGTCCACCTGAGAGGGCAGCTGGGACCTTGGTTTAACATTTCATCCAAGAGATGGCACCTCCAACAGTGCAGCACTCGTCAGATTTTATGCTTAAGTGGGACTTGAACCCACAACCTTCCAACTCAGAGGCCAACCCACTGAGCCACAGCTGACACCACTGAATTGATAGCGCCCATTTTACATTATCACCCAAAGTCAAAATTACCCCCAAGGAGTCAGGTATGTAACTTTAAAAGGGCTAAATTCAAAGAAGCAAACGGATTAGAGGATGATGTTCAACACTTTGAGGTTCTGTTGATCCTCTACTAAACAAATAATTCTCAGCACGCAGGATAAATACACAAATATAATCAGCAAACTCAGGCTAGCAAACATGTCCCTAAACAGATTAACAAACAAATCAAAAGTGGAATAAAGAGGAAAAATGACCTAAACAAATCCTGCAGGGAGAAAGAGGAAAGGGTTCATTGGGATGAATATAAAAATATGCAGAAACACAATTAAAATGATCATAAGGGCAAAGGGAGACCTAGGAAAATGCATCAGCTGCAGAGGCAAAGCTTAACAGTAAAATATTTCTCTCAGTACTTCAATAGTAACAGGTTAGCCAGCAAAGAGGTGAGAAGCGTAAAAGATGCAATTAGACTTGAAAATGAGGACGAGCAGAAGATTGTAAACATTCTGAATTATTACTTCTTCTTGCAAGTATTCAAAAGGGAAAACCTGGGTAGAATACCCTCACCAAACAGGGATAAGCTACATAAAATCAATGACTTTGAAATAAATAAGTTGGGAATCCTAGACAGGCTGAAAGGGCTCACAACAAATAAATCCCCAGGAGTCTGGCAACACTGTGAAGAGGTTCCAGGGTCAAGTAGTACTTTGAAGGAGTCCCAGAGCCTGGGAGCAGTGAGAGGGAAGTCCCGAGGTCAAGAAGCATTGCAAAGAAGAGTTCTGGGATCTAGGTTCACTGGGAGGGAGATACTGGGGGCTTTCCCAAGGTCTGGGAGCATAGGACTTTGAATAGGGATTTGGAAGCATGAGGAATGTTATCTAGGGGTTTGTGAGTGCAGAGTGGGGTTCCCCAGAGTTATAGAATCGTAGAATCATAGAAGTTTACAACATGGAAACAGGACCTTCGGCCCGACATGTCCATGTCGCCCAGTTGGAGGATGTTTGGAAAGGATGTCCTGGACTCGAGAGGGACTGGGGAAGGGATCATTAGGAAGGATTGCAGGGAGCCTATTGGGTGTGGTAGAATAAATTTGCCTCTGATGATGAGTGACAAAGAAGCATTACCATAAGTGTCACACAAAAATGTTACAGAAGTGTGTGACGACACTATTCATTGAAGTAGCAAGCATTTTGAGCTTGACAAGTATTAACACGTGTGACTTATTTATATATTTGTTATAATTAATGTAAAATGTTTGACCTGCCAAGTCCTATACACAAGACGTTTAATATATTTTAGTCAGGTAGATGACAGGCAAAGAAGAAAAATTGTGTAATTAACATTTCAATGCAAGTCACAATAGGTAATTTTGAAAATAAATGTGCTAGCAACAATATTTATTACCTTTCACTGTTGCAACTTCTCCTTCTGGATGTGCCATTCGTTGCATAGCAGTGGCAGAAACACAAATTGGCATGCTAATTCTTTGTCCCAAGACAGTTACAGACAAGTCCATCTTTGACACATCCCTAAGCACTCGTGGGTATAGTCGCCATCTAATAAGACAAACAGGAGAGTAAGGAATGGTCTGCAAATCTGCTCCACAATGTACTAATCTGCTGTACCCGAGGATGGTAAGAGTCTGTGATTCACCATAGGAAAGTTGCCAATGAGTAGAAGCAAGGTGTTCCCTCACAGGGAGTGAAAGGAAAACTGGAATGTGTGCCACTTTCAGATACCCAGCATGTCCATCAATGGGCTTGACGTCCAAGAACAGGAAAGGTGCCAATTCCATCCAAGGTGAACGTCAGCCTGTTGGAGGTGGACTCACTGGATGCCTCAGAACAAGACTTTTCTGCTTGGAAAACCCATCATGAAAAATCAGATAGGTTTGCCAAGACTGCATACTGACCTGTACAAATTGAAGTATCTTCTCTCAGATGGGAGACATAAAACAATTCTTTTTGGCAATGCTTCTTCAGACTGAAAGTACTTTCCCTTCTATCTTACAGAGAATTGTTCCATATTAAAGAAAATAGATTGGAGATAGTGCACTCTGGACTACTAACAGGGGGAGTCCAGCCCTAGAACTTTTCAGCCTCTGGTATAATTACGCTGCAATAAAGCATTAATAAAGCACCAGCTACATCGAGAGACAATAAACAGGTATTGTATGAAGATTTCCTTTTGTGATTTGTGTTAAAACATCTCTCAGAATCAATTGTTTTTAAAATTAATGTTGTGACCAAATTAAGGCTAACCTTACGACGGCTACATTGTCAGATTTAGCCTGTTCTGCACTGAGAGAATGTACAGTCCGTCTAGCTGGAATGGTCACGTGTTGCGCCTGTTCTCTAAGTCAGTGCAAGTAATGATAATCGCCTTGACAACTGTGCTGTGGATACTGTTGTACAAACGCTAACACATTCATCAGCTGTTCATCTCTCATAGGAACATTGGAACAGGAGTAGGCCATTCAACCCTTCGAGCCTGTTCCGTCATTCAATGGGATCATGGCTGATCTGTATCCTAACTCCATTTACTCGCCTTGGCTCCATATCCCTTAATACCCTAGGCTAGCAAAAATCTATCGATCTCAGATTTAAAATTATTAATTGAGCTAGCATCTACTGCTTTTTGTGGGAGAGAGTTCCCACACTTCTACCATCCTTTGCATGAAGAAGTGTTTCCTAACGTCTTTCCTGAATGGCCTGGTTCTGATTTTAGCAGAAGTTTTAACCCCTTTTAGATAATCCTCCTTTCTGGGAACCCCATTCAGTTGCTGGAGCTCAAGGCAACAGGAAGAAAACAACTGCTGAAGCTGCGCCTCGGCATTCTGCGTCAATCCAAAAGGTCCTCACAGAATGCCAGTGGCAAGGCGTCTTCTGTCTGTATCAGCCTCTCCCCAGGTAGAGTCGCAACCCAGCAAGTTGTTCCTTCTTTGCAGATGTTAAAATGCTCAGTTAATCATCAGCTACTGAACTAGGGTTACTGCAGCATCGGGAAATCAGTGACTTGGTCATTGGTACCCAGACAATTTCATCAAATCATTCAGCAGTCCCATCAACGCGCCCCGCGGGGACCAAGTGGATGAGACAAGGTGGGGTCGATTTTCATGTGGCCCCTTTCTCCCCAAGTTCTCTGCAGGTCCTAGTGGAAGAGGTGAAGGCATTTTATTTCCAACGAATGGGAAGAAGGCTCCGAAGGCCAATATCCAACAGGCCTGGAGAGAGGTGACTGAGATTGTCAGTTCATGGATCATCACCCCCAGGACCTGGAATCATTGCAGAGAAAGCTTCAATTAACTGACCAGAGTAACAAGGGTGAGTACAGCTCTTCATTTCGCCATCTCTCTGCACATCACCTGGCAACAGCCCTTTCCTCCCTGTTCCCCAGCACTCTGAACACTTCCCTCCACTGCATCATGTTCCATCTCATCAATCACATGGGGGCACTGTACCATGGCTTCTTCTCATTTCAAACACACACTCACCTCTTGCTAACTGCCTTCACAGCAGCCACGAGAATCCTGACTTCACATGATAACAATTGCAGCACAAGGAAGTCCTCTAATGCCTCCTTTCACACTTCAGCCATGTTCTTTCCATTGAACACCTCCACATCCTGCTTGTAACTTGCTTCTGCTCACACTCAGCATAGACGTAAACTTAACTGGACCCACCACATAAATACTGTGGCTACGAGAGCAGGTCAGAGGCTGGGTATTCTGTGGTGAGTGACTCACCTCCTGACTCCCCAAAGCCCTTTCACCATCTACAAGGCACAAGTCAGGAGTGTGATGGAATACTCTCCACTTGCCTGGATGAGTGCAGCTCCAACAACACTCAAGAAGCTCGTCACCATCCAAGACAAAGCAGCCCGCTTGATTGGCACCCCATCTGCTACCCTAAACATTCACTTCCTTCACCACCAGTGCACCGTGGCTGCAGTGTGTACCATCCACAGGATGCACTGCAGCAACTCACCAAGGCCTCTTTGACAGCACCTCCCAAACCCCACCTCTACCACCTAGAAGGATAAAGGCAGCAGGCACATGGGAACAATACCACCTGCACATTCTCCTCCAAGTCATACACCATCCCAACTTGGGAATATATCGCCATTCCTTCAACGTCGCTGGGTCAAAATCCTGGAACTCCCTTCCTAACAGCACTGTGGGAGAACCTTCACCACACGGACTGCAGCGGTTCAAGAAGGCGGCTCACCACCACCTTCTCAAGGGCAATTAGGGATGGGCAATAAATGCTGGCCTAGCCAGCGACGCCCACATCCCATGAACGAATAAAAAAAAAATACACTGCATGACATTCCACACATGTGCACATTCCTTCTCAATAGCCACTCAGTAACCCTCTCTCACTATTCCTGCAGGAAAAAAATACCTCAGAATTCAAGACCAGACGAGGACCACCCAGCATCCAGACCTTAAGCGACAGGGTGCAGGCAGCCCCAGAGATCATTAGCTCAGCGAGAATGCAAAGTTTTAGAGATGGCAAGGTTGGGAGCTTAATTGATCAGGGTTTCTGCCGATTCCTTGTACCCTTTCATTTATCTCAAGCAATCGCACATTCAACCAGCTTGACAATGTCCTGCCACATAGTGAAGTCTATCTTCCACTACTGTCTAGTCCGTCAGTGCCATGCTAACTCTTGACTCTATCTTCGTTCTCCAGGTCCTTTTCAGCACCTGGACCCTGGACCCTCCGAGGAGGATTCGGATGAAGACTATTCTCCGGAAGATGTGCCGTCATGCGCTCCTCCCATTCCTCCCAAACACCAGCACAGAAACTGCACCCCCCGGGTGGGTTAGAGAAGGAGTTAGAGGGGTCTGCACTTGATGAAACACCCAGCATGAATGGGCAGGAGCGGAGACTCGTGTAAAAGACAGCCCAGGAGATGTCTTGCTGAAGAGCAAGCTCAGCTCCAAGACTTGACAACTCTTTTGGCCACACATGCAATTGCATGATGCATTGGAAGTCCTGCCAAGGTGTTGCTGTACAGTGTCTGAAAGTTTGAAGGAGCCCACTACTTGCTTGTGAGGTGTCCTGTCACAGGGCATCAGCACTCTGCAGTCTTCCATGGACACGGTAGCAACCTCCATGGATGCTGCAGCCAGGCCCTCACACCAAGAGCCAATGTCAACAACTTTTGCAGCTTGGTCGGAAGCTCAAACGTCTGCTCATTCTTGGAGAGCCTGCTGGACCACACAGATAGGGTCCATGGATAGGTGTCAGTCATGGCTCAGCGGGTAGCACTCTCGCCTCTGAGTTATGGGATCATGGCCCACTCCAGAAACTTGAGCACAGACTTGAGCATATAACCTAGGTTGACACTCCCAGTGCAGTACTGAGGAAGTGCTGCACTTTCGGAGGTGCCATCTTTCAGATGAAATGTTAAACTGAGGCCTCGTCTACCCTCTCAGGTACACATGAAAGATCCCATGGTACTTTTCGAAGAAGAGCAGGGGAGATCTCCCTGGTGTCCTGGCCAACATTTATCCCTCACCACTAAAATAGATTATCTGGTCATTATCTCATTGCTGTCTGTAGGACCTTGCTGTGCGTAAATTGGCTGCCGTGTTTCCTTACAACAGTGACTACACTTCAAAAGTACTTCATTGGATGTAAATCGCTTTGGGACGTCCTGAGGTGGTGAAAGGCGCTATATAAATGCAAGTTTTTTCTTTCTTTCTTGCTGTTTCTTTATAGGGGCTTTAAAGGCATCACTGATCTCAAGTCTGCTCTGCCGCGGATTAGTGGGCATAGTGAGGTGCAGCGCCGTGGATTTGGCAGTGGTGCAACAGGAATGGCGCAAATCGCCCACTCTCAGGCTGTCAGCACATCTGCTCCGTCGTCACCCCCTTCAACCAATACCTGCCATGGTGCCAGCTGTCCCAGTAACAGCCTTCAGCTGAAGCCTCTCAGGCCCAGGCTCACAGAGATCACTGGCCACAAGCAGCTCAAGAGTCCTCACTTGAGCAACAGCAGCCTCCCACCAGCTATGCTGAAGCCACTGAGGGAGCATCTCGTAGGAGTGGTAAGAATATTAAAATGGAACATTGAAGTAAGGCAATATGGATTGACGCTTGAGTGAACTTTGAGTTCAGGACCATTATTGTTTTTGCCATTAAATAATTACCCTTTCCATATTTGGCACTTTTGTCTGCATGGTGGTTTTATAGCATCTTATAAACCTGCATTGTCAGGCTATCATACATTGTTAGTTCAATGTTCTTTATTGCAGGGTTGAGGGAGTGGTGAAAGAGGTAATGAGGACTGTTAAAGCAAAGGGTGGGGGGGCGTATAAGCATTGAGGGGAATGAGCAGGTCAGCTAAAGCACTGAGCAATCAAGTCATCCTTGGCATCTCTGGCTGCAAGGTGTTGTAGTAACCCTCCTTCTTCTGCCCCTTCCTCGCCTTCACCCATGTCTTCCTCATCAGATAGGGGAGCTCCTCCTGCTGCTGCTCCTCCTCCTCCTCCATGTGCAAACCTCTTTGGATAGCGAGGTTCTGCAACGTACAGCGCACTACCACGGTGCGTTAGACTCTGTGGGCTTACACTGAAGCAAGCGCCCTGACCTATCCAGGCATCTAAAACATTGTTTGAGGAGCCCAATTGTGTGCCCGATGATTATCCTGGTGGTCCCATGGCTCTTGCTATACCTCAGTTGTGCAGGGGTTACAGGAAAGTGTCATTAACCACGATTGGAGGGGATAGTCCTCGTCCCTGAGCAGCCCTCTTTTAACATTCCTTGGTAGGTGCAATAGTGGGGGATTGGTTGGTTGGTGCAGGATGACGGCATCGTGACAGCTGCCTGGAAACCTGGCACACACCTGCATGGTACTGTGGTGATGATCACCGACCAGCTGCATATTCATGACGACATCTCTTCCTGTTAAGAAGTGCTGCTGGCTCATTTTCTGGTGCCTGGATGGCTACAGGTGCACAGTCTATGACCCCTTGCACACAAGGGAAGCCAACCACCGTAGCGAACTTCAGAGGCCTTTTATTCTAACTGATTGCGTCCATTGGGAAGAATACATAGCTGTTTTTTTTTAATTCGTTCATGGGATCTGGGCATCGCTGGCAACGCCAGCATTTATTGCCCATCCCTAATTGCCCTCGAGAAGGTGGTGGTGAGCCGCCTTCTTGAACCGCTGCAGTCCGTGTGGTGAAGGTTCTCCCTCAGTTCTATTGGGTAGGGGGTTCCAGGATTTTGACCCAGCAACGATAAAGGAACGGCGATATATTTCCAATTCGGGATGGTGTGTGACTTGGAGGGGAATGTGCAGGTGGTGTTGTTCCCATGTGCCTGCTGCCCTTGTCCTTCTAGGAGGTAGAGGTCGCGGGTTTGGGAGGTGCTGTCGAAGAAGCCTTGGCGAGTTGCTGCAGTGCATCCTGTAGATGGTACACACTGCAGTCACGGTGCACTGGTGGTGAAGGGAGTGAATGTTTGGGGTGGTGGATGGGGTGCCAATCAAGCGGGCTGCTTTGTCCTGGATGGTGTCGAGCTTCTTGAGTGTTGTTGGAGCTGCACTGATCCAGGCAAGTGGAGAATATTCCATCACACTCCTGACTTGTGCCTTGTAGATGGTGGAAAGGTTTTGGGGAGTCAGGAGGTGAGTCACTGACTGCAGAATACCCAGCTCTGACCTGCTCTTGCAGCCACAGTATTTATATGGCTGGTCCAGTTAAGTTTCTGGTCAATGGTGACCCCCAGGATGTTGATGGTGGGGGATTCGACGATGGTAATGCCATTGAATGTGTCAAGGGGAGGTGGTTAGACTCTCTCTTGTTGGAGATGGTCATTGCCTGGCACTTGTCTGGCACGAATGTTACTTGC
Source organism: Heptranchias perlo (assembly GCF_035084215.1). Classification (NCBI taxonomy): domain Eukaryota; kingdom Metazoa; phylum Chordata; class Chondrichthyes; order Hexanchiformes; family Hexanchidae; genus Heptranchias; species Heptranchias perlo. The sequence continues at coordinate 82,907,430 of NC_090332.1, forward strand.
CACTTATCAGCCCAAGCCTTACTGCTTGCGGGCACGGACTGCTTCATTATCCGAGGGGTTGCGAACTGAACACTGTGCAATCATCAGCGGAACATCCCCATTTCTGACCTGGCAAAGAGGGCATTGGCAACCTGCTCGATGCACTTATGAACACAGACTGAGACATATGGGAAATGTCCACTGTAGCACCCTTGAAAGGTCTTGAGGCAGAGAAGTTAAGGGCTGAGGTTACTTTCACAGCTACTGACAAAGCGTGGACATCTGACCCAGCAGGCAGTTGGTCTTGTTGCAGGAGGCTGCAGAGGTTAGGGGGAGTCAATGTGGAGAAGTGCAGCCTCCTCACGCACTGCACCTCACACAGATTCAGGAAACTCGCTCTGAGCCGCTAGGCCCTAGAGACTGGGGGGGGGTGGAGGCCTTTGTCGAACATCCTCGCTCACATGTCTTCCAAGAGGCCCAGCTGCTGCTGCGGTTGCTCCTCCTTCTTCACGCAAGCAGCTTAAAGCAGCGAGAATGGCACCCATCATAAGCCGTGCGCTTATTGACTGTGTGTAAGTAGAATAGATGCAGGATAAAGCTATCTCCGAGGCAAACTCAGCGGCAAAATCTAAAAAAAAAACATAATAGCAAACCAGATATCCAGGTCTGAGTGCTTGTAGGGGAGTGTCTCTTTAAATACTTCCAATGGCCCTTAGGAGCCAATTCCGCTTGGTTTTATTTAATGGTTCAGCACTTCTGTTCTAATGCATTAAAATCAAAAGTCCTAATGACATCATAGGGCCCCAGTTTGCATCTATTCAGGACACTTGCATGCATCCAGCGAGCATTTCAGACACCTAAAAAAAACTCCGCTGTTAATGTGGCGATGGGCGGGAATCGAGTGGGAATGGGGCTGTAAGTATCTTGATGCAATTTTAACTCTGTTACAACCCCACTCCTAATGGCCAGGGGGGAGTTAAAATTCCTGCTTATGCCACTCAGTCTCCCAGTGCCATCTGAACAGTTGTTAAAAAAAATTATACCAATGGCAAGTTAAGACATTGAATGGAACATCAGATAAAATCAGACCAATGAAACAGCTGAACATCTAAAAATTAACCATTTGACCTTTGTTAATAAGTCTGATGTATTTGTACTGATGATAAGCAAAATGGCAAAAGCCACATGTAAGATTGCAGGGAGCCCAAGCCTTAAAATTTAATAAAAGAATAAAATTCAAAGAGTGGAAATTATAGGCTCAGAATACAAATGGCTACATTTGTCCCAGGGGTAAATAAAAGCTTAAAAAAACAAAAAGAATTACAGGACTACAAAAAAACAGTGGCAAGTGCGGGTGTGCACCATAAGAAAGGCCTGCAAAGCCAGAGCAACGCAAATCTATCGCAAACTTCTGATGACACCCACCAACAGATATAAAAATTATAGGCAGCTGTCTGCTAATGGAGGTAAATTAGTTCACAACCTTTGAAAGTTGCCCATATTCTGAAGGTCATTCCAACACAAGCTGAACACCAACAGGTTCCTGAACACACTGGACTTTGATCAACCAACTCAACGAGCCAGAAAATACAACAGAAAGGTCACAGACAAGTAGAACAATGAACTCAACTCTTCATTTGAACTGCTGAGTCAGAAGTTAAACTCAAGCCGTCATTAGCAGGAATGGTCCCTGACACAAGGTAAGTGTTCCAAGAGGGGAACTCCTGCTCCTCCTTCACAAGGACATTTTTTCTTCAACTAAATACTTACCTTACTGGGCCTCTTCTAGCCCTGGCACCTGTTCCCAGCTGGTTTGGCCTGGCGGGGAAGCCATCGCTGCCCCCTCGCTCAGGCCTCAGGTTAAAATAGCAGAATGGGCCCCAATGACATCACAGGAGCCCGATCCGCATATTTAAAGAGGACCCCACCGTATTTGGGTAGGTGGTCTTGCCGCTTGTAATTCAATATTGCAGTCGGCCAGGTCAGGATGAGAAAGGAATGGGAAAGTACCCCGCTTCATTATAACTGCACCCCCGCTTGGTTTCCATCAGATTTTGGGGGGCGGGCATTAAAACCAACCCCTATATCTTTTTTTGCGTTCTACGTTCTAATCCTGTGGTCCATCTATGTGCTTACCCAATAGTAAGAGTAAGTGAGGTGGCTGTCTGTTGGGAGATAGCAGGAGTCTCTTGGGGTTGAAGAAGGCCTGTACCTCTTTGTGCAGGGTCATTAGATGCAACTGGTGCTGCCATGCTGAATGCTAAGCTGGCTAGCAGATCCTCCTTGCTTTCCAGCATATCTTTTAGTCATTTAACGGAAACTGGATAGGTTGAGAGGCAGCGAGCTGCAGTAGTGCTTACTTCAACCACCTCGCTGCTGTTGGGCACTCCCTCAGAATGCCCACTGATCTGCATGGGAGCACATCTGAGGACAGTGAAGCCTGTGTAATGGCTCTCTCCATCTGATTGCCCAGCCTGATGAAGCCAGACAAGAGAGAAGCACTTCCAATGCAACATCTAAAAATGGTGGCACTCAGTTTTCTGCCCAGCAACAATCAAGCAACATTTAAATGGCTGCAGCATTTAAGAGCTACACCAGAGTGCTATTTCCACCCCAGCTGACAGAAAGCCCATCCCACCTCTACCCAATAGGCCCAATCTGGGCTGAGAGCTTCCAAGAATACATAATGAGGTCAATGTTGGAAAATCTCATCAGGGCAACTCAATGTTATGACAATTTTTTAATCTTTTCCTTGATCTCATGAAGACCAGAGAATCGTTTATTTGAATCTGTGGTGCAAATGACCTCATTGCTTTTTACCAAATACCTAGAATTTTAGAAGCAATACTTTTGTATGCGGTCTAATCATGTCTTATGATTCTTGACTGACAGGAGGGCACTTCAGAACACCAAACTAGGCAGGAGCACCAGAAAAAGCATGAGACCCACTTGTGGGGAACAGGTCAGTGTCAGAATGCCAGCGGTCGCATGTAGGAAAATAATGGTATAAAAGGACCTGAGCTGTGTGAGGGGGTAAATGGTAGTATAGCATGGAGGGAGAGGGAGAAGAGAGAAAGAGAAAGAAAATTATAATGCTTGCCTCAGGAAAAAAAGAACATGAGGATGGAAGGAAAAGAGGAGAGGCTGAATTCTTAATATGATAGAAAGAGAAAGTTGGATGGTAAAAGATTAAAATAAGGCCCAAGATCAAACATAGATAAGCTGAGAGCAGTAAGAGGGTGAACTGATCTGTCCTAAAGGAAGGAAATAAACAGTAATAAAGAGGAAGAGACTGAGAGAAACAACATTGAAACCGAGAGGAGAGAATCATTGGGTGAGAACAAATGAGAAAACTTGCATCAAGAAAGAAAGACAGACAAAGTGAAGAGATAAAATCAAGAACATGGATTAGCACCAAGGAACACAGTGAGAATTACAGTTAAGCTAATCAGGACTGTCAGCAGTTAAGCTAATTGAAGAAAATTATTTTGAGGGGTTCGGAGTAGTATGGGAAAAAGAATCATGAAAAGAAACAGCTTCAATAAAATAAAAAAGGAGGAAATGAAAGGAATATTGAGAAGAGAAGCACAGCATTGGGCTCTCATCGTTGTTCTGTTAACATTTCAGAATTTTAATTTCTTCTGGAAAAAATATATTAATGTAATTATTGTTTAATTAAAATTGTAATTTATTATCAACCATTGTCAGATCCTTATAGTGAGCAGTGTTCAAAGCATTCAGCTACCAAACAGAGATAGTCACTTCCAACAATTAAGGCTAAATTGTTGACCACAATGGTTATCAGTATACAAGTTGGTGACATTAGCAGCCAAACACTTAGTATGTTTATATGAAATGCCTCTATCCATTATTTTAGCAGAGCATTAAGGGGTCTACAATAAACAGGTTATGTCTGTGCATTAAGCGCTCAACTGCTAATATAAACAGTAATTTCCAGCCAACGGCGATTCATAAACTACCCAGCCAACCTGTAAATCAATATATACATTTTCCAGCTTATTCTAACAGTCAGAATCAAAAAGGCAAGTATTTTTATTGATCCAAAATTTCCTGCCGTTTATTTCTTTAGAAAATTGTTTTAGATTTAAGAGCAATATTTTTTTCAGGTACATTGACAACTACCCAAAGCGAATCAGGATTATCTGTCTTCAAATAATTTCCCAAAATACCTGGAGAAAGCAGCCACATTGTCCATTAATGTTTGTTGTTCGTCTGCTCCTGAACGGTAATAATCATACACTGCTTTGGGAAGAACTTCTTTTGCACATTGTTCAAAGTCATTAATGCACACCGGTTTACTCGACATTGTTTCTATTTTGAATTGTACAGGAGTCAAATGCAGTCACCACACTACACCCGCACTCTGTTTTTCTACATGGTTAACATTTAACTCTCAGGTTGATAAGGGACGTTTACCCCAACAGTCAGTGTGCATCATTACTTATCTGAGGTTCACAGATGTCAGCCTAGAAAACGAGCAAAAACTCATTGATAGCTTCAAAAAAGCTCACACTAGCCCCTCTAAAAAAGACGCTTCAAAAATAGCACTGAATATTAGCCTATGGTATGTTGAGGTAGATTTTATACTCAGCTGAGCGGGTTGTGAAGCCATAGGGGAATCAGAAAATTGGACGCGCAGTCCTTAGGCACAATTTGCGCCTATGTCCTTCTGCCTAGCTGCATTTTGTGCGCTAGACTGCTCGTGCTTAATTCATGCCATAACAATAAGAAATAAGAGCAGGAGTAGGCCATATGGCCCCTCGAGCCTGCTCCGCCAATCAAATCATGGCTGATCTTCAACTTCAACTCCACTTTCCCGCCCAATCCCCATATCCTTTGATTCCCCTAGAGTCCAAAAATCTATCAATCTCAGCCTTGTATATACTCAATGATTCAGCATCCACAGCCCTCTGGGGTAGAGAATTCCAAAGATTCACAACCCTCTGAGTGAAGAAATTCCTCCTCATCTCAGTCTTGAATGGCCGACCCCTTATCCTGCGACTATTCCCCCTAGTTCTAGAATGAGGCCATAGCCTCAATAAGGCCTCAGAACGTAAGCAAAAATATTTAAATGAATACCTGGCATAATTTCCTGGCTTTTGTGCCAGGATTAAGCTTTTTGCCATCAAAGTTTATTTTGAATGGGTTCAAGGGATGGTCCCTGAACGATGAATGGGGAAATGGCCTTGGAAGGTTCTTTTTGGTTGCATATTACACAGTACCTTCCAGGTAGTGTGTATTAGTTAGATTTTTTCGATGTTAATAAAAAGTCATTAACAACATCCATTTCTTGGAACAATTTTTACATTATTTATTCCACTAATTTTGGGTTTCAAACCACCCAAAAAAGGTAAGTTATTGCCTGCTAAATCACTAGAGAATGAGGCATTTCCACTGTTTCCATTGGCAGGAGGGTCAGTAACCAGAGACACAGATTTAAGGTAATTGGCAAAAGAACCAGAGGCGAGATGAGGAGAAATTTTTTATGCAGTGAGTTATGATCTGGAATGCACTGCCTGAAAGAGTGGTCATGATGTGGAGATGCCGGTGATGGACTGGGGTTGACAATTGTAAACAATTTTACAACACCAAGTTATAGTCCAACAATTTTATTTGAAAATCACAAGCTTTCGGAGGCTTCCTCCTTCCTCAGGTGAATGTTGTGGAAATGAAATCCTCGAACCCTTCACATTTATAAATCACAGAACAATACCTGGTGATTACAGATAGTAGTCTTTCCAACTGCCCGTTGCCAAGGCAATCACAGTGTGCAAACAGTAACACCTCTCTGTCTGCACACTGTGATTGCCTTGGCAACGGGCAGTTCAAAAGACTACTATCTGTAATCACCAGGTATTGTTCTGTGATTTATAAATGCGAAGGGTTCGAGGATTTCATTTCCACAACATTCACCTGAGGAAGGAGGAAGCCTCCGAAAGCTTGTGAATTTCAAATAAAATTGTTGGACTATAACTTGGTGTTGTAAAATTGTTTACAATTGAAAGAGTGGTGGCAGCAGATTCAATAGTAACTTTCAAAAGGGAATTCGATAAATACTTGAAGGGGAAAAATTTGCAGGGCTAGGGGAGTGGGACTAATTGGATAGTTCTTTCAAAGTGCCGGCACAGGCACAATGGGCCGAACGGCCTCTATCTGTGCTGTATGATTTACACAACTCACCAGAACAGATACAGATGGAAAAAGAGGCACATGAAACTTTTTCTTCCAATTCCAACTTTCACCGAAGCGAAGGAAGCTACAAGGCATCTAGGTGTAGGCTTTGGAGTTACTTGCTAGACACATATACACGTACAGTGATTGTTGCATATTTGGTAACCATTTTTCATGAAGCTTACCTAGTTATTTTATTTTTCTTGTGTTGAGACACAAAATTAAGCAGTTTCAGTTAAATGCAGTATATTGTGATAGAATTTACTTTATTATTGATGCAGTGTGTACACATTCCATGGGCCTATTTCTTCAAGCATTTTACTACACGTAGACCAGGACTGTTTTGAGGGGGGGGGGGGGGGGGGGGGTGGCGGAGGATGCATTGGATCCCTGAATGTTCTTTGTGCTCTGGGCCTCTTGAACTCTTAATCCAGCTGTTTTCAGGTGTAGTCACCATTGTGATATAGGCAAATGCAGCAGCCAATTTGCACACAGCAAGGTCCCGCAAATGGCAAAGAGAAAAATGGCCAGATATTCTTTCTTCTATTTTTGAATTGGTGCTGGTTGAGGGATAAATTTTGGCCATGACACAGGGAGAACTCTCTTGCTCTTATATGTCCACTTTGGTTGGGCACCTCGTCCAAAAGCACTCCCTGCAAATGCTGCTCCCAGCCATGATCGCAGAATCAACCCTTGTATGTCAACACAAGTCACCACGTCATTGCACAGCCATCTGATTATAATGCTTTCTTGCAGGATATTTGACCAGGTAGTCCCTTAAATACGAGAAAAATAGGAGGGTAACACACTTACCATAACACGTCCAATCCTCCCACGCGTACATGTAGAAAATTCCAGCGGCAACAGATTTAGTTCTGAATCTGCATTAGCAATGGATGGAAATATAATTGAAAATGTTGCATTGCACACTGCTGCAAGATTATAAACACCAGCCAGGATATCAAATTGATTCACAGAAAAACAGATTTCAACTTGTATAAAATACACAATCCCCAAATACATTATTTGTTGAGATGTGTGCAATTGAGTGTCGTTCACCTGTGCCTACAACAGATGTGATCAGCTGGAACAGGTAACTGATTGAATTGCTCCAATACATTTTCCAATTTCAACGATCTTCAGATAATAGAAGATTGTGTATTCAAAATGCTACCAAGGAAATAACTAAGTAGAAAAGACATGTTTTCTTCTATAGATTTATTAGATTCACTGGAGGTTCCTGGGAAGAAAGAGGAAATAAAGAATGCACTTATATGGCACTTTATCACATCCCTCAGAAATGGTCCAAAAAGCTTAACGTACAATGAATTACTTGGTAAAGTAGTTAGTTAGGTGTTGCTTCCTACATTACAACAGTGACTACATTTCAAAAGCACTTCATTGGCTGTAAAGCACTTTGGGACGTCCTGAGGTTGTGAAAGACGCTATATAAATGCATGTTCTTTCTTTAGGTGGGTAAACACAGCAGTCATTTTACACATAGCAAGGTCCCAAAAAGATATGAATGACCATTCTAGCACCTCACCCAGAGAACACAATATCCTATAACGTAGCACTCACTCAGTGTGCGTTGGAGCATCTGCCTACATCCTAGGGCTTCAAGCCAGAACAGTTTGATTCAGGATCAAGAGTTTTACCAACTGAGCCCACCTTGGAAGCCAAGCATCATCAATATTTAAATATGTCGATACTAGGCACTCATTTATGAGATTCAGAGCAGCAATCAGTAATTAACCGACATTCCCAGTAGCGATGGGCTCACTGCTGCCTCCACAGCTACTAGTCTCAGATGCATTAACCAAGTTTCTGATGGCCTTTGTGTCACCTTACCTGTGCGATAGAAAAGCAAGTGGCAAATGCGTCAAAACCACTGGCTCACTGACTGTCTCGAAGGCCAACTAGTTGGACAAATATGGAACTGCAGATGGAATCGTCGACTTGGAACAGTTGCTGAGCCCAACAGCACGAGTGAGCTGAATTTATATTAATAGATATAGTCTTAAACCCAGCAATAATTTAGCATCACCTATGTATACTAATTTTTCTCCCTTCACAGCACTGGTCTTAGCTTGTCCAGCCAATACCACCAATATGATCAGCAATCAATATGAATGAAAAATAATTTAAAGTAGACAGGCCAAAATGAAAAGAATGTAAATATTAATACATTCTTTGTAACTGCAACTGAGTTGCTGGTGAAACTTTAATTATTCCATATTTTCCAAAATTCAAGCACAAAAAACAATCTAAATGTTTGCCACTAATTACTATTTTAATTCAGCACATGTATGCCTCTAAAATATGCAAATAGGCAAAAGTGATTGATGAATTACCCACTTTGATTACAAATTAGACGGTGTTCGTCAGATTAGATGACAAAGTCTATTTATAAACAATGGCTTGCACCATCTCTTCTACAGTGTAAACGGATGCAGAGTATTCATTCAACAAATCACCCTGCTTTTAACATTGGGAAACGCAGAGTTCTGTTTGCTGCAGTTTGTAGACTTTTTTTTTAAAAAAAAACTTTGTTTGCTGAATAAGTCTTGCCCCACCTCCAACTCATTGGTTGACATTCCACTTTGATTACACCCTCTCTACATTGCCTGGTTAATTGAGATACTGCAAGCATGGAGATCACTCAAGTTACGTTATCAGCTATTTCCATCTTCAGAACAACGAGCATCACCTGAAAGTGGATATTTAGGGGGATGACAAAAGGCAACCATCCTCCATAACATTTTGGCATTTTTCCTACAATTAACTCCATAAACAAAAACTAGTCATGTATGTAATTAACAGGCATACAGATTCATAAAAAAGCAAAAAGGTAGAATGCAAGGTTCAAACATCACTTACTTAAACTACATGTCACTTCTGAACACTAATAAAGGAAATCTCTCCCCAATGACTTTGCAAGTTTATCTAGTGTAGCTGAGCCATACAGACCTGGAAGACATCAGGTTTGTTTCCTGGTCTGAGATGAGTTTGTGGATCATAAGCAGGGTGCCTAAGGAGTTACGACAACTGGCCGTAGTAATTCCGAGTTAGGAAAGGGGAGAGGGGTGGGATAGCCTGCTAAAAAAAGTGTGCAAGGTTGGGCAGGAATGGATGCAACTGCGATGCTCCCTATAGTCAAGTCGCCTGCCAACACTCGGTGTCCAGGATCACATGAATAATGGCTCCTTGGATGAGATACCAGAGGATGAACCGCACTCATGGAATCATATCCCAGTCAAAAATTTGCAGAAAAGGCAAAACAATGTGTTCAATGGAAGACACTTTCCAGCCAAGGAGGATCAGAGATGCAAAACTGCAGATATACAGGTGAACTGGATACAGCATTTTCCAAGTGCTCAGAAAGTTAAGACTGTACAGATGTACTTGCAGCAGTCCAGGGGAGACAACCAAAGCCAATGGAAAAGGGCAAGGTTATTCTTTGGAGTTATTGCGTGCACCAATTTTACCAGAAAGTTTTGGTGTATTTGCTGTGTGTGTTTCATTTGCTATTTCTACACACAACACATATGAATGTTTCTGTTCATTGCCACACATGGATTATAATACATACACAACTCATTTTTAAAAAATGGTTTGTTATGCAGCACTCAGCATTGAAATAGCTAATCATTCAAGGGTAAATCCAAAACATAAATGTACAAAAGGCATGCGTTTATTGCATTTTCTGTTAACAGAAATCAATGGGTTTATAGAAATAACACCTGCATTGTAAAAATTGTGTTTTTCTTTAAAAAATGAACACAAATTGCCGTGCCATGGTGAACACATTCCTTCTTCTGCCTTCTAGCAAGTACAGCTAATTATTTAACGTAAAGCTCATGAAAAGACTGTGCAATTAACATTTTGGTCCATACCACATCCATTTTACATGACTTCCCAGCCCTCAAAAGCATCTACAGCTTTGAGCTTCAAGTATATTCATCAATTAACATTGCACAGCACAAAAAAAATCTCAAAATAAAAAGGCAAGTTTGATGAACAACTGCAACAGCCGAAATTTACAAAAACACAGACGTGCCCCCATTGCAGTCACAGTGCAGAGACATGAAAGTTTTCACAAGCCTCTACGTAACTTGTAAACAAGGCCAGCCAAACTATGGGCAAAGCAATAAATACAAAATAGGGCAGTTACTTCTGCATTCATCTTACAAAAAGAGATACATCTCCAACACCACTCTCATAAAATACAAAAAGGTAATTTTAAAATGCAGCCTTCCACATCCCCATAATACAAATCCAGAAAGAAATATTCTTTACAAAAGTAGTACAAATGTTTGCACTACAGGCCCAATTTTATAATTTATAGAGGATACCCAAAGGTCATGTACAAATGGCAAAACTTTTGTTAAATCTATCATAAATGCATGTGTCTTTATGGCCATGCAAAATTGTCAATATATTGCTCATAATATTAAAAACTGAACAGTTTCAGAACAATAGTAATTACATTTTAATCCCAAGAACAATGACGCCCCATTTCTCAAGAGTTATAATGAACCCCCCCCACCTCCGTAGTCTTTCAAACTCATTAGAATTCCAGCTTTATATTGCAGAGTACTACAATTATTTTTAAGAAAGCTGCTGAAATCAGAAAACAGTGTCCATCCTTAAAAGTTATAGCCCTCAGTTACAAAAGGAAACACGCTTTCAGCTGCTGCTTCGAAACAAGCATCATATTAATCCAGGTTACAGCCGAGCTGTATCTATGGCTGGATTACAGCTGGCGTTTGAGGATCACACGTGTGTCTCGATACAGGTCAACCATTTACACTCTTTAATCCAGCAAAACCCAGGTTTATTGCTGTATGTATCCCTAATACAACAATGTACAGTCTTCCAAAGTGTAGCACATTAAGGGGCATTAACGAGTAGCCTGTTCCAAAGAATACATGAACCTTTGACAGAAATCTGTGCTGCAACAAACATTACAGGGTTTCAATGATCAGCATGAGTGGGCAGGCCAAATTTTACTCTTGCTATCTTAATGGAGGCATTAACCCATTTATTAAAAAAGTGGAGGATGGGGGGGGGCCGCAAAACTTGGTATGAATACATTCAGCATTCATGTAACATGGCTGACAGCAATTTCTACCCTTCCATCTGCTGCAGTGTAAATACGTTGTGTATTTTCAAATTATTGAAACCGAGGCCAATTACACACAAACTCACCAAGCCCTCCACCGCCTCAGTTCATACACATGGTGGAAGGTCTTCCAAGTCACTCTCGCCATGACAACAGTGCCCCTTCAAGAATTTTTTTAAACCAAAAAAGTTCTAACCATTCTATTGCCTTCACTGTAAATCCTACTGTTTTAATTTGGTCGGGTTTGGTTTGGTTTGGTTCAGCATGTGTATTGAAACCGCATTTCCGAATGAAGTGTGCCATGAGCTACATACACTTTGGATGCCGGGTTATGTATCTAGAAGCTTAAACCTGCCAACTTCTACCTAAAGATATAATTCCTATTAAAACATGCACCTTAGAGCATGTACAGAAAGGCCAGGGCACTATCCATCTGGTCATATGGCTAAGGTCATGGTGTAATGTTGGCAAGCAGTGTTATTTGTTTTAAAGATAACCTCAGCTCACACAAGTACATTCAGCAGCTAAATCATGCTTACTGGAGCACTGCTGCCCTTTTAAAAGTACAAAATGAGGAATATTCATTAACCTATAAAAAGCATTAAAAAAAGGTACAGGTATAACCTGTATATTATATTCAATTAACATCTGATCAAGATTGTCGTAGCCAATAAATTCAGAACTAGAAAAAAAAAGTGAACCCAAACAAGCAAGATTTCGGAGTTCAAAAGGTGGAACAGAAAGTCCACAGAAGCACAATTCTTTGGTCCAAGTTCTGGCAAGTGGCATTTGTTTCCAAAAGGAGTATTTAGGAGTCTTCCTTCAGTATTCGTTTTCTGACTACTCCATCTGCCTCGTTGTCTGATGGCTGCTGATCAAAATTACCTTCCTGTTGGTCATTTTCAAAGTCATCCTCAATAGCAGATTCATCTCCTGAGCCTTTGTCGCTCAAACCATTCCTCTCTTCCACTGCTTCCGATCCGTGTGCTCCCCAGTCTGGAACATCTGGCTCCTTTTTCTCGGGCTCCTCAGAGCCCTCATCATCATCATCCTCGTCGTCCCCATTTTCTTCTTCAATAATCTCTGTTAATACAGAAAAGCAGGGATGAGACGGTGTGCGGATACACAGTGTGCTGAGAGTTCGGTGAAGTGGGGGAAGGAGGTGCTGCTTTGCCTTGCTTTTCCTAACTTTTCCCGCAGCGCGGCAGTGGACCTGAGAGTAGAAGACTGAGATTGTGGAATAAAAGCAGCAGCAGACCTGCACCAAGAGACAACTACTGTGCGACGTCACAGGTGAGGCAGGAGAGTCCGAGAGGTGAGCAGAGTATAAAAGGGGAGGCCTAGAGCGGGAAGAGAGTCTAGGAGTCTAAGGCAAGTCATGGCAGCACAGCTCGCACCCGTGATATGCTCCTCCTGCACGATGTGGGAAGTCATGGACACTACCAGTGTCCCTGGCGACCATGTGTGCAGGAAGTGTGTCCAGCTGCAGCTACTGGCTAACCGTCTTTTGGAGCTGGAGCTGCGGGTGGACTCACTGTGGAGCATCCGCGATGCTGAGACTATCGTGGATAGCACGTTCAGTGAGGTGGTCACACCGCAGGTAAAGAATACGCAGGCAGAAAGGAAATGGGTGACCGCCAGGCAGAGTAAAAGGACTAGGCAGGTAGAGCAGGAGTCCCCTGGGGCCATCTCCCTCTCAAACAGATATTCTGCTTTGGATACTGTTGGGGGAGATGGCTTATCAGGGGAAAGCAGCAAGAGCCAGGTTCGGGGCACCACGGGTGGCTCTGCTGCACAGGAGGGGAGGAAGAAGAGTGGCAGGGCTATAGTGATAGGGGATTCCATTGTAAGGGGAACAGATAGGCATTTCTGCGGCCGCAAACGTGACTCCAGGATGGTATGTTGCCTCCCTGGTGCTAGGGTCAAGGATGTCACGGAGCGGCTGCAGGGCATTCTGGAGGGGCAGGGTGAACAGCCAGTAGTCGTGGTCCATATTGGTACCAACGACATAGGTAAAAAAAGGGATGAGGTCCTGCAAGGTGAATTTAAGGAGTTAGGAGATAAATTAAAAAGCAGGACTTCAAAGGTAGTGATCTCAGGATTACTACCAGTGCCACGTGCTAGTGAGTATAGGAACAGGAGAATAGACAGGATGAATGCGTGGCTGCAGGGATGGTGTAGGAGGGAGGGATTTAGATTCCTGGGACATTGGGACCAGTTCTGGGGAAGGTGGGACCTGTACAAGCGTGACGGGTTACATCCGAGCAGGACCGGGACCAATGTCCTCGCGGGGGTGTTTGCTAGTGCTGTTGGGGAAGGTTTAAATTAGAGTGGCAGGGGGATGGGAACCTGAGCGGGGAGTCAGAAGGGAATAAAGTTGAGAGCAGCAAGAGAGGGGAAGACCCAGGGGAAATCTACAATACAACTAGTACAAACAGTTGTTCAAGAACGAGTGAAAGGGAAAAACGTAGAGCAGCGGAAAGAAAGTGTACTTTAGGCACGAGAGATAAAATAAAAACTAGAAGGTGCAAGGCGATTAACCCAGCATCAAAGCTGTGGCAGGGGGTTGGGAACCTGAGCAGGGAGACAGAGGAAAGCGTATCAGGAAGGGACAGAAGATATGGAGTAAAAGGTAAAGTGTTAAAAAAGGAAAAAGCAGGAACTAAGCGTCACAAAACAGATTTGAAAGTTCTTTATCTGAATGCACGTAGCATTCGTAACAAAATGGACGCGTTAACGGCACAAATAATGACGTATGGGTATGATCTTGTGGCCATTACAGAAACATGGCTGCAGGGTGACAACGACTGGGAATTAAATATGCCAGGGTATTTAACAATCAGGAAGGACAGGCAGGAAGGAAGGGGAGGTGGGGTGGCTATGTTAATAAGGGAAGGAATCACTGCAACAGAGAAAAGATATTGGGACAAAGGATCAGGATAATGAAACAGTTTGGGTAGAGATAAGGAATAATAAGGGGCAAAAAACACTCGTGGGCGTAGTATATAGGCCTCCTAATAGTTGCAACTCTGCTGGAAGAAGTATTAATCAGGAAATAGTCGGGGCATGTAATAAGGGAACAGCTATAATTATGGGGGATTTTAACTATCATATTAACTGGACAAATCAAATTGGGCAGGGCAGCCTTGAGGAAGAGTTTATGGAGTGTATTAGGGATGGATTTCTTGAGCAGTATGTAACTGAACCAACAAGGGGGCAAGCAACCTTGGACCTGGTCCTGTGTAATGAGCCAGGATTAACTAATAATGTCCTAGTTAAGGATCACCTTGGAATGAGTGACCAATACATGGTTACATTCCATATCCAATTAGAGGGTGAGAAGGTTGGTTCTCAAACAAGCGTACTGAGCTTGAATAAAGGAGACTATGATGGTATGAGAGCGGAATTGATTCGAGTGGACTGGGAAAATAAATTAAAGGGTAAGACGGTACATGAGCAGTGGTGTTCATTCAAGGAGTTTTTTTACAACTTTCAAAAAATATATATTCCACTGAGGAAAAAAGGGTGTAAAAGAAATGACAGCCATCCGTGGCTAAGTAAAGAAATTAAGGATAGTATCCGACTAAAAACAAGGACATATAAGGTAGCCAAACTTAATGGGAGGATAGAAGATTGGGAAGTCTTCAAAAGACAGCAAAAAGTAATGAAAGGATTGATTAAGAAAGGGAAGATAGATTATGAAAATAAATTAGCAAAAAATATAAAAACAGATAGCAAGAGTTTCTACAGTTATATAAAAAGAAAAAGGGTGGCTAAGGCAAACGTAGGTCCTTTAGAGGATGAGACCGGGAAATTAATGGTGGGAAACATGGAGATGGCAAAAATGCTGAACAAATATTTTGTTTCAGTCTTTACGGTGGAGGACACTAAGAATATCCCAACACTGGACAAACAGGGGGCTCTGGGGGGGGGGGGGGGGGGGGGGAGGAGCTAAATACAATTAAAATCACTAAGGAATTGGTACTCAGTAAATTAAAGGGATTCAAGGCGGATAAATCCCCTGGACCTGATGGCTTACATCTGAGGGTCTTGAGGGAAGTGGCAGTCGGGATTGTGGATGCTTTGGTAATAATTTTCCAAAATTCTCTGGACTCAGCAAAAGTCCCGGCAGATTGGAAAACTGCTAATGTAACACCCTTATTTAAAAAGGGTAGTAGGCAGAAGGCTGGAAATTATAGACCAGTTAGCTTAACATCTGTGGTGGGTAAAATTTTGGAGTCTATTATTAAGCAGACAGTAGCAGAACATTTGGATAAACATAATTTAATAGGACAAAGTCAGCATGGCTTTACAAAGGGGAAGTCATGTCTGACAAATTTGCTTGAGTTCTTTGAGGACATAACGTACAGGGTGGATAAAGGGGAACCAGTGGACGTAGTGTATTTGGACTTCCAGAAGGCATTCGACAAGGTGCCACATAAAAGATTATTGCTCAAGATAAAGAATCACTGGATTGGGGGTAATATTCGGGCATGGGTGGAGGATTGGTTATCTAACAGGAAGCAGAGAGTTGGGATAAATGGTACATTCTCGGACTGGCAACCTGTAGCCAGTGGTGTTCCACAGGGGTCGGTGCTGGGTCCCCAACTCTTTACAATCTATATTAACGATTTGGAGGAGGTGACCGAGTGTAACATATCAAAGTTTGCAGATGATACAAAGATGGGAGGGAAAGTAGAGAGTGAGGAGGACATAAAAAACCTACAAGGGGATAGAGACAGGCTGGGTGAGTGGGCAGAGATTTGGCAGATGCAATACAATATTGGAAAATGTGAGGTTATGCACTATGGCAGGAAAAATCGGAGAGCAAGTTATTATCTTAATGGCAAGCAACTGGAAAGTACTGCAGTACAAAGGGATCTGGGGGTCCTAGTGCAAGAAAGTCAAAAAGTTAGTTTGCAGGTGCAGCAGGTGATCAAGAAGGCCAACGGAATGTTGGCTTTTATTGCTTGGGGGATAGAATATAAAAACAGGGAGGTATTGCTGCAGTTATATAAGGTATTGGTGAGACCGCACCTGGAATACTGCATACAGTTTTGGTCTCCATACTTAAGAAAAGACATACTTGCTCTCGAGGCAGTACAAAGAAGGTTCACTCGGTTAATCCCGGGGACGAGGGGGTGGACATATGAGGAGAGGTTGAGTAGATTGGGACTCTACTCATTGGAGTTCAGAAGAATGAGAGGCGATCTTATTGAAACATATAAGATTGTGAAGGGGCTTGATCGGGTGGATGCGGTAAGGATGCTCCCAAGGATGGGTGAAACTAGAACTAGGGGGCATAATCTTAGAATAAGGGGCTGCTCTTTCAAAACTGAGATGAGGAGAAACTTCTTCACTCAGAGGGTGGTAGGTCTGTGGAATTTGCTGCCCCAGGAAGCTGTGGAAGCTACATCATTAAATAAATTTAAAACAGAAATAGACAGTTTCCTAGAAGTAAAGGGAATTAGGGGTTACAGGCATCGGGCAGGAAATTGGACATGAATTTAGATTTGAGGTTAGGATCAGATCAGCCATGATCTTATTGAATGGCGGAGCAGGCTTGAGGGGCCGATTGGCCTACTCCTGCTCCTATTTCTTATGTTCTTATGTCCTGAAACAGTGTCAGTGAAACACGTAATAGCCTGGCAGCCTTTGGCAACCCAGCTTCCCTTCACCCATGCCCCTTTAAGACTTGCTCCCCCGCAGGCCTTTAATTCTCCATTCGCAACCCAATTGTAGGACACTGACCACAGTCAAATTCGGTGCTCGTTTCCTTTTGTTGTTTTCCAGATTCCATACAGTGAGTGAAAGGGCAATATAACAATTTTTGTCTCCGAATTAAAAAAGGGCCAGTACAAGAGGGTGGACAAGTGACTGACTGAAAATCGGCAGCTCACGCTTGTGAGGAATCACAGGCGCCAGACACGCATTTCATTATTCTACAGTGCAGTGTATTGCAATATGTTCGAGGCAGCCCCTTGAACAGAGGTTAGCAACACAATGTTGGATAAACAATTAGCTCAGGAAACACAAGAGCTGTTATGAAGGATACAAGCAACGATCTGTTGTTGCAAGGCAAGAATGAAGGCAACAAAAATTAAAACTGTACACTCATTCCTTTCAACAAAACAAAACTTTCAACGAATAACGATCATTTGATTTGTTACTCATATCCTCCAGTTATTGAGGCAGCAGCAGGACGGATGCTACAACTGGCCTCAGCATCTCGTGGGGGTGGGGGGCAAAAATCAACCAAGGTTCCCTCTTCTGATTGCAAGGCAGCAAACTCTGCTGGAACAATGTCTGTGGAGGTCAGGATGTGGAGATGCCGGTGATGGACTGGGGTGGACAAATGTAAGGAATCTTACAACACCAGGTTATAGTCCAACAGTTTTATTTGAAACTGTTGGACTATAACCTGACGAAGGAGAAAGCCTCCGAAAGCTTGTGATTTTCAAATAAAACTGTTGGACGATAACCTGGCGTTGTAAGATTCCTTACATTTGTGGAGGTCAGGTGAGAAGAGACTGCGCTCAGCTCCGGTGGCACCCCCCCGCCACCACCTGTCAAATTACCGACCAATGCCAACGTGGACAGTCAAGGCTCAAACAAAGCAATGGAAGATAACCAGCACCTGGGAAATTGTGCCCCAAGCAAAGCAGTCAATGGGAGGTTTTTTTTTTTTTTTTTGAGGGGGGGGTGGTGGGGAAAGAGAGAAAGAGGGAGGCGGAGAAAGAGAAGGAAAGACTAGAGAGAAAATTGGCAGAGGAAACTAGTGATGGAATTTTTTTTTTACTGTCAATAAATCTACCTACCATTAAGGCTCTTTTACAATCCATATAATTTTCAAACAGCAGATTTAAACACATGATCAGTGCTTCCAAATCACAACAGAAACAATATATTTAGTTTAAGTATACAAAATGATAAAATTGTATTCTAAATCGACACTTCTGCATGTCAAAATGGACCATCATACTGAAAGTATTGGCCTATTTAATACAGTCGCAAGTTTACTAAAGGATGTACAACATACTAGCAAGTGAAAATATCTTTAAATTCTGGGGTTCTTACCTGTTACCTCGAACTGACGTTGACGCTTGGGTGGACAGATGCAATCAGCAGTTAAGACCAGAATCTAAAGAAAGACAAGACACAATTTGATGCCGAGTGCTTAGGGAAGAGTTATTTTAACATTCCAACATTCGGAGAATCCTTAGGATAGCACCAAGAATCTATTGTGCAAATAAAAGCAACTAATAACCTGCATCTCAATATGAATAAGGGTTTCGATGAATTTAAATTTTAAAAATCGAATTCATCTTTAACCTGGAATAAATATATATATATAGAAACACCGAAAATGTAGATTTTAAAATATGAACCAAAAAAGGAGCAAAAAAAGTTCACTTACATAACTAAAAATTTTAAATATTATAAAAAGCTTCCGAATTTTATAATTCTTTTGGTGATCTTTTAGCACTACAATCCGAAGGGAAAAACACAGGCAATTTTACCAAGTACAAGTTTGTAGGAATGGAATAGAAGATGGTAAATGGAGAAATGACATTCAGCTCATTCATCCAGATCCCTCCTTCCTGTTGTCTGTCCATCACTACCAGGAAATGCCTTGTCTCTGTTATTGAAGGCTGGTCCCTACAAGTTCACTCTTTTGTTTGTAACTATGTCTTTGTCCATGAACCGATATCACATACAGGATTTTTGAAAGCATTTTAATCTTTCTTCTTCAGTAGCATGCAAGTTCAGTTCAGACCACAAACACCATCTGGGAGGGGGGAGGGGGGGCGAGAGACAGCTGGAAAAATAACGGGAAAAAAAATGGTAGAAACCGAGGGAGATAATAAATGAAAACCTGTGACTAAGATGTTGTGCAAAACTATTGCCCAACACCCGTTAAACACGTTACTTAGCTTCATGGCTTGGCGTACACATGTAGTTAAATGCTACAGTTACACTGTAGGTATTGGTCTCAGGCGGGTAACCCTACAGTATGTGTGCAAGCAGACCACCGAAGTACTGCTAGCTGCGCATCAGTCCCAGGTCGCAAGGTCAGCCGCAAAAGCCATAAAGTTGAGATATCTGGGGTGCTCGTTTTTAATATTAGATGATGGCGCCTTCACAGTTACCTAGAGTAATACCGCAAATCAGTGTAAACTCAAGCTAGGGCGAGTGAACTTCCTGGAGGGGTACCCAAAACTGCCTTGCGCTGAACGCAAAAGTGACACTATAACATACACAAGAGCGGCACGATCACCAACTACACCACTAAAATGACTTGCATTTATATAACGCCTTTCAAGACATTCCAAAGCGCTTTTCAGCCAATTAAGTACTTTTGAAGTGTAGTCACTGTTGCAATGTAGGAAACGCAGCAGCCAATTTGCACACAGCAAGCTCCCACGAACAACAATGACCAGATAAACTCTTAAAAAAATTTGCACAAAATGCCACTTTCAGGCTGGGCTAATAGTTATTCAAGAGATGATAATACAGCATTGTGAGGTCTGCAAGGGATGGGTGAGAAATGATGAGGGGACAAAAGGTCGCTGAGACAACGCTATAGCAAAATAGGAACAGAAAATGCTGGAAATGCACAGCAAACTGATCAGTGAAGAAGAACTATCAGACCATCCCCACCTGAAACCTTGTCCAATTCTTTTTCTCAATTAAAATGTCCTTCTAGCAACAAAAAGCCACATTTCAAGTTATAACCTGCCTTCCCATGTTACTTCTAGTGTAGAACTGATCAGAGGAGCTAATCTAAATTAAGCTCATTACAACAAACAACTGAAATCCGTTCACTCTTTGGTCCAGTGTATCCAGTATCTTACCAGGCCGAGGATGAGACCTGCCAATAAAGTAGCCACAGCAAAAATAATGTAAGATCCCCAAACTGGAATTCCCAGCGTCTCAGTCAAGTAACTGTGCATTTGCTGTAATCAAAGAGAAATAGTTTACATTGTCAAATTAAACAAAAATTTATACCAACGACACCGGCAACATTGTTCACCATACAGCGCAGCAAAACAGCCACATAAAATATCATGATGCAAATACATATTAAATATAAGAATACAAAAGAAAAAAGTCACTAGCTCTGAGCAGGAAAAGTTCTTAAAGGAGAACGGAAAAGTTATGTTCTTTCCAAAATATGTTAATTGCTTGTGACACCTATAAAGCAAGCCTTTAACTTACACTACCATTATCCTACAGTGTACTACCAGCAAATTCACAGCACACAGTACTCTAGGTAAGAGAAAAGTCATGCTGCTTTCCATTCAATAAACTGGAATGGTTGTTTTTCAGACTGGAGGAAGGTATACAGTGGTGTTCCCCAGTGGTCAGTACTAGGACCACTGCTTTTTTGATATACATCAATGACTTGGGCTTGGGTATACAGGGTACAATGTCAAAATCTGCAAATGACACAAAACTTGGAAGTGTAGTAAACAGTGAGGAGGATAGTGATAGACTTCAAGAGGATAGAGAGAGGCTGGTGGCATGGGCGGACACGTGGCAGATGAAATTTAACGCAGAAGTGCGAAGTTTTGGCAGGAAGAATGAAGAGAGGCAATATAAACTAAATGGTACAATTCTAAAGGGGGTGCAGGAACAGAGATCTGGGGTAAAGGTGCACAAATCTTTGAAGGTAGCAGGGCAGGTTGAGAAAGCGGTTAAAAAAAGCATACGGCATCCTGGACTTTATAAATAGAGGCATAGAGTACAAAAGCAAGGAAG
This sequence comes from Heptranchias perlo, assembly GCF_035084215.1. Taxonomy (NCBI): domain Eukaryota; kingdom Metazoa; phylum Chordata; class Chondrichthyes; order Hexanchiformes; family Hexanchidae; genus Heptranchias; species Heptranchias perlo. The sequence continues at coordinate 82,928,488 of NC_090332.1, forward strand.
TTATGTTGAACCTTTATAAAACACTGGTTCGACCACAACTGGAATAGTGTGTCCAATTCTGGGCACTGCACTTTAGGAAGGATGTGAAGACCTTAGAGAGGGTGCAGAAAAGATTTACTAGAATGGTACCAGGGATGAGGGACTTCAGTTATGTGGACACCCTGGAGAAGCAGGGGTTGTTCTCCTCAGAGCAGAGAAGTTAAGAGGAGATTTGATAGAAGTGTTCAAAATCATGAAGGGTTTAGATAAAGTAAACAGAAACCGTTCCCATTGATGGAAGGGTCAAGAGCCAGAGGACACAAGTTTCAGGTGATTGGCAAAAGAACCAAAGGCGACATGAGGAAAAATGTTTTTACACAGGGAGTAGTTATAATCTAGAATGTGCTGCCTGAAAGGGTGGTGGAAGCAGATTTAATCGTGGCTTTCAAAAAGGGAATTGGATAAGCACTTAAAAGGGAAAAAAATTGCCTACAGGGTAAGAGTGGGGGAATAAGACTAACTGGATTGCTCTGACAAAGAGCCAGCATGGGCTCAATAGGCCGAATGGCCTCCTTCTGTGCTGTAACAATTCTATGATTCATCACACGCATCCAAGTAGTTTATAAATCTGCATTTCTTCCATGTAAAAATACTACAACTAATGTGGGATTTTACAGCTACTGTATTTAATCTGTTCAGATTACATTAATATCTTCACTTTACAGTCAAGTTAATTTGATTTTAAAACTGTTTCTATTAATGCAGCACATTTACCTGAGGAAGGAGGAAGTCTCCGAAAGCTTGTGAATTTAAAATAAAATTGCTGGACTATAACTTGGTGTTGTAAAATTGTTTACAATTGTCAACCCCAATCCATCACCGGCATCTCCACATCTATTAATGTAGATATATACAGCTCTTCCTCCATACAACATTACTCCCAGGAATGAAAAAAAAAAGTAGCATATGATTGTACTGAGGGAAGCCAGTTTTCAAAAAAAGTGCTTGTGGCATTAAAACACGAGAAAGCAGCTACACAGAGCCAAATAATCAGATTCCACAGAATAGCAAATTTGAAGTATGAAATGCTCTGGTCAAACGACTGCTGCTAAAATCAATAGTAGCACTTGCACACTGAAGTTAGTCAGTCAATCACAGATCCTCTGCGGAGTGGCAGAATTAATGAGATGCTAGTTACTGTTTCAATCCTTTTATAACTGAAATGCAAATCATTTTTAAAAGCTATTTTAAACTTAAAACAAAATACACTAAATTTGGGAGGCATGTAAAAACTGTTCCGAAACTGAAATAGCACTAACGTTCATCAAGAGCTGTGAGTAATTTATTTCATACATAAATTAAACTTAAACGAATGTGCCATTTCTACCATGCACTTCAATAACATGCTTGCCTTTTATTTAAATAAAAATAAACTATGCTATATATAGACAGATCTTTTATGAAAACCAATTTATATCCCAATTGTGGAGTAGACCAGAACTCAATTTCATCACTTGTGCTAAAGTACTTGTTGGATCCAAATCACATTCCATTGATTTTCACAATGCATTCTATTCATGCTAAACATTAATCAGATAAAAGACGAGGTGAAGTTGAAGAGCTCTAACAGAAGGATTTTACGATGCATTGCATCCCCTTGCGGTTTAGTTCCAGCATAGCTAAGCTCGCCATGTGCCTGTATTTGGATTACAGTCCAGTGTTTGAGTAGACTGTTCGGAAAGTAAAAGATAAGCCGGACATTACTATATTAATTAAAATTTAAGTCTTACCTTTCTTTTATTAAAAATCAAAACAAAATTATATTTAAGTTGAGGGTGCAGCCTATATACAAGTTAAGATCCAACCCTCCCCTCCGCTGGGGAAGAGGATCCAATATAAGGGTACAGGACAAGTCTTTAATCATTTTCATGCCTTATGATGAGAGGGGCATTAGTTATTAAGGTTAATTAACTTTTAACAAAGTAAATCCAAATCATAATCACTCGCTCCTATCCGACCCCTGCTCAATTTTCTACTTGGCTAAAGGTGCTGCAGGCAGAGCGAATGGTAATTAGGTTTTTAAAATAAAAAACAGAAAATGCTGGAAATACACTGCAGGTTAGGGGGAAAAGAGTCAGTTAGGGTTGCATGCAATGCTTTATTCGAATCTGGTTTGCATGGTTGCATCTGGGAGTACTGTGTTTAGTTTTGGGTACCTCAGGAACGATGTATTGGCTTTGGAGGGGGTACGGTACAGATTCAACAAAATGACAGCAGAGGCTTGAAGGGTTAAATTATGGAGGACCGGTTGCATAAACTTGGGTTTGTATTCCTTTGAGTTTAGAAGGTTGAGGGGTGATCTAATTAAAGATCTTTAAAATAATAAAGGGATTTGGTGGGTAGATACAGAGAAACTATTTCCCTTGGTGGGGGACAATCTTAGAATTGGAGTTAGACCATTTAGGGGTGAAATCAGGAAGCACTTCTTCCACACAAAGGGTAGTGGAAATCTGGAATTCACTCCCTCAAAAAGGCTGCGGATGATGGGACAATTGAAATTTTCGATACTGAAAGATCTTTGTTTTGTGAAGGTGGCAAGGGACATGGAGAAAAGATATGTAAATGGGGTTGAGGTGCCAATCAGCAGTGATCTAATAGAATGGTGAAACAGGCTCAAGGGGCTGAATGGCCTACTCCTGTTCCCGTGTTCCTAAAAGTTAGGAAAGCATTTAAACATTTCTGCTCCAATTCTGATTTTTCAAAAAACGTTCACAACTCCTGAACAGAAATAATTCTAGATCCTTCTCGGAGAATTCAATTAAAAAAATGTTACAAAGTACAATTTGAGCACTGCCTGCTCCAAAAGATTTGCTATTGGCTGTTGCCAATTTCATGCATCAATTCATTCTAATTGGATCAACTACAGTTGATTTTACAAATCACCCTCAGCCAGCACAGAACAAACAGACTTAAAAAAACGTGGGGGGAGGGAATTCTGGAAAAAGCTATGCAAAGTCAAAATCTCTGGGCGCTGGAGCAGTAAAGTATCATTTGCACTGGTGCATTAGTCACACCAATAGGTTTGTAGTCAAGGAAACCGTGCAAATTGCACACTAGGTTTTACAGAATTCACGCCCATTTAAGTAGCCCACATTACGTTATGCGAACAGCTAGAACACAGATTCATTTTATCGCCAACTTTTAAGTAGTTCTACTTCTGCATATTGACATGGGCCGATGCACTCCTCCCTCTCAAGCGTGAACATTACTTTAAGAATATTCCACCGTCAAGGTTACAATTATTACCCAAAAAAAAAAATCAGGAATGGATCATTTAATAAAAAAGAATCACTCAGAGATTGTGCGGTTTGGTCGACACTTACTCTGATCCACACTGACAGCCGGAAAAGACTCGCCATTCCGGACATGCTAAAGGGAGATCAGAAAAATAAAAGCAAATTAATTGGATGTGAACAAATTGACTCCACTCCACGCCCAGCTGCACCATAAACAAAGCTGACCAACGTGACAAACCATCTTGTTGAAGACAGGGCAATGGGAGTTGAAATCAACCCAAAAGTGAGGCGACTTGTAAAACTCAAATCGCCCTTTCCTCGTCCTAAATTTTTCGGCGTATCGCCAAGTAGGAAAATTTAAACTTTTTAAAAAATGTGTTTGTTCTTGCCTTCTTCCAGCTTTTCTCTAATTATTTCAATTTACACATTCCCTCACCTTGACTGCAATGCCTTTACAGTCAGATTTCCTCAGCCATCTGACTTATTTGATGCCTTGTTCACGGCTTCTTTCTCTTAACTGGTTCCCCATCTAAGTCCCATAAACCATGGGACATACACGATTCCAACACCTTATTTATGTGCCACTGTGGAACAAGAGAGCGCTCATCCAAAATTAAAAATTCATGATTTCATAAATAAATGATATGGACAGAACGTAACACGTCCCTGTATACTACAGTCAGTGCGCATTTACCGAGGCAAGTCGCAGGCCAGTAGCTGCAGTTTGGGTTCCATTTACATGGTTTGCCTCCTACCTGGCTGTTAATTTAACTGTTCTGTTTAGGAGTGAACACTGAGCATGCCTTGCTGCAGCTTTTAAGTGAATGAGGTGCAGCAAGGTCAAACTTGTAAATTAGGGTCAGGTAAGTTTACAAATGCAAGGGGTGGAGAACCCCAGCAGAGGTTCTGTGCCCAATAGGGAGAAAAAAAGACTTGCATTTATATCACACCTTTAACAACCTCAGGATATCCCAAAGCACTTTACAGTCAATGAAGTACTTCTTAAGTGTTGTAATGTAGGAAACATGGCAACCAATTTCCACAAACAGCAATGTAATTAAAGACAAAGTTGTCTGGTCATTATGTGAATTGGCTGAGGGATAAATGTTGCCCAGGACACCGGGGACAACTCCCCTGCTCTTCTTTGAAATAGTGCCTCAGTTTAACGTCACATCCAAAAGGCACCTCTGGCAGTGCAGAGACAGACAGTCCCACAGTACTCCACTGGAGTGTCAGCCTAGATTTTGGACCCCCAGTCTGTACTGAGCTGGCTGGTAATGCAGTGGGGCCTCTACGCCTGGTCACAATGGCCCTGGACTAGTGGGTGGGTGGAGGTGAAATCATCAAGGCCAGTGCACACGTGGTTAGGAAACAGTTTTCGTTGTTATCTCATTTTTCTCTGCAACTGATAAAGAAATAAAATATACTGTATGTTCAGAACCAAGGTGGGTGCCAATCTAGAATCAAGTCAACCAGTTTTCTATTAGAAAGAAAATGAAGTAATTACACAATGGAAGATGGAGACTTCCATCCACTGATCGATTCCACAGCCTCCCACTTCTTTTCCTTAATGAAGCTTTGGAAATCTTCCAACATCCTCGCTCCATGATATTTCCGAAAAACGCCTTCTTTGGCACTGTTATGAGTGAGATAAAAACATTGCAGAACAATATGATCAACATATTCTAAATTTGCTGAAGCTCAGCAGATTAAAAAGATACAGTCAAGCAATTTATGTAAACACGAATAAAATGCTAGGAGGCTCAAAGTATAGCAAGTAGTCATGGCACGAATATTGCTGAGTGAATCGGTGAATAATGTGATAGAAACCACCAACATAACAATTAGCGTTGCACTCACTGAGTTATCTTTCTTTTGGCCAAGGTTGGTGCTGAGCAACATGAATGTGAATGAACGGAACATTTTCCCATTGGCAACTTGTATCAGCAAACACTAATGGTACTTTTAGATTGCATGAGACCAGTGCTCGTTCTGCAGGGTCCCCAACTGCGGGACACGCATGGCAAATCCTTTCAGTTTTGCAGTTGGTGAAGACGACACATTTTTAGCTGGCCTTAAGTGAGTTCCGATAGGTTTACACACTGCTTCCAGCACGAGGCCCGTGCTTAGGGAAACCGCCAGCACTGAGGCTTGACACAGCTGAGATTTGGAGTAAAACTCCCAATTAATTAACTTTAACCCCGACCTCAATAAGCACTCTTTACTGCACCAGTGTGAAGGTTTCACTTCCCACATTGGTCATCTCAGTGGCCACTTGGTGCTAACCTGTGGCTAACTTTGTGCCGTGGGCCACAATCACTCGGAGTTGGACAGACCGTCCAAGCTTAAACTAAATGGCCATAAGAACAAAGAGGCTTCAATCCCATCTGCCTGGGATGCATTTGAACCCAGGCCGCAAGGACAATGTGCAAAAATCATTTCACCAACCAGTCTTAGATCATCCTACAGAAAAAAAAGTTTGCCTTATGGTTTTTTTTAAAGAATAATCTGAGCATCCTGATAAGTGTTGTATAATATGTAGAATTTTTTTTTTAAATCCAATTTTAATTAGGGTACAGCATTAAGATTCTATTGTGGAGACACGATGACAATCATTGTACTTACTGGTAAATAGTCGGCAAAGTGGTAACAAAGAAACGGCCACTCAACCCTAAGAAAAGATTTTGAAAAAAAAAGTTTTATCACAGCGTTCTAATCTCACGCCTTATTATGCACAACGATTAATGATTCCAGAGAAGGCAATGATGAGATTGTTTTATAATAGTATTATACATTATGCCCCACAAATCTTTCATGTCAGGTGAGAGGCATGCTTATCTTTTCAAGCAAAAAAAGCATTAGAGCAGCAACACTTGCATTTATATAGCACCTTTCATGACCTCAGGATGTCCCAAAGCGCTTTGCAGCTAATTAAATACTTTTGAAGTTTAGTCACTGTTGCAATGTAGGAAATGAAACAGCCAAGTCCCACAAACAGCAATGAAATAAACAACCAGATCATCTGTTTTAGGTGTTGGTTGAGGGATAAGTGGCGGCCAGGACACCGGGAAGAACTCCCCTGCTCTTTGAAAGGTGCTATGGGATCTTTTATGTCCACTTGAGGGCAGACGGGGCCTCGGTTTAATGTCTCATCTGAAGGACAGCACCTCCGACAGCGCAGCGCTCCCTAAGTACGGCACAGAAATATCAGCCTGGATTGTGCGCTCAAGTCTCTGGAGTGGGACTTGAAGCTGCAACCTTCTGATTCGGAGGAGAATACTACCAACTGAGCCAAGACTGACACTAGTGCTACATGTCACCAACTGTACAGCATAGATTAGTTAATTTTGATACTGGAAAAACATGGTTTGTTTGTGTGGTTTGCACCCGAGAACAGCCTCCCCCCACCACCTTCTCGAGGGTAACTAAAGATGGGCCTTGCCAGTGACACCCACATCCCAGGAATGAAATTTTTTTTAAAACTCCAAACACCAGTTTAAATTTTCAAGTAGGAACAGGACAAATGCCTGATTGCATAGTTTAATGAGTTTGTCCTACAATTTGATTTTTTTTTAAAAATGATCTATTTTGCCCCTTCCTCGTTGTAAAGTACTTCACGGAGCCTCACCCCATGGCATCACATTAAATCTGCGGTGTCAGTTTCACCAGAAAGAGAGGTGAAAAACAAAAAGCAAAACTGAATTAAAATTCAAAGAAACGCAGCTTTTCAACACGTCTCTTGTACATCATCAGGGACTTGTATTTCAGCGGTCACAGCTCACTCACTAGTCATATAACTAGCAGCACTTAGTGGTTTGTCATTGAGAGCCGTACTTATAAAAAAGGTCAAAAAATGGCAGAGGGCCAAGTATGAAATGGTTTCTTGTTACTCTTCATGAAAAAGCACGGTGATCTTGCGTATTACCAAATGTAGACCAAAATTTTGGTGGATCGTCAAAGGCAGGTTAACTAGTTCAAGTTATTTGTCAAGCCTTGCATCCTCATGAATTGCTGCACACATTCATGTTACTCCAACAGCACATTGCACCCTGCACAGCCTCACCTGTGGCAAGAAAAATGGACCCAAACAAATATTGATATTCACAACGCAGAACAGAAGAGGATAGGGAGAAGCTGGAAAGCTCAGCTTCCAGTAAAGGCTTGGGGCTTTTGATACCATTTAATTACCGTGCCAATTTGGAGCTAAATATAGCCAAATTCTTGATTCGCTTACCAATTTAGAAAACTCACAACTTGCCGATACTTATTGCAGGGCTGGTCAGGGAGGAGGAGCAGAGCAATTCACTCGGCACCTTAAACAGTGGCCTGCGATACAGGATCCTCAAAACAAACGCTACTGGCGATGCCATGCAACCCTGTCTCAGTGGTTGCTATGAAAGCCACTGTACACTCTGCCGCCTGTCACATGTTTACTTTAGACAATGAGTACAGGTACAAGAAAAATACACTGGCTTTGCAGCTCGAGTCACAGGAATGTAATTATATCAACGACACGTGGCAGGGTTCCAGTTAAATTGTATGCAATTTGAGTCAGTTACAATACAGGTCAGCTCACAGGATTAAGACAGGTTTTTTTTTGTCAACCCGTAGCGGAAAGACTTAGCGGTAAAGAGCCTTCCATTGACAGGACAAAGGGGTGCTTCCAGTCAAGCAGAGATATTTGTTTCACATTTCTACAGCACTGGGATTAAATCCCAAGGAAACCAGCTCAAAACAGGATAGCAACCAGATTGATTTGAGACCCAGAGTTACTGCTATTTTGTATCGACACCAGTAGGTGGTGCAACTCTACAGGGCAGTTTACAGTCCTGTTGTCCTGCGAATCAGCCATGTCTCAGCTATGGTTACATATCTATGGTAGAAGTAGCATGTTCCACCCGACAGTCGATGGGGAAATTAATTTCCCACAATTGAAGTCAGCTCCCTCAAACGGGCTGCTTTGATCAAATACTTAAACATATCTGAAGTGTACTTCATGTCTCTTTCATTCTGGATACTAAATTCAGCGACACAAGCAACATGGGAAAGGTATAATTAAAGGGAAAACAGACAACCAGTTCCTCCGGTCACGGCACTTATCATTACCAGAGATTTTGCAAAGTGCTTCCTCCTACACTTGAGTTTTATTTCTGAACAGCAGCTATTGTTCACCAACATCAAGGGATCTTCCTTGAAATGCAAAAATTCAATTCAAGTACAAATTTGGAGAAGTAAGGATTTCCACAATCTTTTTTCAAACAGCTGATTATTACAGTCTTAGGATCACCACAAAACATATGGATAAGTTTTTCTACCACTAGATGAAGTCAGTGAAGAGTAGCCCACTTCATACTTGGCCTTCTGCAATTTTTTTTATTAAAAAGATGGCTTGTCTTCTAATTATTGTATTTTGAGGAAAAAAATTAACATGAAACAAAATAATCAGATTAGCTTCTTTTTAAAAAAAAATTCTCGGGATGCGGGCGTTACTGCCCAAGGCTGACATTTATTACCCATCCCTAGTTGCCCTCGAGAAGATTGTGGTGAGCCGCCTTCTTGAACCGCTGCAGTCCGTGTGATGAAGGTACTCCCACAGTGCTGTTAGGAAGGGAGTTCCAGGATTTTGGCTCACCGACGATGAAGGAACGGTGATTGAATGTCCAAGTCAGGATAGTGTGTGACTGGGGGGTGGTGGCGTTCCCAGGCACCTGCTGCCCTTGTCCTTCTAGGTTGACAGAAGTTGCAGGTTTGGGAGGTGCTGCCGAAGAAACCTTGGCGAGTTGCTGCAGTGCATCCTGTAGATAGGACACACTGCAGCCACGGTGCACCGGTAGTGGGTGAGGTGCCCACTAAGCTAATTGATACTCAATCAAACAGAAGCAGGACTAACTACATTTCAGAGTTCCTACATTTTCAGAATTAGGTACAGTATTAATGTCTTAAACAGGTAGCTCGTACAAAGAGGACCCGGCTGTATTGAAATGTGTTTCCCCTTTAATTGTACCTGTCCCATGTGTCACAGAATATTGTATCCGAGTTGAAACAGACATAACGTGCACTTTAGTTTGTTTAAACATTTGATCCAAGCAGCCCATTTGAGGGAGCAGACTTTAATTGCAAAAAATTAAATTTCCCTCTCAACTTTAGAGTGGTTCTTGGTTCCATGCAGAGTTGGTGCGGAGTTAGCCGATCTCAACTCGGACAGCAGGAGCGATGCTAGAACTGGCTTTCAGCCCCACTCTGGGTTAAGGAAGAAAAAAAAATCCAGCAATTCCTGGTAAGAGTTTTCTTAATTTAAAATAGACACCTCTCTTTCATTGTTGTTTCAGGAAATAACTTTCTGCGGGGTGGGGGGGTTGGGAAAAAGTGGAGGGGCTACATAAATGCAAGTAGTTGTTGTTGGACTTCTTTTCTATCCCGAGAGATGCAACTACTATAACAATACAGTGGTTTTCAATTTAGACAGGTTCTTCTCACCAGTTTTGCACTGGTCAAGACAAGGGTCATCAGCGCTGGGGCATGGAACCGTTCACGCCCCTCCCTCCCCACTTCTGGCACCCAGCGCCAGCATCGAGACAGGTCAGGTACAACATCAGGAATTTATACATGATATAAAATGCTCCTGAATGCTTCATAAATCAGTTGTAAACAATTTTACAACACCAAGTTATAGTCCAACAAATTTATTTTAAATTACAAGCTTTCGGAGGCTTCCTCCTTCGTCAGGTGAACGGGGTGGAAATGAAATTTTCGAATCCTTCACATTTGAAAATCACAGAACAATGCCTGGTGATTACTGCCCGTTGCCAAGGCAATCACAGTGAGCAGACAGAAAGGTGTCACCTGAAAGGCCACTGAATATACAAACCCCCAAAAAAAGAGAGAAGGAAGACAGTCAATGACCCGTTATATTAAAAACAGATAACATTTGTTCGCTGGTGGGGTTACGTGTAGCGTGACATGAACCCAAGATCCCGGTTGAGGCCGTCCTCATGGGTGCGGAACTTGGCTATCAATTTCTGCTCGACGATTTTGCGTTGTCGTGTGTCTCGAAGGCCGCCTTGGAGTATGCTTACCCGAAGGTCGGTGGCTGAATGTCCATGACTGCTGAAGTGTTCCCCGACAGGGAGAGAACCCTCCTGTTTGGCGATTGTTGCGCGGTGTCCGTTCATCCGTTGTCGCAGCGTCTGCATGGTCTCGCCAATGTACCATGCTCCGGGGCATCCTTTCCTGCAACGTATGAGGTAGACAACGTTGGCCGAGTCACAGGAGTATGAACCGTGCACCTGGTGGGTGGTGTCCTCTCGTGTGATGGTGGTATCTGTGTCGATGATCTGGCATGTCTTGCAGAGGTTACCGTGGCAGGGTTGTGTGGTGTCGTGGACGCTGTTCTCCTGAAAGCTGGGTAATTTGCTGCGAACGATGGTTTGTTTGAGGTTGGGTGGCTGTTTAAAGGCAAGTAGTGGAGGTGTGGGGATGGCCATAGCGAGGTGTTCGTCGTCATTGATGACATGTTGAAGGCTGCGGAGAACATGGCGTAGTTTCTCCGCTCCGGGGAAGTACTGGACGACGAAGGGTACTCTGTTGGTTGCGTCCCGTGTTAGTCTTCTGAGGAAGTCTACGCGATTTTTCGCTGTGGCCCGTCGGAACTGTCGATCGACGAGTCGAGCGTCATATCCCGTTCTTACGAGGGCGTCTTTCAGCGTCTGTAGGTGTCCATCGCGTTCCTCCTCGTCTGAGCAGACCCTGTGTATTCGCAGGGCCTGTCCATAGGGGATGGCCTCTTTGACGTGGTTAGGGTGGAAGCTGGAAAAGTGGAGAATCGTGAGGTTGCCCGTGGGCTTGCGGTAGAGGGAGGTGCCCGTCTTTGATGGAGATTCGTGTGTCCAAGAAAGAAAGGATGCCCCAGAGCATGGTACATTGGCGAGACCATGCAGACGCTGCGACAACGGATGAACGGACACCGCGCAACAATCGCCAAACAGGAGGGTTCTCTCCCTGTCGGGGAACACTTCAGCAGTCATGGACATTCAGCCACCGACCTTCGGGTAAGCATACTCCAAGGCAGCCTTCGAGACACACGACAACGCAAAATCGTCGAGCAGAAATTGATAGCCAAGTTCCGCACCCATGAGGACGGCCTCAACCGGGATTTTGGGTTCATGTCACACTACACGTAACCCCACCAGCGAACAAATGTTATCAGTTTTTAATATAAACGGGTCATTGACTGTCTTCCTTCTCTCTTTTTTTTGGGGGTTTGTATATTCGGTGGCCTTTCAGGTGACACCTTTCTGTCTGCTCACTGTGATTGCCTTGGCAACGGGCAGTAATCACCAGGCATTGTTCTGTGATTTTCAAATGCGAAGGATTCGAAAATTTCATTTCCACCCCGTTCACCTGACGAAGGAGGAAGCCTCCGAAAGCTTGTGTAATTTAAAATAAATTTGTTGGACTATGACTTGGTGTTGTAAAATTGTTTACAATTGTCAACCCCAGTCCATCACCGGCATCTCCACATCATTCATAAATCAGGGAAAGGAAGCCGAGCAGTCGAAGAGGTGACCACCTGCGCCATCGAAAAGATCGGTTCCTAAAGGTTCCAAAGCTGCCTAGGCCTCAAGCTCTGGTATTCCCTCCCTAAACCCCTCTACCTCTCTCTCCTCCTCTAAGACACTCTTTAAATCCTACCTCTTTGACCAAGCTTTTGGTCACCTGCCTAGTATCTCCTCATGTGGCTCAGTGTCAAATTCTGTTTGATAATCGCTCCCGTGAAGCGCCTTAAACTAGTAAAACGCCACAGATAAACGCAAGTTGTTGTTGCAGAAGGAGCAAGGCACAGGGTTTGAGAGAGAAAAGTTCGAGAATGCGCTGCCAAGGCAGCCGAGACAGCAGGGGTGCAAAAGGTCAGGAGTTGAAAGAGTGGACAGCATGGGCTGTCAGGGAGGACGCAGATGATGGGAAGGTGCAACATAGCACAGATCGGGCAAATCTCCTCTGTTCTGCATCGACGCCGTGTCCTGAATCCAATCTCAAAAAGATGCCCCTTATTTCAGAGGTGTCCAAACTTTCTGCTTTAATTGGGCCACTTACTTTCGTGTCAGAGTGCCACAGGCTGGTTAGGCCGCAGCTGGAGTATTGTGTGCAATCCTGGGCATCACACTTTAGGAAGGATGTCAAGGCCTTAGAGAGAGGGTGTAGAAGAGATTTACTAAAAGGGTATCAGGGATGAGGGACTTCAGTTACATGGATAGACTGGAGAAGCTGGGGTTATACTCCTTAGAGCAGAAAAGGAGGAGATTTACAAGAGGTATTCAACATCATGAAAGGTTTTGATAGAGTAAATAAGGAGAAACTGTTTCCAGTGGCAGACGGGTCAGTAACCAGATGACACAGATTTAAGGTGATCGGCAAAAGAGCCAGAGGCGACATGAGGAAACATTTCTTCTTACGCAGCGAGTTGTAATGATCTGGAATGCACTGCCTGAAAGGGTGGTGGCAGCAGAATCAATAATAACTTTCAAAAGGAAATTGGATAAATATTTGAAGAGAAAAAAAATTAGAGGGCAATGGGGAAAGAGCAGGGGAATAGGACTAATTGGATAGCTCTTGAAAAGAACTGGCACAGGCACGATGGGCCGAATAGCCTCCAGTGCTGTACCTATGATATTATGAAGTGTACAGTACTGTCCCAGACCCAGGTCTATTCCAATCACTAGGATTATCCAGCATTACAGAGTGATGCTCAGAGCCAGGTGCCTGACCGTATAGATCACTATCAACACCTAATATCACATTTAATACATCAGTAACAAGATTAAGAGTAAATCTCAACAGGTGCGAAGACATCACAATCATCATCTACTAAAACCCAAGATCGTTCCAGGTGTTAAAACAAAGGCTTAACTTTTAACCACAAAACAGTTTGAAACATTAGAACCTTTTAAAAGTGGAAAGAGAGGAGAAAAAAGTTTGCTTGATTATTGTCCCTTTGCCCATTTGATTTGACAATTTGAATGGCGGTTACTTTTCAGTCGTAACAACTGTTTCAGGCAGGAGCTGACTTTCGGTCCAACTAGCCCAGCCAAGCACAGTGTTCTCTTGGTACACTTCTAATAACCCTGCCTCAGATTCTGGTGGAAGTCCCGAGGCCTTACACTGGCTGTTCCTCAGCCCGTGGCTGAGAATCAGCGAGCGGAAGGAGCTGCGATCTCCCTCCCGAGATGCTCGGTCAGCCCAACATTACGGCACCTCCGGCGAAACTCCCAGAATCTAGGACTTGTATCCACAGAGCAGTGCATTTGGTCGGTTTCTTGTTTGGCAACAAGGAATGAAACGTGCCCAGTTTGTCATGCTGAAATGGGTATTCATCTTCAGGAGGTGATGCCAAGCAGCTTGACTGGCAACTTTATGCTGATCAAAAGAAGGAAGAAATTTTGTGAGCCTCACAACGCGATTACAACAGAAACAATACTGGGAGGGACGGGGGGTGAAAAATTCAGTCTTAATTATTCCCTCCTCCACTGTTATACAGCGAGTTAGTCAGCAGGTGATTGTCATCACCTCACCTGGGACCCTGCCTCGAGGCCTGAACATTTTAGTCCCACTGGAAGCTCGAAATATATATAAGCAGCCCAGCAAATTGGATCAAAAGCTTGTCTTGCTGCTTCGGATCCACAGAGCATACGGTGCATGACTAATGCTGGAATTTGGCATCGAGCAGGAGGACGGGAGGTAGAGGCACAGTCAATGCTATTGTACGACGTGATAAATCCCATCTCACGCTGCAGTGTGGTAACACCCAAGAGAATTTATCCAAAGACCTACTGTATATACACCACAATCTAGGCCATGAAGGGCAGTCACGGGTCTATCCTTAAAAATCCACTCCATAACTTCACAAAACATATTCTGTTAGTTATAAAGCAAACTCAATTTTCTGAGAAATGTATTTAAAGACACCATTGCAGGGTAGAGACAGAATATCAGTAAGTAAAGGAATTCTCGAGAGAGTCAATGCCGGTTTACGGTGTCTAGTGTGGGTAAGGGACGGTATATTTACTCAATGTTTTGTAAGAAATTATATTTACAAAAAGAGCTTTGGGATTGACATGACTCAATTTATCTTTCTGAAGATATTAGCAACTAGAGTGTGGAACAGCGAGGAACTGCGTAATCAATCGGAAAATAATTTGAACTTTTTTTTAAAAAAAAAACTCATTTCCGCCAGGATTTCCTCCCATACCTTTCCTTCTCTGGAGTATGGTTCCACAGATGGTGGCAGCAGTCCTCTGGCCACATGGCTAAGGTAACAATCTCCATGCGCAAGCCTAGACAACGAGGCCATCGACAGCTTATCATAGCAACCGAGCCCAATCCAGTCATAACTCCGTGTCCATTTGGGTGCATTAGACAGTGGGAGTCACTGGGGAAAGAACACGAACCTTAGCTGAGTTTTCCCCGTCTCTCGCCTGGAAAGACGGAAGCCAACTGCAGTGAGAACACAGCTACCCTGGATATGATCAACTAACTAAACACAGATCAGACCTGTGTGCGCCTCAGCATCAGATCGTGTACTGCAATCAGTTCCATTTTTTATCCCCCTAAAGTTTGGCCTTTGTTAGACAAAAAATTCAATAAAACAGTGTTACGACCGATTCATCAGTCATTTCAAATGCGTCTCCGCTGATACACATCAGCGTAGATATAGAAACACTTGGGATGACCGTAACAACAAAAGGCGTACACCAATTCTAGGAGATAAAGATTGAAATCATGTTTGTCTGGCTAAGTGCAGCAAGCTGAAATTTATATGGCTAAAATCACCACAGGGCTTTGTGCACAAGTGTTTGCTTTTAGCACAGATAGATAAAAGAAATTGGACTACAGAGAAATCGATTGCAACATATACATGGACAAAATAGGCATTTTAAAATAAAAAAGGAAGAACGTCCAACTGTATGAATTGTGTAAACTGGCCTGATGGCCACACAGTACAAGTTATTCACAGGACAGGTTAGCTGCTCTGTATTAAATCTGCTCTGGTGTCACTTTATAGTGAAGCCTAAATGCTGCACAGGTAATGAGCTCACAGTACTTTACACTGTTTCTGCTTAATGTCAGCTCGGCTCAGATATTACGGGTTGAAGCACCGCACCAAATAGTCTAGGCCGACACATCAGTGCAGCATCATCAACGGCGCCATTTTTCAGATGAGACGTATGGCCGTTTGAGGTTTAGGTGGACATTAAAAGATTCTGTGACACTATCTGAAGAAGAAGCAGGGTGTTCTCCGGTATCCAGGCCAACCTTCCTCTCAACCAACCCCAACAAGAACAGATCAACTCGTCATTCATGTCGTGTGCCGTTTGTTTATTTCACTAACATTTACCCCCCCAACCCCCCCCCCTGTAAGAAGTTTCAATCTGGATTTAAGATTTGATTATTTCAGCCAATATCAAAATCAGGAACAATTTGTTCCTGACACTACGGTTTGTACTGATTTATCACAGATAAAACATTGAGCCTGTTTTGTGACATAGTAACAGGCCACGATAATCCAACTGGGATGCAATACGTTTACACTTTCAAAATTAAAGATAACAAACATACAGTTCTCTGAAACACAGCAACATTGTGATGCTGTCCATGTATCTACAGCATTCGAGTCACACAAAGCTATTTTTACAAGCATATGTCCAGTTCATATATTTAGCTCTTTTTTAGTACAACTGGTTTTCAAAAGGATAGGACTGGGCAAACCCCTTTTCTAAGTAACTCAATTTACATAAGCAAGCTACTTCAATTTAGGACAGATTTCAATACTCTCTTTTTCAGCACAAGTATATCCTGAAGTTCTTAAGTCACTTGTGAGCTATTAATGGCAGTGTAGATTGCAGCAAAGTTATTCCATTTGCCTTCTTCTGCTGCATGATACCTGGCTATACAGGCAAAGCACAAAATGATGTGCAAACATGCATAACTTGCAATCCAGGTTTGCGATCGTGCCAAATTATTTCTCATTAACAGTTATTTTGAAGGCCCCCCCCCCTCAATTATATATTGAGTCACATGCACTGGGTATGAATGGAACAGAACTGAACTGAAAATACACACATTTCATGTGAACAATATTTTCAAAGGCATAGGGAACATTAGTATTTGGTACCACATGCAGAGGAAACCAAGATTCAGAGCTTATTTTATTCCATAAATGTTGCACAATGCTGTTTAATATTTGATTTTAGTTTACAGAAACTATTTACCAAAGTTATTAAGTGTATTCTTGAAAGCAGCAAAAGACACTCCATACAGCATGTGGGTTCAAGACTGCACAAGCTTACAGCTTTCATGTTGATATATTATACATCGGCATTTATTCCTCCAAAAAAAACATTTAGAATGCAACGCCAAGTGTTGCACAAACTAGTTCTGGGCAAACAACCACAGCTATGAAAGCCTCCATCACAGTACCTGGCTCTCGAGTGACATCTATCTTCCCCACATGGATGCCAAGTTCTTCACGAGAATTTCCGAGCTGCTCCCAATCAGCCTGGATTTGCTTGCATGCTGGACACCACGGGGCATGACTGCAGAGAGAGAAAAAAATACCTCAATTTGAATTTTGGACTTTTTTAAAAAAAAAAAAATTCACCTCAGGTCACAGGCACCGTTTTTATGTACTGTATTCAGGGAATTTAACAAAAACTCTCCATCATTGTTCTTTGCTCCTACAAGTAGAAAAGGTGGCAAACCATCCTGACTGTCGCAGTTTCCCCCACATTTCATCATCACAATATGCAACTTTTCCATGACTATAAACACACTTACAGATGTTTCCATGCTTTTCAATGAATTTTGCACTCATTCAGCTGAGGTAAGTCAGTGCTGGGGATTGGAACTTTTTTTTCCCTACTTCTGTCACCCAGTGTCAGCATCAAGTGTTAAAAATCCCTCGACTCAATCCTAATCAGCTCCCTCAGTCCAACCTCCCCCCCCCCCATCCCCCTCAAACCATTGCTCCAGCGTGATATTTTGTTTCCCTTACTTCATGTGCCGGCCATCCTTACGGCCTCCAGTGAGACGGAGTGGAAAGCCACAAGCTGACTTCGCATCAGACCCTTCATGCCAACAAGGAGAGTTTGATCAGCCGTCAGGCTGCATTTGAATCCCGGCCCCAGATATGAATGGGAATCGCAGCATTCACTGATCTCAGGAAAGGAGTTCTTACTTGTACGAAAAGACCTGGATCCATTTTGCGTAGCAAAACGGACCAGAGTTTTTAATTTCATAAACTCCCATGGGAGGGATCCACAATATCGGCAACCAGAGAACACAGATTTATGGTATTTGGCACAAGAACCAGAGGCGAGATGAGGTGTTGCTGCATTCCAATGGCCAGGAGTGCGATTGCTGCAGTAGAGGGATGAGCTCATGGCTTTTTTTAAACCAAGCAACTGCTGCACTTCTACTTATAAAATATGTGCTGTGTTTGTGAATATGAACAATCCCAAAGCTCAGTATCACTTTAGCTGTATCCTGACTATCAAATTGTGTACATTGTCAAAGACTAGGTGCTGAACTGGGTTGGATACTTAGAATCATACAACACAGAAGGAGGAGGCTATTTGGCCCTTCAAACTTGTGCCTAATTTCCAATGGGAATCACCTAGTCAAAAAAACAACCCTACCTCTTTCACCATTGCGATTAAGGGGCTACCACAACAAATCAGACGACCACTGCTGGACAATAGCATGTTAGTCTTCAGTCGAATCATCATTCAGTTTGAACTGCAGTATTACCTGAAGCCTTTCGTCTCAGGCAATATAAATAAACCCAGCCTGTGTGTTATGGGCATGCTTAAAGTTCACTTGCAAACTTGTACGCTGTTGACAGGGGTACATGTAAAATGGACAATTAGCAAAGCTCACTATAAGCACTTTCAAATTACTTCCTGCCAACAGACCATTTATTTTCATCTTTGACTGGTAGCCTGGCCCACAATCTTCAAAGGGATTGGAGATCAAGCAAGAAAGCTGGGATTTACCCAATATTGCTCAGAAATGCAAGTATTTTTTTCTCCTACATATATTTAATATTTTAGAAAAACTGACATTTAAAAATTACATATACAAGTCAGTTTTCAAAAGGCTAAATATAAAAAGGTTTTACAGCTTTCATACGGTCGAGCACCAATTTTAAGCAAATATAGTTATGAGTGGGCTGACCGCATTTTGCTGATAATGTTGCAACCACTCCATTATTCGTTTAAGTGATTTTCTGAAAGGTGTCCCATTGCTTTAAAACTGTTTATCTACACACATGGGTAAATTGTCCATTAAAGTGGCGATATTTTGCTACAAGTGCAATTCAGCTTGAATAATGCACTGAAAGCAACTTCAAAATGAAGCTTCTCCCGATTTCATACGGCCCCATTACGGTGATAAGAGT
Organism: Heptranchias perlo; assembly: GCF_035084215.1. Lineage (NCBI taxonomy): Eukaryota > Metazoa > Chordata > Chondrichthyes > Hexanchiformes > Hexanchidae > Heptranchias > Heptranchias perlo. Next base: position 82,947,214 of record NC_090332.1, read on the forward strand.
CATACTTCATGCAACGTAGTGCAATGGACTGAATTTCATTAACGAGCTCTAAAAAATTGAGGCATCAAGTACAGCCTTAAATAGTCACAAACTATGGAAAAGGAACCAACTGCCACAGAGTCTAAGCTTCGCGTAAGCCACACCCAGATATAGGTCATTGGACTCCCAATTGGGACAAGCACCTAAAAGGCACAGCAATGACTAACAATCTCCCCTGGCTTTCAATAATTAAATCGAAGCTGAAAAAAAAAGCAACACCTCCATCAATTATTGTCACATTTTTATGTAAATATGTCAAAATTATAAATGTAGCAAACCTGAATTTTTGACAGTTATAAATTTTAATGGTATGTGAAAATGTTAAACATTAATGTGTTGAAACATGTTTACTCATGGCATATTTAACCCATATTAAATGTGGCACAACAACCCAGTCCCCAAGAATGCATCACTCAAATGGACCTGCATCCCTCCTACGCCATCTGGTCTGAAGCGGACAGTGGGCAGAGCAGAACAGTCAGAACGGCAACATGAAAGGACTTGGTCACAGTTAGCTACAAAATTCAAGCTCACAATTCCCCAAAAACACACGATTATTTTGACGGAAGTTTCTTTTTTTTTGAAGTGCACCTGTCTGAATTACATTCGGACCTCGCTGGATGGAAGATACACCATGTAACCAACATACAGTGGGGCTGGACATTAGCTTGTAATGGTTTTCACCAATCCTAGTGCACTGTACAACATAAACTGGTGAAAACATCGTTCACCTGACGAAGGAGGAAGCCTCCGAAAGCTTGTGAATTTAAAATAAAATTGCTGGACTATAACTTGGTGTTGTAAAATTGTTTGAAATGGCGGTGGAAGTAGATTCAACAGTAACTTTTCAAAAGGGAATTGGATAAATACTTGAAAGGAAAAAAACTTGCAAGGCAATGGGGAAAGAGCAAGGGAATGGGACTAATGGGATAGGTCTTCAAGAAGAGCTGGCACAGGCACAAGGGGCAGAATGGCCTCCTTCAATGCAGTATAATTCTATGATTTTACTTGAAGAGCAAAAATTGTACTACATACAGGAACTGATCAATGACCTAGATTGCAACTGTACATAAGGATGGCCCCATAAGGACGGCCTCAACCGGGATCTTGGGTTCATGTCACGCTACATGTAACCCCACCAGCGAAAAAAAGTTATCTGTTTTTAATACAACTGGTCATTCTCTCTCTTTCTCTGCCTCTCGGGTGTCTCTCTCTCTGTATTTGTGTTCTGACCGATTGTGTATTCAGTAGTCTTGTATGTAATGTTTCTCTGTCTGAGCACCATGCCATTCCTTTGATTATTATATCTCTGCCGAGGTGAGATAACAGGCAGTTGGAAAGATTATCTGTAATCACCAGGCATTGTTCTCTGACTATATATGCTGTACCTTTATGGAATCCTCCTACACTCACCTGACGAAGGAGGAAAGCTCTGAAAGCTTGTGATTTCAAATAAAGCTGTTGGACTTTAACCTGGTGTTGTAAGACTTCCTACATTTGTCCACTCCAGTCCATCACCGGCGTCTCCACATCATAAATATCAAGCAGCAATCTACTCAGAGTTGAGAGGAGAGTTATAAAGCACTGAAATTCCATTCTCAGACCAGGCTATCATTTAAAGATCAGTTTATTGCCCTGTCATTACCAACAGGCATTTATTACTCACTTTTAACTAAATTTTCATCTTCATTTGGAAAGAAGGGATTGAGGGATATTGCGAGAAGGCCATCCAATGGGGCCAATCATTACAAGGGAAAAGGATGGATGTGTTGGACCAAATGGCCTTTTCTGTTCCTAAAGATTCTTACGCTATTTCTCCTCCGTTTCACCCACATCTACTGCAATGTGGATACACCGCGCTCTCAGCACTTAAAAACTTTGCAAAGTAAACCAGGCTTAATCTCAGGCTGCACCACTAAGCTGAAGAGAAGTGGCCAGTTTAAACATTATAACCAACAGAAAACTAATCAAGTAACTAACTCGTCAGCAAGCCAGCCAGGGTGGATATAGGAAAGCAATGTACGCATTACACGTTGGCTTATGGAACTGCACCACTGCGTTTTCCAAAATCAAACAGGAAGATCGATCGATTGTCAGTCTGCAGTTGATGGACATACAATTGATTGAAAAATATAATCCACTTAGGTTTGCTTTGATTGAAAAGTTAATCCAATTAAATTTGCTCAGTGCTATAACACATCAGATATCTGGCTTATAATGAACCAGGAAGGAGTATCGTACCTGTAGCAAAGCAACACAATAATCAAAATATTTAACGATTTCAATAAAGGATATCCAATTACAGAAAATAACCCATTTGTGCAGCCCTGCCATTGTTCATAAATCTGTCTTGGGCACATCTACCAGAAGCAGCGGAAGCGAGTGACACTGATCAGAAATTAATGCAGAACTTGTGTCCTTTAGGCTGCAGTGACAGGAAATGGTTCAAATTAAACTGCAAACAGTAGATCGAAGTAAGCGAGATTCTGCTGGCAATGTGGAGCCTCACCGAGATTGAGCGCGAGTCGTATCCTTTCCATCACCAAGACCGCCTACTTTCCACCTCCGTAACATCGTCCGTCTCGGCCTCCCTGCTGCTGAAACCCTCATCCGTGCCTTTGTCACCTCGAGACTCAACTATTCCAATGCTCTCCTGGCCGGCCTCCTACCTTCCACCCTCTAAACTTGAGCTCATCCAAAATTCTGCTGTCCGTATGCTAACTCGCACCAAGTCCCGTTCACCTGTCGCCCCTGTGCTCGCTGACACCCTATCCCCCACACGTTAAAAGGTGCCAAATAAATGCAACTTGTTGTTTATGATTAAGAATCTTTCTTCCAGCCTAGTGTATTAAAGTTAAGTCTCTGTTAGAAAAGCCAACACCAAAATTGGGTCTATTTAGTTGCATTTTGCTCCCTGCATTAATTTCTGCTGCTGCCTTTTCCCCACCCCTCGGAATTAAGTTGCAGCAAACAATGTGCTGCAAATGAGAATTCCTTCAGTGATTCCCATCCTGCCCCACAACTTAAGAAAAGGAAGGTGTTCATCAGGGGACTTCAAATTCAGGTGCGGTGACTCCTGAAGTGTTACATCTGCACCCATCACTGCCCCATGACCCGCATTTATCCATGCCAAAAAAAGCCCTGCCTGGGTGGGTCAGAGGAGACCCGTCTTCACCACCTCCACATCACCAGAAAGGTTGTTACTGAGCTAAGTCATCTGCTCCAGGCTGGCCCACAAACAACAGATCATTTTCCCCACACAGCTTTAAAAGGTGATCACAACATTAAGCTTTTATGGTGCTGGATCCTTGCAACCCATCTGCCAGACCAGAGGCAGCAAGCAAGCGGGAAGACGCTACTTTTGCATGGGGCAACACCTTCAAAGTGGAAAGGGCACGTCAACAGGGCATAGCGCAGTACTTTCACCAGATGGCAGAAGTGCCAAGAGCTCAGGGTATAATAGAGGGCTCCTCACAGCCTCCTTGAACAGAAAGGACTTTGACTCAATTAATGCTCAAGTGGCATCTAACCTCAGAATCCCATTATTCAGGAAGCAGCAGCCCACAGTGCCTGCATTCTTCTGAAGGCTCGCACAGATGGCTACCAGAGCAATAGGGCTATCCTCAGCAGCCATGGCTGATGACTCCTTACTCAAACAGTAGCAGGGCATAAATACAAAAAAGGTACCAATGTGTGCCTCAATCAAAATGACTACAAAGGACATGTTGGGAGCAAAATTCCTGCTGTTTGGAGCCCTTCTCTGTCGCCCAGAAAAGGCGTTCAAAATAATCATGGTAGATAAGCAAGACAAAGAGGAGCGAGCATCCAGCAGCAAGAGGAGGAGCTGCACAAGAGGACTCGGCAGGAGGAGAGGGGAGGCAATCACCATGGTGCTACGCAAGAGAAAAATCACTAAGCCTTCATGATTCTCCCAAGCTATTTTGACAGCAACAGGCTCATGTAAATTGGAGCCCAAGTTTTCCATTGTCGCAGTCACAATGTTCATTAGGGAAACTGTCTCGGTTTCTCTGTCCTTTGGGGCTCCCGGCAGATGGCCATGACGTTACCACTGTGCACTGCACACACGGCAGAGAGACTGGAGGTACACTCTGCAACAACCCTTACGGCAATCTGGTAAGATGTCGTGAAGGCCTTTTGCTCATCGATCACCTCAGTTTTGAAGGCTGACCCAGTAGCAAACCAATCCCGCACACCGTTGCTGGCAGTACGTACGATCTGCAGGATACACTGCTTGCCGAGCTTACTTCAACAGCTCCGCGACCATCGAGAAGGGCAAGATTCGCAATATCATGGGAATGCTATTGCCTTCAGGTGTCCCTCCAAGTCACGGACCATCCTGACTTGGGCATGCATTACCATTCCTTCATGGTCACTGGGTCAAAACTCAGCCAGCCCCGCACCCCGCTCACATTCCTCCTTCCTGAGCAAATTCAGGAGTGGCAACCACGGAGCATCTAGTAGCAGTGTCAGTAGGGCCTCCAAGTAATCATTCTCATACCACGGGAGTTTCCCCCAAATTCCTCCTACATTCCTCGGCAGCAAAGCGATTTTCAAGGCAGCAAGAAAAGCAGCCCCCTACACTTGCCCGACCCACCCACCCACCGCCCCCCTCCTCCAACCACACATTTAATTGAAGACAGCAGCCCTTTAAGAGACATTGGCTCACTGGACTTCTCAGCCTTCAGCTAATTAAGTTTCCAGCGAGGGAGGCGGCCTTCTTCACCAGCGGTGCAGGCCCAGATTTTGCAAACGTCACAAAATGGGGGCTAACGTATCGACTGGATAGGGTCATTGAGGAAGATGCCACATTGCAACAACACTTCCTTAATTCAGTTGCATGAATCGTTGCTATCTTGTAAATTTTAAACCGGTAAAGGATTTAATTCATTCAACAACCCTGGGAATATTATATATACACATATATAAAAAAAAACCTCATGTTTGCAGGTCATGCGATAACAAATGGAACGTGCTGGAGAGTACCCTCGTCTCTCGTGCTGATGGAGCTGCTGTGGTTTCTGTTTCTTTTTGTCTATAGATAGATGATGGAATTATGGCATTCCTCCATTCTTAATAAAGCAATTTCACCCAACTTTGCAACCGTTGTATCAGTCAGCAATTTTAAACTGGTCCAACCTTGCATTCCAGATATGCACTTGCTTTAGGTTTCTCCATTCAAAATACTAATGTATCATATTTTCTCCCTTCCACCCCCTCTCCACACAAAAGCAATTGGTACAGTTCAAAAAGACACCAATCACCTTGCCTACATGGCCATTATTCATTTGCGATCCTCGACAACGACTGCTGGCAGTCTATTCAACTACAGGGTGCGTCACAGTCAAGTGTGATCCTGCCCTCATCTGAAGCCCAGACGCAGGCACTTCCTGCAGAGGTTACTGAAATAGCGATCAGTAGCAGGAACCTTGGCCAAATGATCCCTCCCGAATCCAGGCGGACTCAGACCAACTGCAGCCCCACGCACGCTCCCCACCCCACGCGCAACCCCCCCCTCCCAGTGTTCTCTGGGCTGAGATCAGCTAGCTCAGTAAATACCAGGAATACAACCAGGGACCTTCCTAGTTTTTCTTTGAAAAACACTTCTGGTTGAAATTTAAAACAACATATTTTGGGCCGGTAGCTATCAACCCATCTAGCCTGTACATCCAGTTATTCCCTTTCGTTCGAGATACATCTAGATCTCTTACAAAATTGAGCAATAGTTTCCTTTAGAGGCTGTTTCCATTTTGAAACCCACTAGACATTTCCCATTTGGCCACCTGTGCTGGCAGCTCAATGGACCTGTTGCTCTCCCTTCTGCTGAAGAAATATCAGACTCAAGTTATCTACTTTAAATTTTCCTTATCTTGAATCTATACTTTCTGGTTCGCCAATTCAGTACAGAGCAGAAAAGCATTTCCTTTTCCAATTGAGAGAGCCTCTTCACAATCTCAAAACCTTTTATTAACCTCCCCTTTGCCTTGTCCTTTCAGGAGAGAAAAGTCCCAGAGCACACAATTGCTCTTCACAGCTCAGTAGTGGCATTAATCATGTAAGCCCCTCACCAACAGCATGATTTCGCTTTTGAAATTCAGGCACGAAGTTCTCCAGATGTGGTCTTATTGGGCAGGGTACAATTTTAAAATCACTTTTCACAATTTATAAAGTTATGCCCTTTCCTATGCTGCCAATATTGTTTGCTTTCTCTACCACTAGGCCAATGACACTGATACTGGAGGTCCCTCCCTCTCCTCCGATATCCCCAGTATGTTCTCACCAGATCTGGCCAGGGTAAATTGGAATCAAAGACTGGCAGGCAAAACCGTAATTGAACAATGGACAGCCTTTAAGGAGGAGATGGTTCGAGTACCGTCTAGATATATTCCCACGAGGGAGAAATGTAGAGCAACTAAAACCAGAGCTCCCTGGATGGGAGAGAGTAAGATGAAGCAGAAAAAAGGGGCACATGACAGATGTCAGATTGATAGCACAAGTGAGAACCAGGCTAAATATAGAAAATTCAGAGGGGAGGCGAAAAAGGAAACAAGTGGGGCAAAGAGAGTATGAGAATAGACTGGTGGCTAACATAAAAGGGAATCCAAAAGTCTTCTTTAGGCATGTAAACAGTAAACAGGTAGTAAGGAGGGGTGGAACTGATTAGGAACCAAAAAGGAGATCTACGCATGGAGGCAGAGGGCATGGCTGAGGTATTAAATGAATACTTTGCACCTGTCTTCACCAAGGAAGAAGATGCTGCCAAAGTCTAAGTGAAGAGGTAGTTGAGATACTGGATGGGCTATACATTGATAAAGAGGAGGTACTAGAAAGGCTAAACTTTTCCTAGGTTGCTGAGGGAAGTAAGGGTGGAAATTGTGACGGTACAGGCCATAATCTCCCAATCACCGTTAGATACCGGGGGGGGAGGTGCCAGAGGACTGGAGAATTGCAAATGCTACATCCTTGTTCAAAAAAGGGTGTAAGGATAAACCCAGCAACTACAGGCCAGTCGGTTTAACCTCGGTAGTGGGGAAACTTTTAGAAATGATAATCCGGGACAAAATTAATAGTCACTTGGACAAGTGGGGATTCATTAAGGAAAGCCAGCACGGATTTGTTAAAGACAAATCGTGTTTAACCAACTTGATTGAGTTTATTGATGAGGTAACAGAGAGGGTCAATGAGGGCGATGAGGTTGATGTGGAGTGTATGGACTTCCAAGAGGCATTTGATAAAGGGCCTCATAATAGGCTTGTAATCAAAGTTAAACCCACGGAATAAAGGGGGCAGTGGCAGCATGGATATGAAATTGGCTAAGTATAAGAAAAAGAGAGTAGTGGTGAAGAGTTGTTTTTCACACTGGAGGGATGTGTACTGTGGTGTTTCCCAGAGTCTCTGGGACCATTGCTTTTTTCTTGATATAATTAATGACTTGGACTTGGGAATACAGGGCACAACACCCAAATTTGCAGATGACACAAAACTTGGAAGGGTAGTGAACAGTGAGGAGGATAGTGGTAGACTTCAAGAGGACATAGGCAGGCTGGTGAAATGGGCGGACACGTGGCAGATGAAATTCAACGCAAAAAAAGTGTGAAAGGAACAGAGAGATCTGGGGGTATATGTGCACAAATCATTGAAGGTGGCAGGGCAGGTTGAGAAAGCGGTTAAAAAAGCATACAGGATCCTGGGCTTTATAAAGGGCTTTATAAATAGAGGCATAGAGTGCAAAAGTATGGAAGTCATGATGAACCTTTATAAAACATTGGTTCGGCCACAACTGGAGTATTGTGTCCAGTTCTGGGCACCGCACTTCAGGAAAGATGTAAAGGCCTTAGAGAGGGTGCAGAAGCGATTTACTAGAATGATTCCAGGGATGAGGGACTTCAGTTACATGGATAGACTGGAGAAGCTGGGGTTGTTCTCCTTGGAACAGAGACAGTTGAGAGGAGATTTGATAGAGATATTCAAAATCATGAAGGGTCTGGATAGAGTAGATAGAGAGAAACTGTTCCCATTGGCGGAAGGGTCAAGAACCAGAGGGCAAAGATTTACAGTAATTGGCAAAAGAACCAAAGGCAACATGAGGAAAAACTTACTTTTAAAAAAAAAACACAGCGAGTGGTTGTGATCTGGAATGCGCTGCCTGAGGGGGCGGTGGAGGCAGATTCAATCATGGCTTTCAAAAGGGAATTGGATAAGTACTGGAAGGGAAAAAAATATGCAGGGCTACGGGGATAGGGCGGGGGAGTGGGATTAGCTGGATTGCTCTTGGAGAGCCGGCACGGACTCGACGGGCCGAATGGCCTCCTTCCGTGCTGTAACCATTCTATGATTACATACTCCATGTTACCTTTTCCTTTGTCAAATCTCATCATTTTACATTTACCTGCATCTGCCAACTTTTGGTTGCAAAAGCATCATCTGTAAATCCTTCTACATTTCTGTATATCAGGAATCATTTGCTACAACAGAGGAAAACTGTTAATGATTTTGCAAAGGACTTAACTGTTTTATTCTTATATCCGTTTTAACTGTTGCATCAAGTTTTGCGAGAAGCCAACAATGACAAACTGGATGGCAATTACAGTACTGTTAAAAACAGGCACACGGTTGTTATGGATAACAAAGTGTATTTACGTCATTTGCTTCATTACAACATATACATTATAGCGCATACAACAAATCTTTTTTTAAAAAAGGCTGTGATACGCCAAACTGTTTAACGATTTAACTCTGGGAAACTTTTGGCCAAATATAACCTTCTTCTTGAGGTTACATTTCCATATTTCAGAGTTTCTGCGGAGCGTCTACTGACGCTACTGTGTCGGCCACTGAGATGGAGGCAGGGCAAGACTTACAGCGGTCTATTTTAAAGCAAACAAAGTCTATTTACTCAGCAAACAGCCTATTTTAAAAAAAGTCTCTACAGCAAACAGAACTCATGACCAAAAGTACAGCAACGTCTCCAGATAAAAGCAGGGTGATTTCTTCAGCAAAACGCAGTGAGTGAAGGATAGTTATATGCAAATTATGTGCATTAAATCAATCCCAGTCACTTACAACAGTGCGGTCTCCAGGCGGGATTGACGGGGGAATTACCCAATCATCTCCATTCTGGCCGGGAATAGTGGCATCGCTATGCGCAGCCGAGTTTCTGCCAGTTTGTTGCTGAAAGGTTTGCACACCGTTCAAACATGGATAAATTATAAGCATCACAAAGATTGAGAATTAGCACCGATGAGGTGATAAAGACTCTGGAACATCACTGAATTGGTTACTAGGTGATTTTCACAACTAGAAAAAAACGCTTGTAAAAAGCTCAACACATTGATTGGCAAAGGGGGCTTAACACATTGGCTTCAGTGAAGCATACAAAGCTTAAATTAATAAATCCAGGCTTTTGCAATTCATTTAAACGTTTTATTCTCTCATCAGTTATTCATTTAAGTGGGCTTGACTGTACTCCCATTTTAATGTTGTGGAAATTTAGACAACTTTCAACTGACGCCAACAACAAATCATTCACAAACATGATAAACAGTGGTCCCAACACTAATCCCACTGGCATACTAGAATGATTCCAGGGATGAGGGGGCTTCAGTTACGTGGATAGACGGGAGAAGCTGGGGTTGTTCCTCTTGGAACAGAGACGATTGTCAGAAATTTGATGGAGGTATTCAAAATCATGAAGGGTCTAGACAGAGTAGATAGAGAGAAACTGTTCCCATTGGCGGAAGTGTCAAGAACCAGAAGACATAGATTTAAGGTGATTGGCCAAAGAATCAAAAGGTGATATGAGGAAAACCTTTTTTATATATAATAAACACTGAGTGGTTGTGATCTGGAATGCACTGCCCGAAGGAGTGGTGGAGGCAGATTCAATCATGGCCTTCAAAAAGGGAACTGGATAAGTACTTGAAAGGAAAAAAATTGCAGGGCTATGGGGATAGAGACGAGCTAGATTGCTCTTGCATAGAGCCAGCACGGACTCAATGGGCCGAAAGGTTACAGCACAGAAGGAGACCATTCTATGATTCTATGCCACCAACAACCAACCAGGATGTCTTCCTGTTACTCCTAGTTGCTTTATTTTTAAACTAGCCATTCTTCAATCAAATCTAGTGCACTTCCGTATCGTGTGTGGATTTGAACCTTACGGGTAGTAATCTTTTATGCGAAACACTGCGAGATATCTTAACATCCGTTATCTCACCTTTGTCCAGAGGGCCAGTAACTTAATCAAAGATATCTAATAAATTTGTTAAACGTGACCCCCACCCTCTTCTAAAGCTATGCTGCCCAACTCCCATTAATCTATGCTCCTCAAGGCGATTCCTTATATTCGAACCAATTTTCCACAATCCATGTGAGATTTCATGATCTGTAATTAGACTGCTCATCTCGAGTCCCCTTTTCTTGAAGATAGAGGTTACATTTGCTATTTTTCGTTCCACTTGGATGTGCCCCAAGTTAAATGAGCTCTGGTAAATATACCACTAACCTTATAAGCCCCTGGGGCGAACAAAGTCTGGATCAAGTGCCTTTTCCATCTTTAGGGTCTGTAATATACTTAATCGTTGCTCTTTTATGATTACTACATTGTCCAATCTTATCCTCCACCTCAGCCATTTCATCAGAAAACACTGTTCCAAAATAATGGTTCAGCATTTCAGCAACTTCCCTATTCTTAAATATAACCGCCTCTCAGTTTAGTGGCTCAAATCCTTCCTTTACCTTTTGTTTGCATCCAATCTCCCTGAAGAATGTTTTACTGCTTGTCCTTGCGTCCATAAGTTGTCTTTTCTTTGTGTATTCTCTTTGCAACCTCAGGTTGGTTTCATATTATTCAGCCCGTCTTCACAGACCAGCTTCCTTTACCCATTAAAACAAAAGCAAAATATTGCAGAAGCTGGCGCACGAGTTCTGAAACGTTAACTCTGTTTCTCTCTCCCCAGATGCTGCCTGACCTGCTGAGCGTTGCCAGCATTTTCTGTTTTTATTTTACTTTATCCATTACCTGAGCGTGTGAACACCACGACACTTTCTTCTATGCCTTTCTGAACTCTTCTTGCACACCAGCAGCTTTAGCCTCTATGACTCTTTCAACTTATTCCAACGTTAAGTCTGTCTGTACCTGGAAAATTATTTCATTAATACGCACTCATTTTTCTATCACTCTTTCCTTCAGAATTTCTTCTCACGCTGCTGTCTCATATCTTCAAAGTCAGCTTACCTAAAAATCGAGCTGAAGTCTCTATTTTCCAACCTCATGTTTGGGACAATTTTCTTCACCTGTGATGTCCTGAATTGCTGGCACTGAGGAGGCTTTTCTTTTTTCTCCTTGATAGTTATAGGAATATCTTTTAATCAATCTTCATGATAAAAGACTGGATAAGTTAGCAGCCAATAATACTTCAGTCTAAAAATGCCATCTTAATCAGATATACAAGTTGGTCAGTAGGTCTCCCTCGACCCCTGTATGACCTGTGTTGTCAGACTGCGTGACGGACGTCCAGTCCTGGATAAGCCAAAATTTCCTCCAATTAAACATTAGGAAGACTTCGGCCCCCACAACAAACACCGTTCCCTATCCGCCAATTACATTGTCCTCCCTGGTCACCCTCTCAGGTTCAACCAGACTGTTTGCAATCTTGGCGTCCTATTTGATCCTGAGCTGAGCTTCTGACTCCATATCCTCTCCGTGACAAAGACTGCCTGCTTTTACCTCCGTAACATCGCCCGTCTCCGCTCCTGCTTCAGCCAATCGCCGTCGAAACCCTCATCCGTACTTTGGTTATCTCCAGGTTTGACTATACCAATGCTCTCCTGGCCGGCCTTCCATCTTTCACCCTCCATTAACTTGAGCTCATCCAAAACTCTGCTGCCCGCATCCTAACTCGTACCAGGTCCCGTTCACCCATCAGCCCTGTGCCCGTTGACCTTCATTGGCTCCAGGCCCACAAACGCCTCGATTTTAAAATGGTCATCCTCATGTTCAAATGCCTCCTTGGCCTCACCCCTCCCTATCTCTATATCCTCCTCCAGCCCTACAACTCTCCAGAGAACTCGTGTTCCTCCAACTCGGAGCTCGCCCTTCCATTTCATTCGCCCCACCACTGGCAGCCGAGCCTTCAACAGTCTAGGAATTCTCTCCCTAAACCTCTCCGCCTCTCTCTTCTCCTATAAGACGCTCCTTAAAACCTATCTCCTCTTGTGCTAACCTCTCCTCCTTTGGCTCAATGTCAATTTCTGTCTGATTTTGCTCCTGTGTAGTGCTTTGGGTCATTTTACTACATTAAAGTTGTTGGTGTTTTGGTCTTATTTTTCCAACTTTTAAGTTTATTTTTCTTTCCAACTAGTTTAATCTAATTAATTTTTCTAACCTTTTTTGCAAAACATTTTGAAACCTTTATTTTATCTGGTTTTTTTCTTCTTTTGGACTCTCCCTTGCATTTTAAACAGTGGGACAGGTCCTGTTTTTTTAAAAACAGAACACAAAAAGGTGGGGTTTTTTTAGAAAAAAGCTAAAACTCAATTTTTTTTTAAGAAAAGTGCCTTTAAAATCCAGAATATTAAAGTTGCATTGCAACCAGTTCAATCTTTGGCTCAAAAGTCACATCCATACATGGGTCGCACTGCTCGGATGAATAAACCAGTCCACGGTGCTCAGAGTTAAATTTAATGAAAAGTACTCGACGGGTTGAACGTCAATGCTAGGAAACTGAACACATCACTTTCTCCACTCAGGATCGGCACTAAAATCATTCACGGTCAGGAACAGAGTGGGTCAGTTGACGGTAAAGCTCCCTCTAGTCTGGCCAAACAACACGATGAACTTCCACGTGTCCGATTCCATCAGGCAGTAGGCAGACACTGTGAACCACTTTCACGGTCGTGCCTTTTTACTTCCTGTGAGTGGTCCCTTTGGCTAGGCCGCTCTACACCAAGCACACTGGCACCTAAAATTACATCGGGGTCCCACGTACACGGCAATGACAGCTGGCTCAGTAGCCCCACGGGGCGTTAGTGGACCGATATTTCCCCTCCACTACCACCCTGTTCCTGCCCAAAACTTAGGGTGAAAATAGGGCCCAGTGTGCCTTAGCCTCCATCTCCAACAAGAATGCCCCTCTTGCAACAGAGGCAACTTTATTATCCCATTTTCTTGACTTCTTCAGAGAATGCCAATTCAGTGCCAAATTATGAACAATTTTGTACTGTGGCTGGAGATGCACTACAAACTCTTCAAAAATCACTCCATAAAGCATCCTTACAAGTGGCACAGAGGCGTGCTTCATTCTGGGCCCAGGGGTATATCCAGGCCGTAGAGGCAAAAACAAGAAAGTGCACTATAAAGTAACCCAGTCCTCTCAATACTGCAAACACTTCGAACCAAAGTATTAGAAGTTGCAAATTAACTTGTCATTGCTGTTAACATTGTCCCAATTTCGTTAATTCATAATGCCGCCGATGTGCGTTTAATCCCATTTTCTCCAGAAGAATGATTAGTCTGTCCAACATTATGCACTTTATACTTTGTAAATCTCCAACGGATCTGTTCAGCTGCATTTATTTTTACCATCCTGTCCGCTGACCTGAGTTCATTACCGATTGAGCTAACTATGGTCCGTCCTAACTGTGCAGGGTGCCTATAATGTCATCTGAAACAGTTTTCTTTCTGCCCCTTCCCCTTTAAAATTGTTCTGTTCTTTTCTGCAACTATATTTCTGGTTTCTTTCAAATTCTTGGTCTTGACTCATTTATAGCTTGAAATCTGTGATGGCTGAAAGCAAGTGTATTAGTTCAATAAGTGGTTTCGCACAGTACACGATGTACAGTACTGGAACATTCATCCAAACATACCCAATTTAATGGAGACGTCCCAACATTCAACAACACCACTTCCGATTTAATTGCTGGGACAGAAACTATACAAGCACAGTGGGCCCAGAACTACATCACTGTCACAGCCAAAATGCATTGCTTTTAAACAGCAAATGTTTATTGCAGCCCATGAGGAGGCACAGTGATTCTCCTCATTTATTTTGAAGCTGCTTACTTGGATAATTATATAATCCAACCTGAAAAATATTCTAATTACCTTTTATATTTCATAGAATGCAAAGTGCAAAAACAGGCCATTTGGCCCAACAGGTCCATGCTCCACACGAGCCTCCTCCCTAACCTACTTCATCGAAGTCTTGACTGAAATAATCTCAATTTGTATTGGGACCTACGTATTCTTTCACTTTTATCCAATGGGAGGCAACACGAAGCTTAACCTGTTTCAGAAATGGCCTAATAAATTCCTAAATATGTGATTCACTGTTGGACCTTCTATAGCTCCTGCACATGTACTTGGGGCTGTTTTCATTAGAAGGAGGAGATTAAGGGGTGATTTGATAGAGGGGTTTAAAATTAGGAAAGGCTGGGACACAGCAGATAGAAACAGACGGTTTCTGAGGGGGGTCTAGAATGAGAGGATTAAAACGCAAGATTAAATGCATGAGATTAGGGACATGGAGCAGTTGAAACATGTTTTTTTTTAATTACACAGATGGTTGAGACTGGATTGCACGGCCAGTAATAGTGATGGAACCAGAAACCATTTAAGAATAGGTTAAGTGGGTGGTTGAAGGAAAGGGGGATAAAGGGATATAGGAGCAGGGCAGGCACATAGCATATTGCTCAGAATCAGCATAACAAGTGCAGAAGTAACCAAATTTGTACCGAGGAAATGGTAGAAATAGAGAAGTTTATTAGAATATTTTTCCGGTTGGACATATAATACATATCCAAGTAAACAGCTTTGAAATAAACACAGTTAGCTGTTCCTCCTGCATGGGCGACATGGAATTAGGACAATTGCTCATGTGAAAGATAAATACCAACATGGACTGGTTGGCCAAACATCCTGCTTAAGATTTGTACTTCATATATATTCTAATCACTCAGATCAGCATATAGAATATCCTATGAAGATTTTAAACTAAATAAAACATCTTGCTTTGTGCATTTTTGCAAAACTCTACATAATTTACCACTGAACAAGTTTCTTTCAAGATCATATCCTGCCAAACATTACCCCAGTCTACAAAAGGATGCATGAAGGAGATAAACCCTGTTAGCAGCAAATTGCTCCGAATCAACCTATTATAGATACCTAAATTAAAAGGAGGACCGTTGTAATGAGTAGGCCAACAAATAAGCCAAAAGGCAAGATAACATTCAAGCAGAATCATCAAGTGAAAAAAGGAAACTCATAAGCCACGTAGCGACAGACTTTGCTAAACTCCCAGTGGCAGCTCACGTTTTACAAAACCTGTCCAAAAATAATGTTTGAAGACTTTAACCCACCTCCTTCTTTGTGGAATCGTGGTCCCAGCCTCAGTTTATAATTGTTTTGCCATCTTATGATAGAAACTTCTGACCAGGAGACATCCTGTGATACTGTGGCTGCCATGGATTTGAATTTTAAATCCTCTCTAACAGACTCTTTGAACTCTGCCACTGACAGAGAGACTTCAACTGAGAGTTCTCCCAAAAATCTGATTCTGCATTAGCAAAAGACGGTAACCCAATCTTAACTACACATTTTAAAAACAGACTTCGGTCGGCACAGGGTCAATGACCCACTCTGTTCAAAGCCCCCTGGGAGGAGATATAAAAGTTGGTGTGCAATATGATGCAAATAGTTTGCAATAATCCTCGCCGTCCACTTAACGCCCTGCAAAATCCGCGCAAACTACCCCCACCCCTCCCCTACCCATTGAATATTTTACATCCAAAATGATGATTCACCGTGCAACAACCGCCCCCCCCCCCCCCCCCCCCAGTGTGAGCGCCAAGCTTCCGGAGGCGTGCAGAATGCGGGCCCGGGCCCACAAAGCATCTTTTGCTGGGGGAAAGCGGCTGTGCGTTGCCCGCCCGCGCGCTCCGGGCCTCTAGGGTTTCCCCGGGGATCTGCCCGCCCGCCCGCCCGCGCGCTCCGGGCCTCTGGAGTTTCCCCGGGGATCTGCCCGCGCGCTCCGGGCCTCTGGAGTTTCCCCGGGGATCTGCCCGCCCGCGCGCTCCGGGCCGCGTTCCATTTCACGCTACTCACAACTGCAACATCCACTCGCCGCTCAGGATCAGGGTCCAGTTGGTGTCGCCCAGCGGCTCCACCGTGGGGTCGGCGGCCCAGTCCCCCTCCTGCGTCTCGCAGCGGGCCGACTCGGCCAGCAGCAGGCACAGGCTCAAAATCCAAGACGCTCGTTCCGCCGAACCCGCCATCTTTGTTGATAAATGCAGCATTTAACCCCCCCCAAAAAAAAAAGAGGTAGGTCTGGAAAAACCGAGAGCGTCCCTAATTTTCAAAACCGTGCCTTCCCGCTCCCTGCAGCACAGCCTCTACCGTGCGGCCACACGAGTCCTTAGTGGGCGAAGTCAGAACGCCTGAGGTAACCCCGCCCTCAACCATTAATGCTGCATAAAAGTTCCAGTGCCACGTTCTGTGCCTTTGCAAAATAAAGTAATAACCCAGTGTCATCAAGCAAAAGAGGCAAAGGAAACTTATAACATTAAATAAGAATATTATTATTATCGATGTCCAGTCGCAGAAAGCCTCAAGCTCCTTCTCCAGCACCACACCGGCCCGGACAAGATCCACGTTTTATGTTCTCCAGAAAATGAGCTGTGTGTTCCCCCCCTCTCCGATGTTTCTAACCTGGGAACGAACGCTGGGTGCGGGTATGTGAGGATTCCCGAGAATGCAGACTCATTAGCGACAACAAAGTGTAATCCATGGCAACTCAACTTGCATCGAGAATCTTTCACCCTTTTCGAGCAGCTGAAGACCGTGTCTAAAAGTTCACTGATTCAACCGCGGAGTGTGCATTTTTGTACCTAATGTATGTACAATAATTTTCAAAGGTCCGTTTTCACATCATGTACCTGATTACTGCTGTAATGGAGCAGATTTTTCGTGAGGGATGGTCTGTACCCAACATTTTAGAAAGATTCTTGGGACAACTACAGCTGGTAGTATTTAAAATTGTTAACATATATGTGAACGACCACCTCATTGACCAGGATCTGGCTGTTTGGAATTGAATGGATTGACTGATTGACAGGAGCCACATCACAAAAAGATCTAAGAGGCAAATTACAATGAGTTCATTACCCTCCTGTACACAAGGCAATACAACATCCTACATAATAACACAATTATAAAAAGTTGCAGGGAGTAAGGAACTTGAGCAATTCCTGGATTTGGATCAAGGGAATAAGATATAAGCAACATAAAAATATTTGACAGGGTCAGGTCCCCTTATTCCTCCTCTCCCGCCCCCCCCCCCCCCACCTACCCATTGCAGAAGCACAATATCCCCCACAATATGGGGGATATTGTGCTTCTGCGATTACATATGCTCATACTGTAACTGTGTCACCTACAAAGCCAACTGCAAATATCTGCAGGCCATAGTAGGGCAACTAGCAAAACAAAGCAAGGATGGGCCTGGCCACGCTGCCACGGAACGCTCCGTCCAGTTGGACCGTTCCGCCCCACCTGTCCTTCGTGGAAAGGTTTGTGCAGGAAAACACCTTTGACCACAAGGCGATCAGCAAGTGGTCCGCACGTAACGTCCTCGAGACCCTGCGGGAAAAGGAGATGGTGGATCCTGTCGGTTGGTTCCCCGAGCAGACTGTCAATGTCATTTGGCAGAACGCCTCATCGCCAGAGCTTTCAAACAAGCACCAAGACCTAGCTTGGCTGGTGGTGAGAAGGGCCCTTCCCGTCAGATCCTTCATGCACTCCCGGGCTCTCAGCGCCACCGCGCGCTGTCCCAGAGGAGGCTGCGGTGGAGACGAGACCGTCACCCATCTCCTTATGGAATGTGCCTTTGCAAAGAAGGTCTGGAGAGAGATGCAGTGGTATCTGTCCAGGTTCGTCCCGAGCAGTTCCGTAACACAGGTTTCTGTGCTCTACGGGCTGTTCCCGGGGACGCACACTGAGACGGACATCAGCTGCTGCTGGAAGACCATCAACTCGGTGAAAGACGCCCTTTGGTCTGCCCGAAACTTGCTGGTCTTCCAGCACAAGGAGCTGTCCTCGACCGAGTGTTGCAGACTGGCACATTCCAAGGTCCAGGACTACGTGCTGAGGGACGCACTGAGGATGGGTGCGGCCGCCGCAAAGGCCCTGTGGGGAAAGGCAACCGTTTAGAGCCTTCCCGCCATTGTAAACCGAGGGGCTGCAATCAGGGAAAAACCCCCTCGGGCAGAATGTAAAATTCAAATTGCTGTAATGTACCTGTAATGAATCTGAAATGAATCTGTAAGCAATAATCTGTGTTGAGTATGATGCAATGAGACACCCTAGAGTGTCATGAACTGTAATTATGTCCAATGTGTTCATTGAACTGTACTTGACGTAACCTGCAAATTGTATAATCTGTATTGTGTACGTTTGGAAAGTGATATGACAACTGTATTGTATGTACTGCTGCAAATTTTATGAATAAAGTATATTTTTGGAAAAAAAAACTAGCAAAACAAAGCAGCGTAAATCAAACATTGATTACAGTATTTATAACTAGAAATTACTTATTACCCTATAAACTTAGCACCCTAATTGCACATAGGAATTTACAATGTGAAAAGTTGACAGGAAATGCACGCACATGTAAGATTTGGAATATATTACTGGTCAATCTCCTGTGGTGTTGCATATGGTAAGTCGAAGAATGTGGTCTGCTGCTTGTCTGCTATCTTTGTTTTTTCTCTCTGTCTCTCTTCCTCTGACCCTGTCTTTTTTTTCTGCTTCTCTCCCCTTAATTCTTTCTGCGTCATTTTTTCTTTTCAGGCGAGATGTGTAGGGAGGAATGGGGCAAACATATCAGCTGGCTTCTGAAATCAACTGGTGTTTTTAAGAAATCGAAGTAACACTACATGAAGAAACAGACACTCTTTCAACCCCGCTCTCTCCATTTCACTTTCTAAAGTTTATAGAACACAGAACAAAGGTTACAACTCGTGTGAAATCAGAAAGCTCACTCATGTATTCTTTAGTACAGCTGACTGATGCATCCTGAGAAATTAGGTACTCTGCATATCCAAATTCTGCTCGCAGCATCACAGATCTGGGCAAAAAAAGAATAACTCCAAGAACAGATTTTTGGCAGAGGCTGAAATCTTCAACTAACAACTTGAAAGACACAAAAGACAATTCAATGGATAAATGTAAACAGGTTATTGGCAATTTTTAAAAAAAAATTAAACCCTTATTTTAGAAATTAGAAACTAAAGTTACTGAGAAAAAATGGCAAGTATTTTTTTTTTAGCAAGGATTTTGAGAGAATTTTGGGAACCCAGTGGTCAGATATCTAGTGATTGAACCCAGTGCAATCAGAGTGACAAGTTTACATAGGCGTTTTGATTATAAATATGGACATAGGAATTTATAATGGGAAAAGCTAACACAGAAATGTGTGACAAAATGTGATAAAGAAAATTCCAGCGTGATAAGCTTACATCGAAGGTTTCCATTACAAATCTGGACATGGGAATTTTTAGTGGAAAAAGTTGACAGGCACAGATGAATGTTTTTCATGATATCATATATTATTCATCGATCTCCTGCACACAGAGAGTCCAGACCATAGAATCATAGAAATGTTACAGCACGGAAGGAGGCCATTCGGCCCATCGAGTCCATGCCGGCTCCACGCATGAGCAATCCAGCTAGTCCCACTCCCTCAAGTGTCTTCAGGTGAAGTGGGATTAGAAGGTGGAGAATAAATGAGTCAAGGCATGGAGATGCAGTTCAGTCTCCATTTAAACTCATACATCTCATTCCAGGTCCAAGTGGTCATGGACCCACAGCACTAATCTTGTACTAAATTGACATCTCATTCAGAAAGGCCACAAGATGACATGTTTGGAAAGTGGAAAAATTGTCACGTTGATGTAATAGGGATAGTCTTCTAAGGTTGGAATTAAGGCACATTGTTGAGACAGAGTAGAGGGAGGTCCTACTTTTGCTATACCTGATCTATACTTGATGATTATCTTGGTTAGCACAAAATTCATATAAAGAAAATTATTAAAAAGGTGTATATGTCATTGCAGGGTCTTTTACAGATTCATTTATAGATATGCAAACTTATTCCTTCAATTGTTCTATTAATTCCTTCACACCACACACACATTAGAAATGCAGCATGAATAATGCGGACAATAGAGAGGCATTAAGTCATTGATATAGTTGAAATGAAGCAGAGATGTGTGGACAAAGGGCTTTTCTTTGGCTTTCAAACAAACCTTAGAAAATGGATTAAGAAAGATATTATAAACTATGCTGTTCCAATATTTCTGAATGTAACAGTTGTTAAAAAAAAAACAATTTCACACTTACCAGACAATTCTGATTCTGAGGACATACTGTCTTCCTCATCGTGAATTATGAAAATTCAAAATATTTGGTAATTAAGCACTCAGGCCAACTAGGCGGGGTTACAATCACAACAACTTGCATTTACGTAGCGTCCTTAATGTAGTAAAATGTCACAAGGTGCTTCACAGGAGCGTAATCAGACACAAATTGACACCAAGCTAAAGAAGAAGACATTATGACAGATGGCCAAAAGCTTGGTCAAAGAGGTAGGTTTTAAGGAGCATCTTAAGGGAGAAGAGAGAGGCGGAGAGGTTTAGGGAGTGACTTCCAGAACTTAGGGCCCAAATGGCTGAAGGCACAGCCGCCAATGGTGGAATGCAAAGTTCTTGAAGGGTTGTTGGGCTGGAGGAGGTTACAGAGATAGGGAGGAGCAAGGCCATGAACAGAAGGATGAGAATTTTAAAATCAAGGCATGGGTAGGCCAGGTACCAATGTTGGTCAGCAAGCGCAGGCATGATGGATGAACAGAACTTGGTGAGAGTTAGGATGCGGGCAGCAGAGTTTTGGATGAACTCAAGTTTATGGACGATGGAAGGTGGGAGGCCGGGCAGGAGAGCATTGGAATAGAACTTGGTTTAGGACTGGAATGCTTGTTTCTTGAATTTCTAAAATGTGCCCTTGGCACTGAAATTCGGACTTTAATAATAGAAATCCATTTTTTGCATTTCTGTGTCTCATGACATGGAAACATTAATTATTGGGGCTATTAGAGTTTCTAGTGAATTTTAATTATCAGCAAAACAAATATCAGAACTTAACCCAGTATAAATATCGCCATCAGCCCTACTCCGACAAAGCTGTGATCTGGCTTTGGACTTGACAAAAGGTAACAAGTCTTTTTTGGTACTTTGTGTTTTTTTTGTGATCTGCGGTAATTTATTAGATTTCTTTTTGTCTGGTCATTGCTACGTTTACAGTATCCCTACATTACAACAGTGACTACACTTCAAAAGTATTTCATTGGCTGTAAAGAGTTTTGGGACGTCCTGAGGTCGTGAAAGGCGCTTTATAAATGCAAATTCTTTCATTCTTCTGATCCCTCAACTAACACCACCAAAAACAGATTCCCTGGTCACTGATATGCTGTTGCTGGGACCTCACTGTGTACAAATTGACTGCCATGTCTGCTTACGTAACAGTAGGAACGACACTTCAAAAAGCAATTTATTGAATGTGAAGAACTTTGGAGTGTATTGAGGAGTGAGAAGGCAATATATAAATGCAAGTTCTTTCTTTTTACTGCCGGCAGTAAGTTAAGATACTGCTTATTGGAATATGCAACATTCCTAGCTGTGTACAAAGTCAATGAACTGACCACTGCATAACTGAAGTACCTTAACGCCCAACCCACTGAAAATATCCCCCGTAATTCATCATTTTGTTTCTGATCCATACAGTTTTAAAAACATATAGAATTTTTTATACTAATGATTCAAAGGTCTGTTTCATATTGCAGGAGGAGTTTTTAGAAAGTGCAAAAATAAGGGTAAGAATAATTTCTTTATTTCACTGAATGTTGCCTGACATCCTCTGTATCTACTGTTCAAGGTGTCCTGTCAGAAAAGAAATGATCGAAAGCCTCAGTTTGTTTTGGTTTCTAATTCTGTACATTATTTTAATTTACAATGTATTTTACAGAATCTCATCACTTTGCTATCAGAAGTAATAGAAAGGAATGCTTCAGTATTCTGGCAGTGAACTACACGAGTGTAAATCTTGCGTAGTACCAAGATAAGTGAGTGTGCAAACTGTTACAGATATATGCCCCTTATTTTATCCTACTTTCTGAGATTGAATTCATATCCGGGGCGGGAGAGGGAGAGAGGAAAGGACAGAACTCAAGATTTGGTGGAAACAAGTATTATCTGCACATTGAGTTGGGGCCCATTTAGCTTACCTGTGGAGAGAACTCCAAACAGGGCACAAGATGTGACATCAACTCCAATTTGTGCAAAGTGGGAAATTTGGGCCGATATATATTCCAATGTATTACTGTATTTATTAAGTTGATAAGTATTTTTTAAGTCTTTGAAGGGAGAAGAGTAACTGTTGCAAAATCTTTATATTTTCATTTTTAATCTTTTTCACCTCAGTATTAATGTTTTGCTACTGCCCATCTGTTTTATTCTGGATTCAGATGTTTGTTTCTTGTTTGCTCCTTCCCACTCCCCACCTCCACGATGATATGGATGAAGAGTTAATTTTCTACCAAAACAGCACCTAACAACCCTCCTTAAAATGCTAGTTTTTAACCAGGCAGTAAAACCTTTTCATTTTAGGGCATTCATACTGGACTGGACAACAGCTACTGGGTAGAAAAAACAGCAGGCGTTTTACCTTCGACATTTTATTGATAGAGAAAGGTTACAGCATGGAAGGAGGCCATTCGGCCCACCAAGTCCGCACCGGCTCTATGCAAGAGCAATCCAGCTCGTTCCACTCCCCCGCCCTATCCCCGTAGCCCTGCAAATTTTTTCCTTTCAAGTACTTATCCAGTTCCCTCTTGAAGGCCGTGATTGAATCTGCCTCCACCATTCCCTTGGGTAGTGCATTCCAGATCCTAACCACTCGCTGTGTAAAAAGTTTTTCCTCATGTCACCTTTGGTTCTTTTGCCAATCACCTTAAATCTATATCCCCGGTTCTTGACCCTTCCGTCAATGGGAACAGTTTCTCTCTATCTACTCTCTCTAGACCCTTCATGATTTTGAATACCTCTATCAAATCTCCTCGCAACTGTCTCTGTCCCAAGGAGAACAACCCCAGCTTCTCCAGTCTATCCACGTAACTAAAGTTCCTCATCCCTGGAATCATTCTTGTAAATCTTTTCTGCACCCTCTCTAAGGTCTTCACATCTTTCCTAAAGTACGGTGGCCAGAACTGTTCTTATGTTCTTATGTTCAATACTCCAGTTGTGGCTGAACCAGTGTTTTATAAAGGTTCATCAAGACTTCCATATTTTTGTAGTCTATGCCTCTATTTATAAAGCCCAGGATCCCGTATGCTTTTTTAACTGCTTTCTCAACCTGCTCTGCCACTTCAACGATTTGTGCACATATACACCCAGATCTCTCTGTTCCTGTACCCTTTTTACTGTGCCCTCTAGTTTATATTGCCTCTCCTTGTTCTTCCTACCAAAATGTATCACTTCGCATTTTTCTGCATTAAATTTCATCTGCCATGTGTCCGCCCATGCCATCAGCATGTCTATATCCCCTTGAAGTCTACCACTATCCTCTTCACTGTTTTGTGTCATCTGCAAATTTTGAAATTGTGCCTTGTACACCCAAGTCGAAGTCATTAACATATATCAAGAAAAGCAGTGGTCCCAGCACTGACCCCTGGGGGACAACACTGTACACCTCCCTCCAGTCCAAAAAAAACAACTACTCTCTGTTTCCTGTCCCTTAGCCAATTCTGTAATCCATATTGCTACTGCTCCCTTTATTCCATGGGCCACAATCTTGATGATAAGCTTACCATGCAGCACATTTTGAAAGTCCTGAGACACCACATCAACTGCATTGCCCTTATCTACCCTCTCTGTTATTTTTTTTATTTGTTCATGGGATGTGGGCATCACTGGCAAGGCCAGCATTTATTGCGTATCCCTAATTACCCTTGAGAAGGTGGTGGTGAGCAACCTTCTTGAACAACTGAGTGGCTTGCTTGGCCATTTGTAGAGGGTGATTAAGAATCAACCACATTGCTGTGGGTCTGGAGTCACATATAGGCCAGACCAGGTAAGGACAGCAGGTTTCCTTCCACTAAAGGGCATCAGATGGGTTTTTATGACAATCTGGTAGTTTCATGGCCACTATTACTAATACTAGTTTTTTTTAAATTCCAGATTTTATTTAATGAATTGAATTTAAATTCCCTAGCTGCTGTGGTGGGATTTGAATTCATGACTCTAGAATGTTAGTGCAGGCCTCTAGAATTACTAGTCTAGTAACATAACCACTATGCTACCGTACCCAGTACCTCATCAAAACACTATCAGGTTAGTTAAACATGATTTGCCTTTAACAAATCCGTGCTGACTTTCCCAAATCAATCCACACTCATCCAAGTGACTGTTAATTCTGTCCCGGATTATCGATTCTAAAAGTTTCCCCACTACTGAGGCTTAACTGACTAGCCTATAGTTGCTGGGTTTATCCTTACACCCTTTTTTGAACTAAAGGCCTTGGTAATTTTTGCATGGTTACTTCATTGATGCCTGGGGGCAATACAAGGCAGCTAGTCCAGAATGTTAGTAATTGAAGAGTTATGTGAATCAGTCTCAAGGTAATGAAACAATAGTGTCTGAGGACCAATTATCGTATTGTCAGAATTTGTGCAGGAGTAAAATACAAACGACAATTGTAAGGTTCTTCCCAAATACTATTAAAAAGAGATATTTTTTTAATTTTAATTTTTAATTTGAAGAAAGGATAGACCCCAGCCTCTGACCTGAATGTATTTGTTTGATAATAATGAAAGCAATGGCCTCTAAATGCATCTATGTTGAATATTATACTAGAAATGTTTAACATGCATTAAAAAAAATTCTAATGAACATTCATTTTATTCAAAAACTGACTGTGCATCACTCATTTTTGATATGGAAGCTTGTTTACAGTGCTATACTTTGTTTCAATAACACAAGGACAGAGTAGAACCTAAACTGAGCATCACATAAGCTGCAAGTATGGTCGGACAATTCTTTGTTAACTTTTGGAATCCTTTTAAAGATGCTAAATTGTATTTTGGATTCTTGGCCAGATCAAATCTATGCTATGAATTCATGAGGTGGGAATTGTAATCCCCACTACCCAATTGATATTTATAAAAGTAAAATTAAAAGTTTTATATTGTAAAAAAAAATGCAAGTCAAGGGGCCAGGAGCATGTTGAATCTGGACCAGAGATGCGGAAAATTGTTCAGCAGGAAACCTTGAACAGGAATAAAATTTGCATTAATTGTCAAGTCAACTAATATATTGTGGTTGGGCTAGCACATCACTGCTGAGTGTTAAATTTCTCACTGGGCATGGTAATTGTCCCTTGAACAACAGATGTTTACTCTGTGGGCCTATTTTGTACTTGTACTCAGGGGCAAAGCAAATCCCTGACTTTAAACATGAAAAGTAACAGGTTCGCTCGATTCATTTTCCATCTGTCAGCGGAAGTTGGGTGGGGATTTGGGTCGAAACTGTGGCACCAGGTAGTTCTCAAGTTTAGCAGTAACTTATAACTGGACCCTTCACTGCCATAAAGAATTCATGAAAAGTACTGTCTGGAGCTGCTTTCATTTTGCATACACCTCCAGACTATGGGTAGAATTGTGGACCAAGCCATGCAAAAGATTGCTTTAAATAAGTAAATAGATATTAGTTGCAAAGAAACATTTAATATTAAGTATTTTGCAGCATTTGGAAACGCCTAAATGCTCACAAGAAGCTCTTGTGGCCATGATTGCCGATAATTAAGAAAAAGATTGTTACAGACACTGATGCTTATGCATAATTGCAACTTTGGCAATTGTACACAAGACCCAGATTGCAATTCTGCGCATGGATTAGGATTAATGCACACAGTTGTTTCTCATCTGTAACTACAGAGCAGAAAATCAGGCCCCAAGACATTCTTGTGAGCATTTGCAAACAGCAAATTGCTTAAAGATCTTACTGATACTGATATGGTTATCAAATGTATGAAAATTAGATGTTTCTTTAAGAACTTGGACACTACAATTAGACGCAGTATCCTTCGAAGACGAAGGGGGAAAGTTCCCACTTGGGATGGCGATCCACTCACCCCTGCTGGAAAGTGCACATGTGTGGCTTGTTGGATCAGTCTTGACTGCAAAGCTCACGGTCCAGTGGACTGCACACTCACTGTCTAGGCTCAAGCGTGAAGAATAGCCACTTAGACAAGGTGCCAGAGGGCAGCAGGTGCCTGGGAAACCATATCCTTGCTTAATTAACAATCTTCAAGAGAGAAGGAGAGAGAAGTCAGAAGGGGGGTAAAGTTGCTGGTCACGATGTTATTCTGCTCAAGTGTGAAGGGAACTTTAAGGATGTTACAGCAATCGTTTTCGTTTGATATCCTTGTCCTTGTTTCTGATGAGACTTTATTTAAAAGATTTTTTTTTCCAAATAAATTAAACCACGACATATGATATATCAGAGCCGATTTTAACCCCTGCCCGCCCAGCGGAAACTGGCAGGCAAGCAGGTAAAATGGCCACCATTGACCCTGTCGAGCAGGCGAGCGGTCACTCGCCAGAAGGCAGCAGGGTCCTTCTTTAAATATGACCATCAGGCTCCGATGAGGTCATTGCCCTGACTGCAATTTTAACCGAGATCTGCCAGCAAGCAGATCCGGGACCAGGAGAGGCTCAGAAAGGTAAGTAATTTTTTGTTTTTAAATTGTTTCCATGTGGGCCAGAAGGAGCAACCTTCTAAACTCGTGGAAATACATACCAAGTTTATGTAACCTGTGCTCATAATTTAAATCTTTAAGCTATGCTTTCATTCTGGTGAATCTGTGCTGTACCTCCTCCAAGGCCAATATATCTTTCCTGAGGTTTGGTGCCCAAAACTGAACACGGTTCTCCAGATGAGGTCTGACCCAGGCTCTGTGCAGCTGAAGCATCACTTCCTCATTTTTGTATTCAAACCCCCTTGAAATAAAGGCGAACAATCGATTAGCCTATTCGATTCCTTTTTGTGCCTGTGCACTATAGTCCAATGATCTGTGTACATGGGCACCTAAATCTCTTTGCTCCTCCACAGCTCCTAGTCTCTTATCTTTTCGAAAATATTCTGTTTTGTCTTTCTCGGATCTAAAGTGGATGACCTCACACTACCCCACATTGAACTCCATCTGCCATCGTTTTGCCCACTCATTTAGTCTGTCTGTGTCCCTTTATAACTTCCTGCTCTCATCTACATGACTTACTATGCCTCATAACTTAGTGTCATCTGCAGAGTTGGATATAGGACTCTCTGGGGGAAAAAAAATTGATAAGGCCTATTATTGGGCGGGGGTTGCGCGATCCGCTATTACCCCACGCCCAATGGTCCCAGCGCAGGCCTGAGGACTTACCTTCAAGCAGCGTTCTGAATCAGCGTTGACATGAGGATTCAATGCAATTCGCACTTCCCACCAGTAGGGGGAGCCCCAATCTCTTAAAGGCAGTCTGTCTCTTAAAAATCTCTTAAAGGTAGCCGGTACCTGTTATTTGCTGAAAATAACAGTCTGTTGTCTACACAGAGTCTGAATGGAGATCAATCACAGATGCAGCTCCCATCCCTATCTTTGCAAACTGATGAGTTATGTTAAAACATTGAATAAAGGTTGCACACTACCAAAACTCACATCCTCCAATCTGCATGCCAGACCTCACCAATCTGCAGATATGAGTTGGTATGAGGCCTGTGAGACTCCGTGCACCAAGATTCTCAGATGATGCACTAGAGGCCTTGGTGCAAGAGGTGGACAGAAGGAGGGACATCCTATATCCGCAGCCGGGAGGTGGTGGGGGTGGGGGTGGGTGCAAGAGGCCCTCCAGACATATACCCAAAAGGCAGAGGGAGGCAGTGAGGGATGAAGTCAATGCCAGGTGCACACTATCATGAACATAGATGCAGCGCAGGAAGAAGTTCAATGCTTTGACATGACTGGTCAAGGTGAGTGAAGTCAACTATCAAGTGGTTTCTCCTACTGACTGCACCACTAGCCGCATCCACTGCTCCACGCACTACACCCCCATCAGCCACATACCAACAAACTCTTTCCATCAGTACGCAATTTTTCCAATCAGATGCTTCCTCTCACCCTTACACATTACCACTGTTGCAAGCCACACACCCATAACTCACAGGTCACACACACTGGCAGCTATTCAACCATTACAGGCACATCACCCAGACACACGTCCCACTTTCTTGCAGAAGAAGGTGGCGCATAACAGGACGCAGCAAGTAGCAGTGGCATTTAGCCCCTCGAGCCTGTTCTGCCATTCAATGAGATTATGGTGGACCTGTGACCTAATTCCATATACCCACCTTAGCCCCATATCCCTTAATACCCTTGGTTCACAGAAATCTATCAATCTCAGATTTAGAATTCACAATTGAGCTAGCATCAACCGCCATTTTCAGAAAAGCATTCCAAACTTCTCCCACCCTTTTCGTGTAGAAGCATTTCCTAACTGCACCCCTGCATGTCCTGGCTCTAAAAATTATGCTATGTCCTCGCGTCCTTGTATTCAAGTATAGGAGACCTCCAAAAACAGGTACAAATGTCTCGGCAGCCAGAAGCAATAATCCAGCCACTAACCCGTAAATCCTGCATGGTCCCTTTAAATAGCCCTGGTGGGAGGTCCTCCAGGCACTCTAAGACACGTTCAGATGGACGTGGTTAAGACTATGCGTTGAGTTGAGCGTTAAGTACCAAAATGGTGTCTATCACTTTAAATCAACGTTGCACACTGATTGTATCCATTTCTCCTTACTTTACATGCTTCCGGCGTTCAGTATTTGCGCATGCGCTAACTCCTATACCAAGATGGCGTCCGGCGCACATCATGCTGGAAAAGCGCTAAATTGGGCAGTGTAGCGCTGAAACAATGGGCGCTACACGGCCCAATTTAGTGCCCTCGATTCCTTCATCCAAGTCATTGCTTTATATGGTGAAAAGTTGAGGCCCCAGTACAGATCCCTGGGGGACATCACTTGTCACATCCTGCCAGTAAGAGAACACTCCCTTTATCCCTACTCTGTCTCCTATCTCCCAACCAATTACCAACCCATGTCACAAGGTTAGCTCCAGTTCCATGGGAAAGTTCTCATCTGCAGTGCTGCCCATTGCCCTGCATTGCGAAAGCCATGTTCCTGCTGTGACTGCGAACAGGCTTTAATTTGTTTTGGTTCTTTCTATGCTTTTATTATCATAATAAAAATATTGAGTGCACTTATACAACTTTAAACTCATAAATGACGATATGGTTTTTGAGTAGCAAGCACAGAATTCCCGAAAGAGCTTTCTCAGCATTGAGCTGGGGGAAACCTCTTACTCAAAGCACCAGCAGTGTTTACGTTATACTTGCCAGTCTTTTTGAGAAACTTGTAGGGAGAGAGCATAATTAAGGAAGGCTTACATCTCCAAATTTCTTGCAGTTGATTGATTGATAATTTATTTACAGTGATTCAAATTTTTAAATTGTTAATCATTCCTGTGCAAGATTCTTAGAATGCAGATGTCAAACAAATCAAATCGGAAACTATTTCTTGCAAACATTTTTGCTCACCAATTTTTTGCTTTGTAGCCCTACTGACTACAGACTTAAAATAAGTTTTCTAACATAATAAAAACAAAAAAATGACATATTTCACAATACATGATTAAAAGTAACTAAAAAGTTGCCATTTGTTTCTTTGAGTATCTTTATTAATGTTTTTTACTTGAAGGCCTCGGCCTCTCTCAAAAGCCTGGCCTTGAACTTGATATTTTTGCCTAGAACTTTTAATTTGTTGACTGAAGAGAAATCATGCAGTCAAATTGCAGTCAATTCAAAGTCGCTTAACACAAATTACAGGATAATTCAAATTACGCTTGAAAAAAACCCTTCTATTTAATGCAATTGCTTGATTCAAGTCATGGACTATTTAAATTTGGTTGCACAAAATTGACTTTGAATTATCAGGATTAACTATGGGGGAAAAATTCGTTCATGTCACACCCGTTTGTTGCATGCTAAATTCACATTGGAGGGACCAATTTCCCAGCACAGTCAAGCATGTCTCCCCCGCCCAAACCTGGAAGTGCTACCAAAAACAGGCGTTAGGTGCCTTTAATATGCTAATCAGCAGCTTAATGCCTACTTTAGGACCCATGTAAGGAATCTTACAACACCAGGTTATAGTCCAACAGTTTTATTTGAAAATCACAAGCTTTCGGAGTTTACCTCCTTCGTCAGGTGAGTGAGTGAAGCATAGCATATATTAGGCTGGGAGGCGATCACAGCAATCAAAGGTGTCGTTGGTGTTCAGACAGGTTAGCCACGGAAAACATTACATCCCAGTATACTGAATATACAGTGGGTCAGATTACACAGACAGATAGAGAAAGAGACCCGAAAAGCAGAGAGAGAGAGAGAGAGAATGTCCAGTTGTATTAAAAACAGATAACTTTTTTTCCCGCTGGTGGTGTTACGTGTAACGTGACATGAATCCAAGATCCCGGTTGAGGCCGTCCTCATGGGTGCGGAACTTGGCTATCAATTTCTGCTCAACGATTTTGCATTGTCATGTGTCTCGAAGGCCGCCTTGGAGAACACTTACCCGAAGATCGGTGGCTGAATGTCCTTGACTGCTGAAGTGTTCCCTGACTGGGAGGGAACCCTCCTGTCTGGCGATTGTTGCGTGGTGTCCGTTCATCCGTTGTCGCAGTGTCTGCATGGTCTCGCCAATGTACCATGCTCCGGGGCATCCTTTCCTGCAACGTATGAGGTAGACAACGTTGGCCGAGTCACAGGAGTATGAACCATGCACCTGGTGGGTGGTGTCCTCTCGTGTGATGGTGGTATCTGTGTCGATGATCTGGCATGTCTTGCAGAGGTTACCGTGGCAGGGTTGTGTGGTGTCGTGGACGCTGTTCTCCTGAAAGCTAGGTAATTTGCTGCGAGCAATGGTCTGTTTGAGGTTGGGTGGCTGTTTGAAGGCGAGTAGAGGAGGCGTGGGGATGGCCTTAGCGAGGTGTTCGTTGTCATCGATGACATGTTGAAGGCTGCGGAGAACATGGCGTAGTTTCTCCGCTCCGGGGAAGTACTGGACGATGAAGGGTACTCTGTTGGTTGCATCCCGTGTTTGTCTTCTGAGGAGGTCTATGCGATTCTTCGCTGTGGCCAGTCGGAACTGTGGATCGACAAGTCGAGCGTCACATCCCGTTCTTATGAGGGCGTCTCTCCTGTTCGCCTTCCCCTTATGCCCAAGCCTGCATCGTGACGCCCGATTAGCAACTGCAGCTCATCGGTATTACACAGATGAGATCCAGGGCATTCATTTTCAGCTCAAGTTCTAGGTACGCCGTCCACTTTCTCACTGAGATCTATTTCACGTCCCTGTATTTCAGTTTGTGTGCTTTTAACATAATTTGAGCACAAATTGGAAGATGAAATTAAGGTTTTCAGCTAACATTTCAAATAGATGCTTTAGAAAGCGAGTCAAGCTGAGGGAGACAGCCACACTAATCGGTCAAATGCCCTCTCTATTGTTTACGTTCACAATTCCAAAACCAATGATTGTTTCCGCTGGATTTGTTGATATAGCTCCAGAATGTAAGGAAACACTAACTGTTTTTCCATTTCTGGACACTGAAAAATACGTAAACCATGAATTTTTGGCACTTTTATCCAAATTAAATGAGATTTTCTCTGGTGAGTTTAATTTTTTTTAAACCGACAACAGCAAGTGTTTTTCTTTTCAAGCATAGCTCCTTCACTGTGGAATTGAACAACCACAAAACATTTCAGATAATTGTTTTTTTTGTATTTAAAACCCGACAACAATGTAAACTATTTTGTTATCATTAGGTTCTTATCCGAAAACAATATTTCGGGACATTTATCTGCAGTAAATAATATTTTCTGAGGCAAGTTCTGGAAATGTGGATTCTAGAAAAGAGTTGATGCTGTTTGTGAAACCCACCCATGTACATTCCAAGAGATGCAGAAACTGTTGACAGAATTTTACTGGTTGAAAGTAAAAGTACATTTGCAGCCATATCTATTGTTCCAGAGAGGTAGAGGCACAGATGCCAGAATACCATGTAATATAACTGGAATTTTGCTAAAACAGTCACCCTAAACCAATGACCTTGATAATGCATTTGCATTACATGGCATAACTTCTTGTTATAGAACAGTGTATCCTCTAACTCGTTACGAGCAACACAATGCGTTATCTGCTGGCAAGCCTTGCATCTAGCGTGCATCCAACACACAGAAGATGTCAAACTTTGCTACAGATATTAAAAAAAATATTTTATATATAAAAAAAAGAAAGAAAGGCAGTGATTGACCTGCAGCCTAAAATTTGCAAGCAGCTACACGCTGCGGTCTGATTGGCCTCAATAAAGTACAATGGCTGCAATGATCTGGATTTATCAATTAAGAGTAGTGGCATGAAGAGGTCAAGCTAGGTTAGCAACTGAACATTAGAACTGTGCTCCATTCCTCAGAGTACCAGTGAGGACTGCCTTGGGCGATCCATTAGTATATGTAAAAGTCTAGTGTTTAGTGTGCGCTTGGTCTGCTACACTTCAGGTGTCATACCTGTATATATGCAAATTTCTGTGACACACATGTAGCTCATTGATTCAAATTTTATATTCATAAAGCTGCAGCAAATTATGGTGCTGGTTTTCCACTCTGGGGTACAATCACATGACTTGCTTACCTTGGGCCGATTGTGTGTGCCAGAAGATCAAGGAGAAAACGAGATGACCCTGAGAGGCCTGCAACTGCACCCTTCATGGTCAACAACAGAATCTTCTGACTGCTACTCTTCAGAAGGAATAGAGGCCCAAAGACCAGCCCGGGGAAGGGCTGAAAATGTAAGAACTATTTAATGACATGATTGGACTTTATGATCTTTGGCCTGAACCATGTGGGTTCTGGAGCAGCCCCTTGTGTCAGGTTTCTTCAGGCATCCCTGTGTTGGGGTATCCAACAGTCATGCAATACGTAAGGTGAGGCAGGAAGCTGGAATCGTGGTTTCCCACCTCATTAAAATGGTAATACTGGGCCTACGCTTGTTCCAGGTGCACGCGCGTCAAATGAGAAAGCGCCAAGAACCCCAAGCGAGTGAAGACCTGACATAACACGTGTCCAACCCTTTTCCCTCTTCGCTGTGTCTGAGAAACACCAATTTCCTAGACACAGCAAGGAGAAAAATCCACCTGGACAACTCAACAGGTAGGGGACATACCAATCATAAACAGGAAGGGGGGTATGTAAACCTCATAGAAAAGCTACTGTGGGCATATTAAAACAACTAATGAACAACAAGCAGTCGGTAAAAACTCCCAATAAATAAAGAAGGGGAATTAATCAAATCATCGAAATAGTTCTTGAAAATCCTTTTGGTCACGAATTTGGACTCTCACTAAGGTGAGAAACTTAGTATTGGAAATAAGGTTTGTAGTATAATAGACATTAAAAAAATTACAAGAAAATTATTAAACTAACCTACTCTGCAGCATTTTATGAGTTAAAATGTCTCTAATATAGTTTCCCGTCTCAGGACTCTGAGAACCCTAAGGTTGGAGTTCATTAGGCTTTCAGAGCTCTCACTGTCAACTTAACAGACTCAGCAAGTTAGGAGACCACAACTCCCATTGGAACTGGCCATCATAAGAGTGGGTCAAAAATTGCTGTTTGTAAGCCCCACCTCTTCTCTCTCCCTGTCCAGATTTATTTATGTAACAGTGGGAAGAACAAATTGTCTTCTTTATTTATCTTCCTTCAGTGGCATTAAGAGCAGCTCATTTATTTATTGCCAGGAACCAATTAAAAATCAGTTATAAACGTCTTTTCAAATTCTTTCATCAGTAACATGTCCGCCCCCTCCCCCCCACTTCCCTAATCTACTACCACGGCAAACTCTTTGCAATAACAGAGCCTCCAACACACCAATGCCACGAGAGGTCTGTTGGAAATGAAATGTGTATAAGATCACCAGTAATCATAGAATCATTACAGTACAGCAGGAGGCCACTCAGCCCATCGAGCAACCCTTTAGTCTCATTCCCCTGCTCTTTCCCCATAGCCCTGCAAATTTTTTCTCTTCAAATATTTATCCAATTCTTTTATGAAAGCCACAATTAAATCTGCTTCCACCACCCTTTCAGGCAACGCTTTCCAGATCATAACTACTCGCTGCGTAAAAAAGTTCTTCCTCAAATCGCCTTTGGTTCTTTTGCCAATAACTTTAAATCTGTGTCCTCTGGTTCTCGAGCCTTCTGCCAGTGGGAACACTTTCTCTTTATTTAGTTTATCTAAACCCTTCATGATTTTGAACACTTCTACCAAATCTCCTCTCAACCTTCTCTGCTCGAAGGAGAACAACCCCATCTTCTCCAGTCTATCTACGTAATTGAAGTCCCCCATCCCTGGAACCATTCTAGTAAATCTTTTCGGCACCCTCTCTAAGGCCTTCACATCCTCCCTAAAGTGCAGTGCCCAGAATTGGACACAATACTCCAGTTGTGGCCGAACCAGGGTTTTATAGAGGTTGAACATAACTTCCTTGCTTTTGTACTCTATGCCTCTGTTTATAAAGCCCAGGATCCCATAAGATTTTTTAACCACTTTCTCAACCCATCCTGCCACCTTCAAAGATTTGTGCACATATACCACCAGATCTCTCTGTTCCTTTACCTCCTTTTGAATTGTACCATTTAGTTTATATTGCCTCTCCTCATTCTTCCTGCCAAAATGTATCACTTTGCACTTCTCTGCATTAAATTTCATCTGCCATGTGTCCATTCCACCAGCCTGTCTATTACCTCTTGAAGTCTATTACTATTGTCCTCACTGTTTACTACACTTCCAAGTTTTGTGTCATCTGCAAATTTTGAAATTGTGCCCTGTACACCCAAGTCCAAGCCATTAATATATATCAAAAAAAGCAATGGTCCCACTAGTGACCCCCGGGAAACACCACTGTATATCATCCTCCAGTTCGAAAAACAACCGTTCACCACTACTCTCTGTTTCCTGTCACTTAGCCAATTTCGTATCCATGCTGCCACTGCCCTCTTTATTCCATAAGCTTCAATTTTGCTGACATGCTTATTGTGTGGCACTTTATCAAACACCTTTTGAAAGTCCTTATACACAACATCAAGCGCACTGCCCTCATCAACCCTCCCTGTTACCTCGTCAAAAAACTCAATCAAATTAGTTAAACACAATTTTCCTTTAACAAATCCGTGCTGGCTTTCCTTTATTAATCCACACTTATCCAAGTGACTATTAATTTTGTCCCGGATTATTGTTTCTAAAAGCTTCCCCACCACTGAGGTTAAACTGACCGGCCTGTAGATGCCGGGTTTATTCTTACACTCTTTTTTGAACAAGGGTGTAGCATTTGCAATTCTCCGGTGTTCTGGCACCACCCCCCGTATCTAACGATAATTGGAAGATTATGGCCAGCTCCTCTGCAATTTCCACCCTGACTTCTCTCAGCAACCTAGGATGCATCCCATCTGGACCAGGTGACTTAAGTACTTTAAGCAGAGCCAGCCTTTCTAGTGCCTCCTCTTTATCAATTTTCATCCCACCCAGTATCTCAACTACCTCCCCTTTTACTGTGACTTTGGCAGCATTTTCTTCCTTGATACAGACAGATGCAAAGCACTCATTTAGTACCTCAACCATGCCCTCTGCCTCCATATGTAGATCTCCTTTTTTCCTGATCTCCAATAAGATATGTTCAGCACCCTCCTTCATTGGACCAACTGCAGCTGTTACAAGTAATTTGCGGGAAGTCTAATGATCAAGCACCACTTGTGTGGACAGGTATATCTAATTGCTGGACACAACAGAACTATATATATGTAAAATAAGTCTGTCGTTAGTTCCTGTCTGTCATACTTCAGGCTTCACATTCCAAAGCATCACACTTTTTTAAAGATGTGAAACCATTTTTTAAGCGGTATAAAAATGGAGAAAGAAAACCAGCCATTTCCTCATGGTTTTGTGCTATTGGTAACCTGACAACTCCTTGAGACCAGGAACTGGGGATTTACAAGCAGATGCCAAACTACAGACATATTTTCAGTGTTTAGCCTCTATTTATCTTAAGGATGTGGCTAATTATAACACTTTGCCACGGGGAGCATCTAACCAGTGGCATTAAAGACACAGAGCAGTTTAAACACAACTCCACTTTAGCAGCTAAACATCACACTAGTGCTCCCAAATTAGCTGTGAGCAACCACAGGACATCAGCACGCCCCTTAGAAATTTTTGCTACCTCCCTCCACCAACCCCATCTCTAAATCTCTCTTTAAAAGAACTAAATATATTAACTGTAGTATTTAGGCCAAACATTGTACTTAACTTTTCCAGTATTCATTGTATTTTCTGTTTGACTCAAATTACATACCTTTTAACAGTTGCCCTTTTAATTCTATGAAGAAAATTTAATTTTGTTTATTCCTTTACTTGGTGAATTTTTTGAGATTTTGGTTTGAGATTTACAGTGAGATCTGCTTAGGTTGTGTCCTTTCAACATTATGAATTTGGATAGTGCAGTAATGTAATCCATACAGCTGTCCAAACATCAGTATCTATAGAATTTTGACTAAGCAGATGACATGATTCTCTAGGTATAGGTATTCAATATTTTACAACTGTAACTGGATCTGTTATTTA
Source organism: Heptranchias perlo (assembly GCF_035084215.1). Lineage (NCBI taxonomy): Eukaryota > Metazoa > Chordata > Chondrichthyes > Hexanchiformes > Hexanchidae > Heptranchias > Heptranchias perlo. Next base: position 82,984,137 of record NC_090332.1, read on the forward strand.
TTAATGGAAATTAGTCAAAGAACTTCAGATTAATTTGGCTATAAGAGTCAGTTGATCTCTGCTTATTGGCCCAACTCCAGGCCTGAAAGTACGTGGAGATTATATTGAGTGGGTTGGTGACTTCTAAGTACTTAGGTAGCCTGGCAACAGCTGATAACTCCATCAGTAATGGAATTAAGAACAAGATCAGTTCTGCTGCCAACTTGTTTGACTTTCTGAATAAATTATCGTGGGAGAGACGTTACAGTTCTCTTTAGCTCTCGAAAGAAATTCCCCTATACATGTTTGGAAGATAGATCAGTTTGCCAGTGCAAGCTTCTTGTAATAACAGGTTACATTAGCTATGATGTTGAACTTTGTTTTCTTCAATGTTTAGTTTGCAGTGCCACAAGTAGATGAGGGTACTGATTAGAATCCTACAGTACTTTTGAATACTAAGAAGAGCTGACTCAGTCAACCAAAGAACCATTTAATGAATGCGTAACCTATAACCATTCCAATTAATTACTGTTGCTGCGTTTTGGCTTTGTACATGTATATACCGTGGCTGCAGTGTGTACTATCTACAGGATGCACTGCAGCAACTTGGCAAGGCTTCTTCGACAGCACCTCCCAAACCCGCAATCTCCAACACCTAGAAGGACAAGGGCAGCAGATGCATGGGAACACCATCACCTCCAAGTTCCCCTCCAAGTCTCACACCATCCCGACTTGGACATATATTGCCGTTTCTTTATTGGCGCTGGGTTAAAATCTGGAACTTCCTATCCAACTGCATTGTGGGAGCACTTTCACCACATGGACTGCAGCAGTTCAAGAAGAAGGCCCACCACCACCTTCTCAAGGGCAATTAGGGATGGGCAATAAATGCCAGCCTTGCCCGACGCCCACATCCAGAGAATGAATTTTTTTTAAAATTGACTGACCTATGCGCTTCATACAGTTATAGTTAAGTTTTAAAAATATTATCACACTCATGTTATCACTTAAGTTTGTATTAAATATATAGATGTAAATGGCTGCTCTGATGACTCAGTTGCTAAAAGCATTGTGTAAACACAGACCAATAGGTTTCAAATTGAACTCTTGGTCTGTATTCGGTTAGCTACTCTCTGCTGGAGTGGCAGTAAGAGTTGCTACAATTGGCTTGAGTACCCCTGGGATAAGAAGGGGAGAATCAACCACAAATACTGCTTCTAATCGCTATCCGGAGCCCCCTGCTGAAAAGGGGGCACGTATTGATGTCGGGTGAAAGGATCAGTTGGGATGCAATGCTCACCATTTAGACTAAGAACATAAGAAATAGGAGCAGGAGTAGGCCATACAGCCCCTCGAGCCTGTTCCACCTTTCAATAAGATCATGGCTGATCTTCCACCTCAACTCCACTTTCCCACCTGATCCCCATATCCCCTGATTCCCTTAGAGTTCAAACATCTATTGATCTCAGCCTTGAATATACTCAACGACTGAGCATCCACAGCCCTCTGGGGTAGAGAATTCCAAAGATTCACAACCTTCTGAGTGAAGGAGTTTCCCCTCGTCTCAGTCTGAAACAGAGGTGACCCCTTACCCTGAGACTATGACTCCTAGTTCCAGACTCTCCAGCCAGGGGATACAGCCTTTCAGCATTTACCCTGTCAAGAACACTCAGAATCTTATATGTTTCAATGAGATCACCTCTCATTCTTCTAAACTCCAGGGACTCACACATGAAGAATGGCCACTTGAGTGAGGTACGGCTATCAGCTTGGCAAGGGTCAGCATCTTCAAGATGTTGCTTTCTCCCCATAAAGTAGCTTTTGCAATCATTTTTGACAAACTATTCAAAGAGGTGGTTGGTTTCCGAATATAATTAATATCATCTATGTAAAGATGCTATGTGCTCTACATTTCAGCCGGGGGGCACCGGATAGCGATCAGAAGCAGTATTTTTAAATTTTTAAAAATTCGTTCACAGGATGTGGGCGTCGCTGGCAAGGCCGGCATTTATTGCCCATCCCTAATTGCCCTCGAGAAGGTGGTGGTGAGCCGCCTTATTGAACCGCTGCAGTCCGTGTGGTGACGGTTCTCTCACAGTGCTGTTAGGAAGGGAGTTCCAGGATTTTGACCCAGCGACAATGAAGGAACGGCGATATATTTCCAAGTCGGGATGGTGTGTGACTTGGAGGGGAACATGCAGGTGGTGTTGTTCCCATGCGCCTGCTGCCCTTGTCCTTCTAGGTGGTAGAGGTCGCGGGTTTGGGAGGTGCTGTCGAAGAAGCCTTGGCGAGTTGCTGCAGTGCATCCTGTGGATGGTGCACACTGCAGCCACAGTGCGCCGGTGGTGAAGGGAGTGAATGTTTAGGGTGGTGGATGGGGTGCCAATCAAGCGGGCTGCTTTATCTTGGATGGTGTCGAGCTTCTTGAGTGTTGTTGGAGCTGCACTCATCCAGGCAAGTGGAGAGTATTCCATCACACTCCTGACTTGTGCCTTGTAGATGGTGGAAAGGCTTTGGGGAGTCAGGAGGTGAGTCACTCGCCGCAGAATACCCAGCCTCTGACCTGCTCTTATAGCCACAGTATTTATATGGCTGGTCCAGTTAAGTTTCTGGTCAATGGTGACCCCCAGGATGTTGATGGTGGGGGATTCGGCGATGGTAATGCCGTTGAATGTCAAGGGGAGGTGGTTAGACTCTCTCTTGTTGGAGATGGTCATTGCCTGGCACTTATCTGGCGCGAATGTTACTTGCCACTTATGAGCCCAAGCCTGGATGTTGTCCAGGTCTTGCTGCATGCAGGCTCGGACTGCTTCATTATCTGAGGGGTTGCGAATGGAACTGAACACTGTGCAGTCATCAGCGAACATCCCCATTTCTGACCTTATGATGGAGGGAAGGTCATTGATGAAGCAGCTGAAGATGGTTGGGCCTAGGACACTGCCCTGAGGAACTCATGCAGCAATGCCCTGGGGCTGAGATGATTGGCCTCCAACAACCACTACCATCTTCCTTTGTGCTAGGTATGACTCCAGCCACTGGAGAGTTTTCCCCCTGATTCCCATTGACTTCAATTTTACTAGGGCTCCTTGGTGCCACACTCGGTCAAATGCTGCCTTGATGTCAAGGGCAGTCACTCTCACCTCACCTCTGGAATTCAGCTCTTTTGTCCATGTTTGGACCAAGGCTGTAATGAGGTCTGGAGCCGAGTGGTCCTGGCGGAACCCAAACTGAGCATCGGTGAGCAAGTTATTGGTGAGTAAGTGCCGCTTGATAGCACTGTCGACGACACCTTCCATCACTTTGCTGATGATTGAGAGTAGACTGATGGGGCGGTAATTGGCCGGATTGGATTTGTCCTGCTTTTTGTGGACAGGACATACCTGGGCAATTTTCCACATTGTCGGGTGGATGCCAGTGTTGTAGCTGTACTGGAACAGCTTGGCTAGAGGCGCAGCTAGTTCTGGAGCACAAGTCTTCAGCACTACAGCTGGGATGTTGTCGGGGCCCATAGCCTTTGCTGTATCCAGTGCACTCAGCCGTTTCTTGATATCACGTGGAGTGAATCGAATTGGCCGAAGACTGGCTTCCGTGATGGTGGGGATATCGGGAGGAGGCTGAGATGGATTATCCACTCGGCACTTCTGGCTGAAGATGGTTGCAAACGCTTCAGCCTTGTCTTTTGCACTCACGTGCTGGACTCCGCCATCATTGAGAATGGGGATGTTTGCAGAGCCTCCTCCTCCCGTTAGTTGTTTAATTGTCCACCACCATTCACGACTGGATGTGGCAGGACTGCAGAGCTTTGATCTGATCCGTTGGTTGTGGAATCGCTTAGCTCTGTCGATAGCATGTTGCTTCCGCTGTTTAGCATGCATGTAGTCCTGAGTTGTAGCTTCACCAGGTTGGCACCTCATTTTTCGGTACGCCTGGTGCTGCTCCTGGCATGCTCTTCTACACTCCTCATTGAACCAGGGTTGATCCCCTGGCTTGTTGGTAATGGTAGAGTGAGGAATATGCCGGGCCATGAGGTTACAGATTGTGCTGGAATACAATTCTGCTGCTGCTGATGGCCCACAGCGCCTCTTGGATGCCCAGTTTTGAGCTGCTAGATCTGTTCTGAATCTATCCCATTTAGCACGGTGGTAGTGCCACACAACACGTTGGATGGTGTCCTCAGTGCAAAGACGGGATTTCATCTCTACGAGGACTGTGCGGTGGTCACTCCTACCAATACTGTCATGGACAGATGCATTTGCGACAGGTAGATTGGTGAGGACGAGGTTAAGTAAGTTTTTCCCTCGTGTTGGTTCGCTCACCACCTGCCGCAGGCCCAGTCTAGCAGCTATGTCCTTCAGGACTCGGCCAGCTCGGTCAGCAGTGGTGCTACCGAGCCACTCTTGGTGATGGACATTGAAGTCGCCCACCCAGAGTACGTTTTGTGCCCTTGCTACCCTCAGTGCTTCCTCCAAGTGGTGTTCAACATGGAGGAGGACTGATTCATCAGCTGAGGGAGGACGGTAGGTGGTAATCAGCAGGAGGTTTCCTTGCCCATGTTTGACCTGATGCCATGAGATCCAGAGTCAATGTTGAGGACTCCCAGGGCCACTCCCTCCTGGCTGTATATCACTGTACCGCCACCTCTGGTGGGTCTGTCCTGCCGGTGGGACAGGACAGACCCAGGGATGGTGATGGAAGAGTCTGGGACGTTGGCTGAAAGATATGATTCTGTGAGTATGGCTATGTCAGGCTGTTGCTTGACTAGTCTGTGGGACAGCTCTCCCAATTTTGGCACAAGTCCCCAGCTGTTAGTAAGGAGGACCTTGCAGGGTCGACTGGGCTTGGTGTTTTGCCGTTGTAGTGGTCCGATGCCGGGTGGTCCGTCCGGTTTTATTCTTATTATGACTTTTCGTAGCGAGATTTTACAACTGAGTGGCTTGCTAGGCCATTTCAGAGGGCAATTAAGAATCAACCACATTGCTGTGGGTCTGGAGTCACATATAGGCCAGACCAGGTAAGGGCGGCAGGCTTCCTTCCCTAAAGGACATTAGTGAACCAGATGGGTTTTTACGACAATCCGGTAGTTTCATGGCCATCATTACTGATACTAGTATTTTCATTCCAGGTTTTATTTTAATTAATTGAATTTAATTAATTAATTGAATTTTAAATTCGCCAGCTGCCGTGGCAGGATTTGAACTCATGACTCTGGATTTTAGCCCAGTAACATAACCACTATGCTATCGTACCCGGTGGTTGATTCTCCCCTTCTTAACCCAGGGCCACTCGGCTCCAGACCTCATTACAGCCTTGGTCCAGACATGGACAAAAGAGCTGAATTCCAGAGGTGGGGTGAGAGTGACTGCCCTTGACATCAAGGCAGCATTTGATCGAGTGTGGTACCATGGAGCCCTCGTAAAATTGAAGTCAATGGGAATCAGGGGGAAAACTCTCCAGTGGCTGGAGTCATACCTAGCACAAAGGAAGATGGTAGTGGTTGTTGGAGGCCAATCATCTCAGCCCCAGACATTGCTGCAGGAGTTCCTCAGGGCAGTGTCCTAGGCCCAACCATCTTCAGCTGCTTCATCAATGACCTTCCCTCCATCATAAGGTCAGAAATGGGGATGTTCGCTGATGATTGCACAGTGTTCAGTTCCATTCACAACCCCTCAGATAATGAAGCAGTCCGAGCCCGCATGCAGCAAGACCTGGACAACATCCAGGCTTGGGCTGATAAGTGGCAAGTAACATTTGCACCAGACAAGTGCCAGGCAATGACCATCTCCAACAAGAGAGTGTCTAACCACCTCCCCTTGACATTCAACGGCATTACCATTGCTGAATCCCCCACCATCAACATCCTGGGGTCACCATTGACCAGAAACTTAACTGGACCAGCAAAGGAGGAGATTGCGGGGGCTCTGACACATATATTCAGAACCTCTCTGGCCACAGGGGATGTGCCAGAGGACTGGAGAACCGCTAATGTAATACCATTATTCAAGAAGGGGAGTAGGGAAAAACCGGGGAACTACAGGCCAGTGAGCCTAACATCAGTGGTAGGAAAATTATTGGAAAAAATTCTGAAGGACAAAATTAGTCTCCACTTGGAGAAGCAAGGATTAATCAGGGATAGTCAACATGGCTTTGTCAAGGGAAGATCATGTCTGACTAATTTGATTTAATTTTTTGAGGGGGTGACTGGGTGTGTGGATGAGGGTAACGCAGTGGATGTGGTATACATGGATTTCAGTAAGGCCTTCGAAAAAGTCCCCCACAGGAGACTGGTCAAGAAGGTACGAGCCCATGGAATCCAGGGTGCCTTGGCACTTTGGATACAAAACTGGCTTAGTGGCAGAAGGCAGAGGGTGATGGTCGAAGGTTGTTTTTGTGACTGGAAGCCTGTGGCCAGTGGGGTACCACAGGGATCGGTGCTGGGTCCCTTGCTGTTTGTGGTCTACATTAATGACTTGGATATGAATGTAAAAGGTATGATCAGTAAGTTCGCTGATGATACAAAGATTGGTAGGGTGGTAAATAGCGAGGAGGATAGCCTCAGTCTGCAGGACGATATAGATGGGTTGGTCAGATGGGCGGAACAGTGGCAAATGGAATTTAACCCGGAAAAGTGCGAGGTGATGCACTTTGGAGGGACTAACAAGGCAAGGGAATACACAATGAATGGGAGGACCCTAGGCAAGACAGAGGGTCAGAGGGATCTTGGTGTGCAAGTTCACAGATCCCTGAAGGCGGCGGAACAGGTAGATAAGGTGGTAAAGAAGGCATATGGGATACTTGCCTTTATTAGCCGAGGCATAGAATATAAGAGCAAGGAGGTTATGATGGAGCTGTATAAAACACTGGTTAGGCCACAGCTGGAGTACTGTGTGCAGTTCTGGTCGCCACACTACAGAAAGGATGTGATCGCTTTGGAGAGGGTGCAGAGGAGATTCACCAGGATGTTACCAGGGCTGGAGCGCTTCAGCTATGAAGAGAGACTGGGAAGATTGGGTTTGTTTTCCTTGGAGCAGAGGAGGCTGAGGGGGGACATGATTGAGGTGTACAAAATTATGAGGGGCACAGATAGGATGGATACTGAGGAGCTTTTTCCCTTCGTTGAGGGTTCTATAACAAGGGGACATAGATTCAAGGTAAAAGGCGGGAGGTTTAGAGGGGATTTGAGAAAGAACTTTTTCACCCAGAGGGTGGTTGGAGTCTGGAACTCACTGCCTGAAAGGGTTGTGGAGGCAGGAACCCTCACAACATTCAAGAAGCATTTGGATGAGCACTTGAAATGCCATAGCATACAAGGCTACGGACCAAATGCTGGAATATGGGATTATAGTAGACAGGGCTGATGGCCGGCGCGGACACGATGGGCCGAAGGGCCTCTATCCGTGCTGTATAACTCTATGACTCTATGACTCTATATAAATAGTGTGGCTACAAGAACAAGTCAGAGGTTGGGTATTCTGCAGGGAGTTAAAATCAAAGCAGTCCATTTTGGCGGTCTTTTCCCGCTCAGTGGCTATTCTAAAGACAGGCAGCTGAGGTGCCCGTCCGACTCAGGCAGGAGGCTCCAGAATTTATGCCAATCAGAATCCTCTTACATAGATGGAACCTCAAAGCTATTTTTACGGCCCACTGGGCAGATCATGCCCCATGGACGCTCTGCTCAGAGAAAGTTGTCGGACCAGAAGCAGAGGCCCTCCATGGTAAGGGGGGATCAGGAATGCTCCTCTATACCCCACAAAAATAGTTTGTGCCGCGGCCGTCCTGGGCTCCACCCCCTTCCGCATTCCCAAAACCATCCTGAACCCCCCCCCGGACAACTTACCTTGCTGCCAGCCTCCGGGTCTGCCCATTATCGTGCCAGCCCGAACCACCATTGGGGCGAGCAGCTGGCTTGGCTCCGTTTAAATGAGGCCAGGTTGTCAAAATGGACCGGACCTCCCACTGCAGCTCCCGGTCGATCTCCTGGCCCGTTCCCACCGGCAGACCAGCCGGGAGTTAAAATTCCCCGTGTCTGGTGTGAAGTAAACCTTCCGTTCTGGCTGATTTTAAATACACCTTGGTGCTTTGGCACATTATTCGATGCAATAGTCGCAAATACATACAACCCAAAAGGACTCACGCATGAATCCAAAAACAGATGGAATTAGGGACTTCACTTGTGTTTGCAAATTTCAGGCAGTGGTGTGGGCCTTGAATGATTCTCTGAAGAGAAACCGGGCAGCATTCAGAACTCTCTATCTTTGCCATGCTGCTCCCTTTTCTGTTCTCCCCCCAACTCCTAACAGCAATTTGAAGCAGTGTTTAAAAAAATAACTTTCAAAGTTCCACTTCCCTTCACAGGCTCCATCTGCTCCAAACTCCACAACACACTCTGCTCCTGATAATTTGAAATTGATTTTAGTTTTTGCGCTAAAAAAAATTTTGAATTATTCAAACATTTGAACTAAGGCAATATAACTAACACAGCAAGGTGGGAATTTAGTGCTTAAAAGATTGAATTATCCGATCATTTTAATGTAGCAACTTTGAATTAAGAGGAGTAGAGTACACTGCAGAAACGGCTTAAACTGCGAGTATTCGCAGTCGACCGGATGCCCTAATGTCGGCATGTTATTTTTTCTCTCTCTTAGGAAATAATGCACTCGAGTTGACTGCTGTCAAAGTGGTTTACAGATGTAAGCATGCGTACAACATACCCCACAGAACCTGGGAGTCAGGCAGGTTAAAATGGTTAAATCATAGAACATTCACCAGGGGACAAAGTGAAATCAGACATAGTCAGGGATAGCAGGGCTGGGTTGCAGAATGAAGTTCCCTTTGCTCGTTATAAGCTTGCATGGTAGATTTTGTCAGAGCAGGCTTGCACTTGTTTTCTAGAGGGATTTAGAACGTGTCTCCTTCCCGCAGCACATTTTGATTTTAGATATTTAATTTGGTGAACGCTCCAGCACTTTAGATCAGGCTTTTAAAAAGATATAAATATTTCATGATGTCAAACAACGTGGATAACGAAAGTATAAGAGACTATATCCAATCGAGCTGGGAATCATGTAGACTGCAGTAGAATCATAGAATCATAGAAGTTTACAACATGGAAACAGGCCCTTCGGCCCAACATGTCCATGTCGCCCAGTTTATACCACTAAGCTAGTCCCAATTGCCTGCACTTGGCCCATATCCCTCTATACCCATCTTACCCATGTAACTGTCCAAATGCTTTTTAAAAGACAAAATTGTACCCGCCTCTACTACTGTCTCTGGCAGCTCGTTCCAGACACTCACCACCCTTTGAGTGAAAAAATTGCCCCTTTTGTATCTCTCCCCTCTCACCTTAAAACTATGCCCCCTCGTTATAGACTCCCCTACCTTTGGGACCGAGTAACCTAATATTAGCAAAACAATACACCTATAAATTCAATTATTCACACTCTCTTCCCCTCAGCCTGGTCTTCGAGTTTACTCAGCTTCCCTGCTCTGGCCTAAACTTTCACCTCACGTAAAGGGGCATTTTAACCTTTATCGCTGGGCGAAAACAGGTGATAGTGAATTGGCAGCCCATTTTCCATCATCGGTGAAGAAAACCAGGCAGGATGTAAAACAGGCTGCCGATTTGCTATCGCCCTTTTGCGCCCAGCGATAAATTTAAAATGACCCCCGCTATATGCAATGTTGTCGAAAGGCACAGCTTTCGGAATCAAATGGGTCCTTTTGTCAGGCGATTAATGGGCAGAGTTATTTTCAGTGATAATTACTCATTCAATAAAAAAGTGTTAACTGATGTTGTGAGGCTCCTGGTGAAAAAAAGAAAGCCCATTTCAAAAGATTTCTTCTTTCTCACTGTAAATTAAACCATTGTTCTATTTGATTCATTGGGTGAGCAGCATGGCTTATTGTAAGAAAAAGTATACATTCAAAAGGTCTGTACGCCCCTGTAAAAGGCTAAATCTGCATGCTTCTTTCAGATTCTTAACACCCAGGCTTAATCCCAAGACACTGGCAATTACAGGGATGAAGGAGAGGATTTAAATCTTATTATTTTGCTTTAACTCTTAATTATTTTAGACCCAAAAGAGTTAGAACCAGCCATCTGTTACAGAGTTGTTTACCAGAACAGACAGAGGATTTTAAACTAGTGAAGCAGAGGGAGGGCCAAATTGTGGAGTAGATGAGAGAGGGCTAAGAATGAAGGGGAGAAGCAGGGTAAAAGTTCAAGGCATACAGGGTTCAGAGATGCACCTTCAGACAGATTGGAGCCCAATTAAGGAGAAGGACAGTGAAAGGAAGAGGAAAAAAGAGAGTAGGGTACTGAGAAGTATAAAAAGGTAAAGGTTTCACTGTTTATGTGCAAATACAAGCATTAGAAATAAAGGGGCCAATTTTCACTTGGGAAAGTTGGCGGTACGGGCTTAAAAATGGGGTCGACTGCCTCGCTGTCTCGGCCCATCGCTATTTTGAAAGGGGCCTACTGCTTGAAGGCCGAAGAGCCTGCCTCAAATAATCGATGGGCCTCTTTTAAGAGTCAAATCAGGGTTCTATGGCATACATAGGACCCTGACTGCCATTACAGGCGAAAACTGGTCAGTGAACGTGTCGTGTACTCTCTGATCAGTTCCACAGGCAAGAGAGCCGAAGAGACCAGCAAAGGTAGGTTCAGAATTATTGTTGTGAGGCCAGCAGGAGCAGTGTGCTCTGCCAGGCCCCATAAAAATAATTCAGCATGAGATCTGTAAGCAATTTAGAGAGGTATGCAGTTGTAACAAAGATGTAATAATGGAGCGGGGCTGGGGGGGGGGGGCTTTAACCATCCTAATACAAACTGGGATAAAGTAAAAGCTTCTAGTCAAAATAGTAAGGGGTTTTCTAGAACACATGCAGGACTGTTTCTTTAATCAATATGTTGTATGTCCAACAGGGAAGCATGCACAACAACAACAACAAATAAGGTGATATTAGGATGGATCAAAGAGGTAGGTTTGAAGGAGTATCTTAAAGAAGGAGAGCGAGGTAGAGTGGCAGAGAGGTTTAGGGAGGGAATTCCAGAGCTTTGGGCCTAGGCAGCTGAAGGAACGACTGCCAATGGTGGAGCGATTAAAATTGGGGATGTGCAAGAGGCCAGAATTGGAGGAGCACAGAGATCTCGGAGGGTTGTAGGACTGGAGGAGGATACAGAGATAGGGAGGGGCTAGTGCTAGATCTGGTTCTTGGTTACAGAGCAGGACAAGGAAGCTACTTGAGGGTACGAGAAACATGGCAAATGATGACCGTAATTTAATTAGGTTCACATTGAAAATAAATAAAGAAAATGAAGAGTTCAAGACAAAGATTTTGGTCTGGAAATTAGCTCATTTCAGTGGGATAAAGGGGACTTGGCCCATTTTAATTGGTTGTAAAAAAAATGGGCAGGTCATACACCGGGCTAGCAGTTTGATGTGCTTGAATATGAGGGGGCTGAAAACACACTGCCATTCTGGAGACCTCCCACCGTAACTTAAATGGGAGCTTAGCAGAATGGCTACAAACCCGGACAGGACTCGAATATGCTGGGACTTGGCCATGCGCTGATGTTCCTGTATGACCTGTGGGGGAAAGAGTCTCCGCCCACATCTACAAGGCCATTGCCATAAGGGAGCAGGGCCAGGGGCAGGGGCTCCACAGGTGAAGAGATGCTGTGCCCCAGCCTTCAATTGGAAGCTGGCATAAGGTTGGCGCAAGTACACCTAATCCCACCAGGCGTACCTCACTGACCGGGTTGGATGTGGGGCCCAACTGGGGTCCAGGCCTGGACCCTGAATGAATAAGGGCAGAATTTTTCTTTACGAGCAGCATCCAGATACAGGGGGCCACTGGGGACAGTCTCTTCCTTCCCAGACCTCCCGCCTCCAACCTCCCAGCCCAGTCAAACAGCCTTTCCTCCGACCCACTCCCAATCAACAATTATTTTTGTAACTAATAGACAAAACGGTTCAAAGAAAATGAAAAATAAACACACAATTTTTTTTAATGCCCCTATGATTTTCCTCCTGGGTTGCTCACAGCCAGTGTCCAGGAGATTAATCTTTAATTGCTGGAGACTTCAGAACAATCCTGGACGGTTGGCAACCCTAAATCTTCAGAAAGTGGTAGTCAGTTTAATTGACCGGCCCTCTGGCCAACCTCTGGATAAGGAAGATATGGCATTCAACTTCCTGTCTCTCATGATCAGGAACTTCCTTTCACTACCCAATATCTAGATGTAGGATAGTCTAATTCAGAGGGTGTAACAGTGAGACCCTTTGTTACATGGATTAGATTTTGCGATACTCACACACGTACCCTCCGATCACTTACCAACCGCTTACCCTGGGCCTGATTGGTTCCTTCTTAAGTTAAACTGGCCCGGACCTTCCTCCCCGTCCCAGCAAAACTTCCTTTGTTTCTTCTGAGCACAGGAAGTTGAATGCCATATCTTCCTTATCTTAGGTTCGCCAGAGGGTCGGTCAATTAAACTGACTACCACTCTTCAGGATGGAGGCTCAGCCAAACCACCTCTTGCTATGTACAATTCTAAAGGGGGTGCAGGAACAGAGAGATCTGGTGGTATATGTGCACAAATCGTTGAAGGTGGTAGGACAGGTTGAGAAAGCGGTTAAAAAACCATACTGGATCCTGGGCTTTTTATAAATAGACGAATCGAGTACAAAAGCAAGAAAGTAATGCTAAACCTTTATAAAACATTGGTTTGGCCACAACTGGAGCACTGTGTCCAATTCTGGGCACCACACTTTAGGAAGGATGTGAAGGGTGCAGAAAAGATTTACTAGAATGGTTCCAGGGATGAGGGACTTCATTTACGTGGATAGACTGGAGAAGTTGGGGATGTTCTCGTTAGAATAGAGAAGGTTAAGAGGAAATTTGATAGACCTGTTAAAAATCATGAAGGGTTTAGATAAAGTAAATAAAGAGAAACTGTTCCAATTGGCAGAAGGGTCGAGACCCAGAGGATCCAGATTTAAGGTGATTGACAAAAGAACCAAAGGCGACAAGAGGAAAAACTTTTTTACACAGCAAGTCGTTATGATCTGGGACGCACTGCCTGAAAGGGTGGTAGAAACAGATTCAATCATGCCTTTCAAAAAGGAATTGGATAAATACTTGACAAGAAAAAAATTGCAGGGCTATGGGGAAAGAGCAGGGAACGGGACTAACTGGATTGCTCTTAAAAAGAGCCGGCACAGGCTTGATGGGCCGAATGGCCTCCTTCTGTGCTGTAACCATTCAATGATTCTATGACAGTATTGGTAGGAGTGACCACCGCACAGTCCTCGTAGAGATGAAATCCCGTCTTCGCACTAGAGGACACCATCCAACGTGTTGTGTGGCACTACCACCGTGCTAAATGGGATAGATTCAGAACCGATCTCGCAGCTCAAAACTGGGCATCCATGAGGCGCTGTGGGCCATCAGCAGCAGCAGAATTGTATTCCAGCACAATCTGTAACCTCATGGCCCGGCATATTCCTCACTCTACCATTACCAACAAGCCAGGGGATCAACCCTGGTTCAATGAGGAGTGTAGAAGAGCATGCCAGGAGCAGCACCAGGCGTACCGAAAAATGAGGTGCCAACCTGGTGAAGCTACAACTCAGGACTACATGCATGCTAAACAGCGGAAGCAACATGCTATAGACAGAGCTAAGCGATTCCACAACCAACGGATCAGATCAAAGCTCTGCAGTCCTGCGACATCCAGTCGTGAATGGTGGTGGACAATTAAACAACTAACGGGAGGAGGAGGCTCTGTAAACATCCCCATCCTCAACGATGGCGGAGTCCAGCACGTGAGTGCAAAAGACAAGGCTGAAGTGTTTGCAACCATCTTCAGCCAGAAGTGCTGAGTGGATGATCCATCTCGGCCGACTCCCGATATCCCCACCATCACAGAAGCCAGTCTTCAGCCAATTCGATTCACTCCACGCGATATCAAGAAATGGCTGAGTGCACTGGATACAGCAAAGGCTATGGGCCCCGACAACATCCCGGCTGTAGTGCTGAAGACTTGTGCTCCAGAACTAGCTGCGCCTCTAGCCAAGCTGTTCCAGTACAGCTACAACACTGGCATCTATCCAACAATGTGGAAAATTGCCCGGGTATGTCCTGTTCACAAAAAGCAGGAAAAATCCAATCCGGCCAATTACCACCCCATCAGTCTACTCTCAATCATCAGCATAGTGATGGAAGGTGTCGTTGACAGTGCTATCAAGCGGCACTTACTCACCAATAACTTGCTCACCGATGCTCAGTTTGGGTTCCGCCAGGACCACACGGCTCCAGACCTCATTACAGCCTTGGTCCAAACATGGACAAAAGAGCTGAATTCCAGAGGTGAGGTGAGAGTGACTGCCCTTGACATCAAGGCAGCATTTGACAGAATGTGGCACCAAGGAGCCCTAGTAAAATTGAAGTCAATGGGAATCAGGGGGAAATCTCTCCAGTGGCTGGAGTCACACCTAGCACAAAGGAAGATGGTAGTGGTTGTTGGTGGCCAATCATCTCAGCCCCAGGACATTGATGCAGGAGTTCCTCAAGGCAGTGTCCTACGCCTAACCATCTTCAACTGCTTCATCAATGACCTTCCCTCCATCATAAGGTCAGAAATGGGGATGTTCGCTGATGATTGCACAGTGTTCAGTTCCATTCGCAACCCCTCAGATAATGAAGCAGTCCGAACCCGCATGCAGCAAGACCTGGACAACATCCAGGCTTGGGCTCATAAGTGGCAAGTAACATTTGCGCCAGACAAGTGCCAGGCAATGACCATCTCCAACAAGAAAGAGTCTAACCACCTCCCCTTGACATTCAACGGCATTACCATCGCCGAATCCCCCACCATCAATATCCTGGGGGTCACCATGGACCAGAAACTTAACTGGACCAGCCACATAAATACTGTGGCTACAAGAGCAGGTCAGAGGCTAGGTATTCTGCGGCGAGTGACTCACCTCCTGATTCCCCAAAGCCTTTCCACCATCTACAAGGCACAAGTTAGGAGTGTGATGGAATACTCTCCACTTGCCTGGATGAGTGCATCTCCAATAACACTCAAGAAGCTCAACACCATCCAGGACAAAGCAGCCCGCTTGATTGGCACCCCATCCACCACCCTAAACATTCACTCCCTTCACCACCGGCGCACCATGGCTGCAGTGTGTACCATCCACAGGATGCACTGCAGCGACTCGTCAAGGCTTCTTCGACAGAACCTCCCAAACCCGCGACCTCTACCACCTAGAAGGACAAGAGCAGCAGGTACATGGGAACAACACCACCTGCACATTCCCCTCCAAGTCACACACCATCCCGACTTGGAAATATATCGCCGTTCCTTCATCGTCGCTGGGTCAAAATCCTGGAACTCCCTTTCCCACCAGCACTGTGGGAGAACCTTCACCACACGGACTGCAGCGGTTTAAGAAGACGGCTCACCACCACCTTCTCAAGGGCAATTAGGGATGGGCAATAAATGCTGGCCTCGCCAGCGACGCCCACATCCCATGAACGAATAAAAAAAAAATTACAATGGTTGGCTCCTCTGGTTTGACTACACTCTCACCCCTCCAAGCTCTAACTGCAAACTAGCTTTAAACCTTTTGTGACCACTTTAACTTAAATGCAAGTCATACACAAATTCTTCCATTGTAAGATGGTTGAAAATTCCAAAACACTTTCCTTGCGGCCTTTCCGATTGATGGTGCCAATTTATGCTTATTTACCATGAATTGCAGATAATTCTACTGGTAATTCTCTACTTAAATCATTTAAAGCACAAATAACCATACGCAGCACACAGACCTAGTAAAGCCAGCATGAGATTTCCAATTTTGCATCAATTACGAGGCAGCTTTGTGCTGTGGTCCTACACCCACTGGGAACTGGATTGAAAAAGGCTCAAGGTGATCTCATGCGCATTGACATTTACAGTCAGCGGAGAAAGAAGATGCAAGGAAAAGGCTGGGGAATAAACAAGACAAATGATGGGACATCGGTGGAGGCCCTCATAACAGTGAGGGAAATAGGGGATTCAGATAGGGCGTAGTAAGAGATGAGCCAAATACTTTATTTATAAATTACAATCATCCCTCCATAGGTAAACTTAAAAATATATTTATTAGAATTATTCTCTTGTACTTGATAGCGAGTTGGCCCACTTCTCTCCAGATAAGTAAGAGCTAGATATTACAGACAAGTGGTAAACATCAGCACTTTGGAGTTGTGCTATGTTGCTAGGTAATAAATGCTGTCTGCTAAATGCTTCATGTGCAATCCTTTATTATTCAAAGATAATTTACTTCTAACACCATCTTAAAAGCTGTGGCTAGTTTTAAAAATATATTTTGGGGAATGTCTGCTTGGGACTTGCTGTCAATTATTTTTTTATGGATCGTCTGGACTTCGTTAACTGAGTGCTGTACAACAACAACTACTTGCATTTATTTAGCGCCTTTAACGTAGTGAAACGTCCCAAGATGCTTCAACAACAACAACTTGCATTTATTAGCACCTTTAACGTAGTGAAATGTCCCAAGGTGCTTCACAGGAGCGGTTATCAAACAAAATTTGACACTGAGACACATAAGGACATTAGGACAAGTGACCAAAAGCTTGGTCAAAGAGGTAGGTTTTAAGGAGCGTCTTAAAGGAGGAGAGAAAGGTAGAGAGGTGGAGAGGATTAGGGAGGGAATTCCAGAGTTTAGGGCCTAGGCAGCTGAAGGCACGGCCGCCAATGGTGGAGCGATGAAAATAGATTAAAATACTGGACATTAACTGTGAATAATGATTCCTTATCATTTTAGCAGTCAGTTTTGATTACATAGCAAAAAACACCGCAAAAAACATAGCAAAAAACACCGCGATTTATGATACTTTCTTTAGCTTCAGACAGTATGCCGGAAAAATGTTTACACAGGAAATCTCCACAGGAGAGATTTTATTGCTTTTATTTGTGTAGTCACTTCCTGAAATATCAAATCATATTGCAGCAGCAAACAAAAAATCTTAGCGATACAGCCGCCATGACACTCCCATCCCAAGCTTAGACTGAGAGGAACATTTTTTAATGAGAGTGTTGCTTTAAATGCTGTGAATTCTGAGGTGACTAGATTGCACAATCTGTAATTCTGTTTACAGTGCGATGATGTAAAGATGCCTGGGCAAGGTGCCACCCTGAAATTTGAGACCTTCCATCGGGCAAACACTCAGAATGTGTGGTAAATGGCATAGGTGCCCACCATTAAATGCCAACTGTCAGCTTAACTGTCGGCTTTGGCTCAAAGGTAGCACTCTCGCCTCTTAGTCAAAGGGCCATGAGTTCAAGCCCCACTCTAAAGATTTCAATATATGATATGTTGACGGGGTGAGATGAAGTAAGGTGGGAGGAGGCTCGTGTGGAGCATAAACACCAGCATAGACCTGTTGGGCCGAATGGCCTACTTCTGTGCTGTAAAATTCTATGTAATCCAGGCTGACCCTTTAGTACAGTATTGAGGGATCCTGGCCTAATCTGATGTTGGCACGTGTACTTGCCAGCTGATTTCCCCCCCACCTCCCTCCTATGCAGCCCTATACTCCTACCATCTCAGTGGCATGGATCGTAGATCAAACCTATGACCTTCCTGGTCTGTGTGGATCTCAGTTCCTCAATGGATAGTGCACCTTCCAACTGAGCCATTGGAAAAGCCATCTAAGATGTCTTGGCATCAAACTATGCAGTGGCTTTACACCAATGAGAATTGAGATCCTCCATCGAAACCAGAGAGTTGCTGCCTCTATGTATCTCTTTCCTTCTCAAGGTCTCCCAGTTAACTTTGAAGAACTGGTATTCTCTGCAATTTCCATTATCAGCAATGTTTGTGATATTTCCCAAAATGATATATATTTATATTTAAAAAAAACACTCACAAATCAGTGTTCATTGCTGGCTTTAGGCCTTTTGCAATCTCATAAATTCATTTCATTTCTGGAAAATAAATATAAACCTAATTTATCTTACCATTATAATTACTGTATTTTGCCACCTCTGTATGTAATTTTTGCAGTGATTTAGAAAGCAGATGGGAAAGAGATTTAGGGACTAGCAAGTCTCTCAAGAAGTGGTGTAGTCTCTGCTGTTGTGCGCTTTCTTCCTCTGGAGAAGTATGCACTATCTTTATCCAATTTAAAATTAACTACTGAACATATTGGACACCAATTCAGCTCAATCAAAGCTGCTGGCTTATCCAAGGACAACAAATGTCAGACGAAATCTAATTTCATATTCTCTGAAGCTGTTCTAAATTCTATCTCTGGCCAATAATTGCACAATGTCTGATTCCTAAAACCCGTTGGTCAAATATAATAGGGCAGACCTCCTCCTTGCTGTTTGTTAAACCAAAATGACATGAGTTGGTTTATATTTTGCTTTACTTGGAAATGCACAGTTGTAAGGTCTCGGCTTTCATGGTGGGAGGTAGTGACAAGTATGCTTTGAAGCAAATTAGATCAAAGCAGGCAGGATCCTTAGAAAGCACGCTGTGTGCCAATCATTCCTGGTGAGTGTAGAGGACCAAAATTGCTAGATTCACGATCTGCATGCAAATGTGTTACAGGGTGAAACTTCCTTCTGCCGACTGTCCAGATCACTGATCCTGTCCTGAATCCTGGGGAGCAGGGTCGTTTTAACATTCTGAGTGAGTGGCCTGCATATATACAGATGTCCACTCTAAGTTGCACCTTGCTGTTCCAACTGGGGATGAGCCTGAGGTTGTTATCGCGCTGAGAGAAGAAAAGGCAATTCTTATTTCCCCAGAAAGAATCCCGGGTCTCCATTCGAATGTCATCTAGGATCGATTCCCCTTGCTCCATTTCCTCTTTGGGATCTTTGGAAGACCTCCAATCAAACCCACGCCCTCAGCTGACATGGAATCCACTGGGCCTAAGAAGGATGAGCTGGATGGAATTCCTGGGGTATCTTGGGAACGCCCCCAGACATGCTCCAAACTCCTGCTGAAACGTGTTCCCTCCCTACACCTAACCCAACCCCTCACCATCCCCCCACCTCCCCCCCGCCAAATCGGATCGAGATTTGAGATGGAGGGCAAATGGGACAGAAACCCAGTGAATCTAGGTTCCATCCCCAATTCTGCTCCCCCCTCCCCCAGGGCAAAACTCCCAATTTCCGCCTTCCCCCAACCCAGGAATCTCGGCCTCTTCTGTGACGTTACACTATTCTCTTAGTCGCACTGAGTTTTTTAAATCCCTACATTAATCCAAATGATGTGCTCGGTTGTGCAGCCTTGTGGTACGTGCACTTATATTTTCCAGTGATGCAGCCCATTGAAGCTAAGTGAAGAGACATAGATGCATTTGCCACACTGCTGATTTCCCAGGGTCAGCTACATCTCTCTGGAGAGACAGAGAGTGGAGGGCAGGTGCTTCCCCAGAAGGGAGCTGCTCTTTCTTGGTGGATTAGAGCCACATTGGTGCTGGCCAAGGAGCTAATCATCCTCATGGATGGAAGCACCACAGGAGAGAATGCGGTGCAAGATTTTTCTATTTTCATAGAACATTTAAAAAAAAAATTGGGTAGCCTCACCACAGAAGTTGCCCACCGATAAAGGTAAACAGTGCTTTTAACATCTAACATCAAAACATTTTTATGGGGTGTAAACAAGAATACGCTTTAGGAGTCTAGGAACAGCTGCAGGCCATTCAGCCCTTCGAGCCTGTTCTGCCATTCAATTCGATCATAAGCTTTGTCTGACTATACTTCAGTGACGTGCCTTGGGACATTTTTTCTACGTTGAAGGTGCCATAGTTGTTGTTGTTATGAAAATGCAGTAACAAATACACTCAATTCTGGTACTTGACAAATCTGGCTCAGACAGTTAGAGCTAAAACTATGGCCCTAATTTGAGAATATCAGCATGTCCCACAGATAAATACATTTCTGAAGCTTGATCCTATTACAAAACCTGTTCAAAACAGTTATCCACATTTTCAAATTACAGGGCAAGAAAGTTTATTGATGATAAAAGTTTACTTTTTTTTGCTAGCTCGGCACACGAAAACATGTTCCATCCTTAAAAACAGAACTGAAACAAGTCACCAGCAGTCAAGGGATGAATTATCTTCAGAAACCAGGCTGAGTGTGTGTTCTTCGACGGATTATTGCTCACTTTAATTAAAACAAGGCACATCAGGCTGTCGAATAAGCTGGCTCTTTCTATTAATTCCACGAGACAGAAATGATCATTATTTTCTGGTCCGATCCATACGTGTCACAGGACTGCTCAGCATGACTGATATCAGCCCCTATTTTCTCTGTAAGCCTTTGTACATAGATTCTGTGGCTGCTTTGTCTGTAACATCTGCTGTCGTTGATGTGCAGGAGTTCTCTTCCTTAATTGAAAGCACAATCAACAATGACAACAGCAACTAGCATTTATACAGCACCTTTAACGTAGAAAGAAACATCCCAAGGCGCTTCACTGAGGCATAATTGGGGAAAAAATGGATCAGGAGGGGTGGGTGTTAAGGAGGGCCTTAAAGGAGAAGAGGGGGATTGAGAGGTGGAGGGGTTTAGGGAGGGAGTTGCAGGGCATGGGGCCGAGGCACAGCCGCCAACATGTGGCAGGGGAGAGAGGAACGTGCAAGAGGACAGAATCAGAGGATTGGAGAGTGTGGGGGGTTTGTAGGGCTGAGGGAGGTTACAAAGGTAGGGAGGGGCGAGGCTATGAAGGGATTTAATGACACAGATAAGAACTCAAACGTAAGAGGTAGGATTTTAACTGTGAAAAACGGGTGGGTTGGGGACGGAGGGGGGGCATTGAAAATTGCAACAATTTCAGACCTGCCCCCAACCCGTCTCCAACCCGCCCATTTCCGGTTTTCACCGGGGTGGGACGATGGGTTGGGCAACCAACCCGCTCTCAGGATGACTGACTCCCCCCCCACCCCCCACAACCGTGACCTCCATGTCTCCCATGCCCATTGGTGCCCCATGCCCATCGATGCCCACATGTGCCCTCATACCCATTGGTGCACACATGCCCATCGGTGCCCCATGCCCACCCACGCCCCCCCATGCCCCCCCCCATACATACAATCTAAGACTTAACTGGAGTCTTACCTTTTCACATCCTCTTCCTTGCTCTGCTCTCCCGTCTGACTGAGACCAGCCTGTCAATCAGGCCGGCCAGTCGGACGGCAAACCCGTACTTCCAGGTTTCCCGTCCGCAATTTGACCCCCCCCCCCGCCCCCTTCCCGGCTCCGAGTCAAAATCCTGGCCAAGGTGTTGAGGGCCCGCGAGCCAATGTAGGCCAACCAGGACGAGGGTGACGGGTGAGCAGAACTTGATGCAGGATAGGATATTTGGCAGCAAAGATCTAAGTTTGGAAACTCTTGAGCTTTCTTTCATGTGAGCATTGCCATTTTCATTTATTTCGTTCAATTTTAAATCAAAGCAGGCTTGTTGTGGCAGCTTATAATGAAGGTTGTGCCATTATGGTACGAGTTAGTTATTTCCTAGATGGTCCATGCAGTGCATTCAACTGCACAAAACTCACTGGTGGTGACCTCTTTCCCTCTGCTATTAACACCATCACCTGCCACTGAGACAAAGGTATTTCCTTTACCCACTTGTTAAGTCAATAAAGTACTAATTAATTATTTCATGCCACAAAGCTACGAGATCGTGCTTCCTTTTTGTATTCATTTCAACTCATAATAAAGAGGTACTCGGGCGAAAAGGACATGTTCCACTGACAATGGCATTCCGAGATACTCTAAGGTGGAGTTTTCTATGGTCCTCACCAATAGCACAAGCAAGGACCATGCAAAGGGGGTCCTGAGATTGGATGAATAGGCCTTTGGCCTGTTTCCCACCTGATTCCTTTTGCCTGTTATTTGACAGCCAGACAATCATTAATATCCAGAGGCCACTCACACAAAATGTACAATATCCTTATTAAGACTCTGCAATTATTGACATTTATTTCGGTGGTGTAAACGCACAGTTTCAGTTTTTATTGGGATTGCACTGTCTAAAAGAGTGTGTGCAAAAAGGCAATGATTGTGCACAATGGTACCTCCCATAGCACAGCACTTTCCACTTTAGGTTTGGGCCACAATTGATGGGGAAGATAAGGAGTAGCTTTGCCTTGCTGCTCATAACAGAAAACGAGTGACCTGGGTGACAGCCTTAATGCAGTCAGCCACCTTCTTCTGAGCAGTTTGTACCTGTGCTTTTACTCAAGGGAGGCCTTCTGCCCCTAATAGGACTACCTTCCTTTGCTGCACATCCTGCAGCAGGACTTTGGACCCTTCAAGATCGAAAGCAGCAGCCCGCCCAATTGTGAACAATTCATCAATATTAAATATTTTTGTCACCATCACAACTAGCTCTTCAATGGCGAGCTGTAACCCTTTGAGAGTTGTTGTCTCGCTGGATTTTCCATTCCCTTACCAAGTATACTACGGGCAACCTCTTCGGACAAGCTCTTCCAATACCAATGGCCTGTTCAAATCCTGTCGCAAAATCTGACATGAGCTGCTGGCACAGGTGGTCTTGTGCTATGGGGTAACTACAGTCCAGTTTTTGCCTGACATGGACATTTAGGACCATAGAGCTGCTGTGTAGTGCTATAAATCCCTAGAAAACTTTTGAGGAGGCCTACTCCTGAGTCTGGAGCCTGAGACTTAATTTGGAGTCCTTGGCCAGAGATTGAATTGTTCACTTGGACTATGCTGCAGTCAGAGCTCTCCGTCGCACATGGGGTCCAGTGGTGACTCCCTACACAATATTATAAATTATACAACCACTTTCTTCTTTCGAGGTACGGCCACGACCTTGGCCACTTTCTCAGCTGCTGGAGATGGCGCGATCACTTTTTGAGTTGCTTGTGTTGTATTCGCAGCCTCCTTATTCTCTGATGTTAAAGCCCTGGCTGGGCTGGTACTCCCGGACTGCTCCTCTGTACCTAGTCCCCCGGACTGCTCCTTCCCCAAAGTGCAGCCAAATCCTATCTTCTTCTCCTCATACCGCCGTCAAACCCCAGGACGTTCTACCCGTTGCCACCAAACTCCAGAATACCCCTTTCCAAATCCTGGGACACTCCCCCACCACTGTTCCCAAGCACCTTGGGGGACCATTTTAAACTTGCTACCGGAGCGTAAAACTGGCATTGTGGTTATATAATCTGCTCGATTTTCCTTTCCGCTGATTTCAATAGAAGGGAACATTAGGCAGCTTCTATAATGGGCACCCAAACTGCAATGCCCGTTTTATGCTCCAGCGATAATTTGAAAGTTAGCCCCCATATTCCTTTCCCCAAATGGTGCTAAATCACCCATTTCCGCCAATGCAGCCAAACCTTGAGACCCCCTAACATTTGTCACCCGACCCCAGGGACCCCACTCCAGTGCTGCCAAACCCTGGCACTCCTTCTTCACTGTGCCAACCCCCAGAATCCCTCCATCTAGTGCTTCTAAACCCCAGGATCAGCCCCTAGGGTGTGCCTGAGTGCTGTTAAACCTCAGTACCTTCACCACACGGACTGCAGCGGTTCAAGAAGGCGGCTCACCGCCACCTTCTCGGAGCCCCCCCCCCCCCGCCTCCAACGCACCCCCTACTTCATTCGAAAATCGAGCCCATGGTATAAGACCATTATGGTGTTACTAACATGAGCAACATTAACATCAAAAACCGCTATCACAGAGCCACCCACAGGCATAAAGGATATTGCAGGTAAATGTGCACCACCTTTATAATAGGATTGTCCAGAGGTCCAGGTTGACATAGAAGTTTTCAATGTGTTTTGAAATGGAACGTTGTAACCCACCTACCGTTTCGAATATAATACTGATGTTTCACCTTGTTCTGTCTCCGCATATTGTACAATTCAGAACTCTACAACTTCCCATCCATCTTCCTCACTAGTCGATAGCATGGCAGTTGCAAAGTATCATAACTTCTAGGCAATCAATATCCAAAAAGGGTTCATGTCAGAATGTTATAAGTGAGTGCTGTCACCACAAATATATTGGGAGCCCAAAGCTTTAAATAGCTCTTGAAAAAAAGATTGATTAAATTAAAGGTTGTTGAAAGGATTATCTACACACCATTAAAAATTTGTATCTATAGAATGGATGATTATAGAGAGGATGCACATGTAAAGCGTCTACAGGAATGGTGACTTGCGCGTAGCAACCACTGGGTATTATTGGTCACGTGGTCAACACAGCCCAATCACATCCTGAGAATTGTACAAAAAACAGACAAGGCAGCCATTTTCCTTTCTGTTTCCCTGCCCCAGCTGTGCTCCAATTCAACTCACCGAGAATAGATTCCAGCGATATTATAACAATTACAGACGCTTAAGTTCATTGTTGATAGTGATTCGTTTTTTGATGATACCTTTTTGATAACACATTTCGTTTCCAAATCCTGAGTTATTGTTCTGCGTTTTTCCCCCATATAAACTGGTGCAGCCTGGGCTAGCCGAAGGATCTGCGTTTATCTTCTTCCATCTTAGGACATTAAATCTACTGACATAATGGGCCGGAAATTGCTCCGAGCAGCGAACCAGCAGCACTCGCCGCTCGTTAGATTTAAATTCACCCGCTAAGTTACCGTGTTCTTTTTGGCAGCGACTTCCTTGAACTGCAAGTTCAAATAACATCAGCGTTCTTTCCCGGGCTGTGTGAGTGGTGAAATGATCTCGAAGGCCCCTCAACTGATCAGCTTGAAGCAAGCCACGCTGTGAGAACCAGGAAGTGCAGTTCATAGACAAACAGTGCAAACTAAAAACTTGGGTGTGCCCGATAAGGTATTATAAAATGACATGGAGAAAGCGAAGTAAAGAGAGGATAAGATTAAAAGACTGAGATAAAAGAGACAGAAGGAAAAAGTTTTTTTAATTTGAATTTTTTTTTCAAGTGTCCAAAAACGATTAAAATTGGGAGTAATGAGACTCCACATTTTTAAAAGTTAATTTTTAGTGTCAGAGGTTATTTGGCAGTCATTAAGACTTACCACGCTGTTAAAACTTAGTTTAGACCTAAAAAACTGAGCGTAGTTGTTTTGTAGCGAGATTAGTTCGTTTCCAGCTAGGCAGGAGAGCAAGTTGGCGCTGGTCCATTGATTCCAGCCGGCGGTGTCCCTTTAAGGTGAAGCAGTCACATCGCTGGCGAACCAGGGAGAGCAAGTTCCGGATTTCCGCGTTTAACTGAGCATGTGCGGTCACCAGAACTTGCTCCTTGATTTCGCCACTAATAACGGTGAGCGCTGTTATGCTCACCGTTGTTTTAAAAACAATTTCTGGGCCAATAAGATAAAGAATTTTAAAGCAGCACTGCTGCCTTTTCTAGAAGCTTTCAGGTAGATATGCTTTCTAGAACTGCCAAGAGCAGTTTACTCTAGAGCAGCCATGTTGGCACTGGGAGAGAACATGATTCAGAAATGCATCAAGTCTGCTGAAATATATGTGTAAATTATGGGGAATGTTTCCTATTTTTAACTTCTAAAAACGTTTTTGCTGGGAACAGACGGAGTGGATATCATATGCATAAAAGTATAATTGGAATTTATTCCATCGGACATTTTATATCTGTTGCAGCTAAAATGTTTGGTATTTTTTGTTACGGAGAGGACTCAGATTGTGTCATGTGTGATCAGTTGTCTGCATGCTTTCCAATAATGACAATGCCCCTATTAATGCAATCTTATCCCAATGGCTAAAGACAGGTAATGTTACTTTATTGACAAAGAAACAAGTCTCTCCTGGCATGGTAAAATTCAGATTTTTATTCTTGTTCCTCCAAGGAAACGTCCGTAATGCCACTCCTTTGATATGGGGCCAGAATTTGCTAAAGCAGGGCATCTAATGGCAACTGCCGTTAGTTAGACTTGTCCCTGCAACCTTCAGCTCCAAATATTTTTGCCCACAAAATTGCTAAAAGTGCAGCTGATAATTGTGCAGCGAGGAAAACAGGGATCTGGAACCTGAGTGAACAGGGCAAGCAACAGGGTATCTCCTGATTGAAGGATTGTGAAATTAACAGCGGATGGACTGAGAAGGAAGTGTAAGTTAAAGGGAGTGAATTCAATGTCAAATCAGGTACAGAAAAGAGAAATAAAGAGAGGGAAAGAAAGATTGGATTAAGAGGGAGAAAGAAGAAACAGAAAGGAAAAGTAAAAAACAAAATTTAAAATTTAAAATTTTACGTTTCTAAAACCTCCCCGAAAAATTCAAAACCTGGAGGACTGAGACTCCACACTTGTAATAGTTAATTTTCAGTGCCAGGGAGATTGATTGGCAGTCATTAATGCTTACCATGTTGTTAAAAGGGTATTTACGCTTATAATGACAAGACTTAACCTTCTGTGGCAGGTTTAATGGGCAATTAATGGGCAAATCCAGCAAGTTCCTAAAAAAAGCGGGGAGGCTCAGGGTGAGATACCGTTTTCACAAAGCTAACGGCAGCAGCTTTTGGATATTCACATTTAACTGCGCACCTGCTCCTCACCTGAAGTTGCTGTACTATTTACCCATAAATAACGGTGAGCTCCATTAGCCTTGCTGTTATTTTGACAGCAAATTCTGGCCCATTATATAAACCAGCTGGATGAACTTTAAAATGATACTATATATTTTTTCTTCTTTGAAGGCACATAAGCAAGACTACATTATCCTCACTTTTCTCCAATGTGTCTTCCCTCGGGCAACAGACCCCTTCCATGTCTGAAAGGCTAGGATGGGCAGCCTGCTCCCACGCCATTGGGAGGAGGAGGAGGGTACCCCTGCTGCCCTTTCAGACATGCAAGGGGTCTGGTTACGACTCATCATTAGATAGTTTCCTCCTCAATGAAGGAGCCTTAGTACCTCCACACTGAAATGAGCCTGCGATCAGGAACTCAGCAGAGTGGCAAATCAAATCTATGTCTGTTAATTGCCATAGTTCATGTGAATCGATCCACTGATATGTTGTGTCTCTATGCCACCCTCATGCATTTTTAAATCATTCCATATTAAAAAGGAATAGACACCTTTGGGAAGTTTCTCACACATTACACTATGTAAATAGAATATTTATGAAAGTAAGAATATGTAATCTGAGCAGTAAACCAGAGGGCTGAATATGTATTCTGGTCATCAAAGTATTCAGAAGGAAGTTGTAGTTAAAGTTATTCAGTTAGAAAATGGCTTCAGATTTTTTGGTTTTCTATTCATTTAACAGATACATTTGCTTATTAGGCAGTCACTTATGTGCACTCATCTGAACCTAAATAAGCAATCAGCGCTGCAAATACTTGGCCATGGAACAAAGCTATGAACCTTTAATCAATAGATGGAAAGAGTAGACAGGAGAAATTATTTCATGCACCATTCCTTCATTTTCATTAAAATGATGGATCATTGCTATTTTGTACAGCTCATTACACATTATGATTGCGGCAGAGACCTGTGAGTGATGGTGAAAGGTCAAACCACACTTGATTCACCTCCACAGTGCCTGCGTCGAATGCAACAAAAGAGCATAGAAACTGTTAAGATTAGAAAAAACAATGTTACTTTGTATCTCGTGTGAAACACTTAAAAAAACGCAGTATAATTATCACAGATCATTCATATTTATAATTTATCTTTCTGCCTTTGAGTGTAAACAGTAGTACTGTGCAGAAGACATTGATTTTTAAGTCAACTTTGAAAATAGCCTTTGAAGTGAATCATCCCAGATTTTACAGCACGTGGTAACATCTACAAAATATCACAAACTATGAATGCTTTAGCACAACAAAGACCCAGTCAACAGTGTTTCAAAAGCAATATGCAAAATAATTTCAAGCTGATGTTCTGGAATGTTCTTGAGGGTATTGGTACTTTCATAGGCTTTCCACATTGCTCATTACTGGTGATTCTCTTACTGGTGTCTTGGAAAGCAAGTTTACAACATCCAAAAGCTAATCAATCTAATATTTCCTCCACCTCTTCCTTTAATTTCTGCCCTTTCCTTGTATTGCTAAGTTACTCACTTGAAAATTTGTTGTCCATTCTGAATATGTGCCCAAAACACTTCATCTGTAATTCGTAAATATTTTGGGACTGAAATTCTTTGGGTGGTTACATCGGTCTCCCACCGTAACTCTGCCAGGAGACCAGTGGTACCCCCTGGAAAACAACAGAGACCCGAATGTGGCAGTTGTCTGCCATTTCCAGGAGTTTCTGACCTGCCGTGTAAAGCTTTACATTACCTAATCATTACTTCTTGATAGATCTCATCTTCTGTCCTGCCCTTTTCAACCTTGATGTTGTTGTACACCATGGACACTTACCCTTCATTCAGGTTTCTAAAAAAAACACTCATGAATTGGAGCATGTTTGACTCCCCCGTGATCCCAACAGTGGGTGGATATTTTGTAGCACAGACTATTTGATCATTGGTACTTATCCTTACAACCTTTCATCTTGTTCTTGAATAGATATTTATCTTTTTAAAAGGGATAATCAACGCAGAATTGATTGCTTTGTTGGGATGTTCTGCGATGTGGCATGTTCCACGCTGTTGTTGCTGTTAACTTGTTAGCAGATTGTTGAAAAAAATTGAAATCCTGTAATAAATGGCTATGCAGTTTGGGATCTAAAAATAACCCAGCATGTATTCTTAGGAATGTATATTTATTTTATCACCGCCAGACAATCAAATCATCCATTCAATAATCATGTAGAAAGCAAATGGTTTGGGATTTTTGATTTCTTTCCATAGACATATTCACTCATCAGGTAGTCACTGAAGTGGAGTCAATTCTTATATATTCTGGAGCCTGACTTTTGTTTCTCATGTTATTCCTCTTCTTCGCTACATTTGCTATATCTTCCCCAATGCCACAGTTAGTAATTCTGTCTGCCTTTTTATGACTACTTGTTAGTGAGCAGTGAACTCAAACCTTATGCGTCTGTCTCATATCCCACCTTCCAAAAATATGTGTTCCCTTTCATTTTGAGCACTTTTATTTTGCATTTGATCATATTAAAAAAAGAGAAAAAAAAGTTGAGAAGCTACAACCATACATAAGCAAAATAAAAAAGACAGCAGTATTGTATGTCAGGGAATAAGATATATTTACAGTTGCAGGAGGATAATAACCATCAGTATAATGTCATATGCACAGGGTGATAAAGTAAGAGGAAACATCTAAGTGTTCATTTTGTAAGACAGGGACAGGGTAGATATCTGGTAGATTCAGAACCACATTGTCTGAAGTTGAGCAAGGCAGTTGCAAGCATTCCAAGTTATCTCCAAATCTCTCCTAAACTTTGCTATACTTAAAACAAAAGCAAAATACTGCGGATGCTGGAAATTTGGGTGCACTCAACAGGTCAGGCAGCATCTGTGATGAGAGAAACAGAGTTAATGTTTCAGATCAACGACCTTTCAACAGAACTATACCTATGTAGCCCAAATTCCATCTGTGCCCATTCTTCGGTCACAGTCAATTTGCTTTTCAGAAAAAATACATTTAATGTACATTTCCAATCCCGCTTTAATCCCCCCCTTGAGTCTTACATGGTTAAACAAACTGATCGACTAGTAGTTCTCATAAAACACGTTGCAGTTGAATTTCCATGGGGATTCGCCCAAATGTTCGCTGCAACTTTGGCAGATAATCCTTGGAAACCCTTGAGAAATGATATAGATACCATGGTTTACATCGTTTCTCCGGAGTTTCCACAAACCTTCTGCTGAAATTACGGGGGACGATCAGGAGAAGTCCCAAAGAAATTCAACCCGTTGTTTCCATTGGTGGAAACTGTTATCACTATGGACAGTTTCCATATCTCAGGGAAGTATCTAATTGCCCAAATCATGCAGCAAATTATTTACTGCTAGTACTACTACTACTACTACAACTACAACAACAACAAAACAACTTGCATTTACAAAGTGCCTTTATCATAGAAAAATGTCCTAAAATGCTTTGTAAAGCACTATCAAGGAATGGACACCGAGACAAAGGAGGAGATATTTGGAGGGATGTCATTGGCATGCACGTGAAAGCTGACCCCACATCTGTGAACAATGTCATCAAGGAGCAGTGTGCAGATGAGAAAGAGGAGATAAGCAAGGATAGGTAGTTGGGGGACTATGGAGCTAACATTATAGGGGCAGGAAAAGAAGCCATTGCTGAAGATGTTCTGACTATGATAAGATAGTTAAGAATGGAACCAAATGGCACAAGCATGATGGGCAGAATGGCCTCCTTCTGTGCTATAAGATTCTATGATTCTATTCTAAGTGAGGGCAGTCCCACTGAGCTGGACAATGGAGGAGAGGCCTTGGAGGAGGATGTGGTCGTCGGCCATGTCAAAGGCTGCAAAGTTCGAGGAAGACGAGGAGTGATAATGCACCATGGTCACAGTCACAGAGAATATACAGCAAAACAACCCCTGCAGCAAAGTTTTCATCACATCCAAACACTTTTCTAGTCTTTAGCTTATCATTTGCATCAACCATTTCAGCCTATTTAAGACAAAAGTCAGAGAGACAACTGTGCTTGAAATGGGTCACTTTATCTCACACCAATTTGTGTAAATTGATGATCTAGAGGTGTTCAACACTAACACCAGTTTGTTGCACTTTTTCCAGATTAAGTAATAACCTTTAGTACCAATAGTTGTAGATCTCACAGTATGACCAGATGTCATAGACATTCCATTTGAAAGTTTTTTTCATGCTATCTCACCTGTTTGATTTTCCCTCTTGTATTTGTTGCTTGTTCTTGATCCCCTGTTCAGTTTGTCTGTCTAATGGAGTTCTCTTGTGGGACGGTCCTACATTGGTTTTGATAATGGATGGTCTGTTATTCTCCTGGGCATCCTTCATTGGTCAGTGAACTATGGCATTGATAGAGAGATCTGTCGGTTGTTGCTGTCCTCTTTGACCTAATTATTTCCTTTCTATTATGTTGTGTTGCTATATTCATTTTTGAAAATAAATCGTCCATGTAATTAATATTTGCCAGTAATTGAAAGCAACTCCTGAGATTTTGTTGGATTAATTTAATGCAAAAAAAATTCACAGGCTGCAAAAAAAGTTAATGTCTCGCTTGTTGATGGCACAAGTTGTGTATTTTGGCAATGTGCTGAAACTTTTTACAACAGAATTATTTAATAAAAATAAAGTTACTTAGAACTGTTGCCTTTCATAAATATTAACAACTCTGGGAGTGTCTGACACGAGGGAAGGGAGGGAGGACGGAGTTTTCAGAATTAAGCATTCCTTTAGCTTGTAACATTATGTAATTTCTTTCATATATTCTTATAATCAACTTTATATCCCCTTGGCCTATCTTTGTTACACTTTGTAATGCTTCATGAGACTCTCATTATAAACCTCAACTAATTTTGTACCTTTACTTCTAGAAATATAGTGTAAGATACTTTTATTTTTTACATGCTTTCTGTGGACAACTGGGATTGTTCTCCTTCGAGCAGAGAAGGTTAAGGAAAGATTTGATCGAGGTGTTCAAAATCATGAAGGGTTTTGATAGAGTAAATAAGGAGAAACTGTTCCCAGTGGCAGAAGGGTTGGTAACCAAAGGAGACACATTTAAGGTAATTGGCAAAAGAACCAGTGGTGACATGAGGGAAAAAAAGTTTTACGCAGCGAGTTGTTATGATCTGGAATGCACTGCCTGAAAGGGTGGTGGAAGCAGATTCAATAATAACTTTCAAAAGGGAATTGGATAAATACTTGAAGAGGAAAAATGTGTAGGGCTGTGGGGAAAGAGCTGGGGAATGGGACTAATTGGAAAGCTCTTTCAAAGAACTGGCACAGGCACGATGGGCTGAATGGCCTCCTTCTGTGCTGTAACCATTCTATGAATCTATGATTCGATGAATGAATTCAGTTCCTCCCAACATCGTATGTGTCAATGCCCACTGGAAGCTATGATTCTACGATATGATCAGTTGAAGTACCTTGGAAGAATAACATTGCTATATATTCGCTTATGGTTATGTTGAGATGCAAATGGCCAGTAAGCATGTTTAATACGTGGGGCCACACCCAATGATAAATTGGTATTACTTCAAGCCACTCAAAGTATATGATGCATTTTGTTACTGCTTTAACATATGGTTAAATGATCCATGAGGAAACTGCTGGTTGATGTCATCCTCAACTAAATTAATCCAATTTCTTCTCCGCCTTTGACACATACTCTCCTCGGTCGATATACTGTTTTCTGTGCTACAGAGCAAACCTGAGGAGAGACTTTTCTATTGAAGCTACATGTGAATCTCAGGAGGATGGTTTTGTTACTGATGCCTATTACAGATGCTCTTTTTCTAATACTTTCTGTAAATTATGACACATGAGAACATAAGATGCTTTGGAAAATATTCCATTACCAGTAAATCATTATTTTCTAGTCATAGAGTTATTCATGACTACAATGGAGAATGTAATTTTCTTTCTTTGGATGTATAACAGTACGTCAAGGTCAGGTACAGAGTAGAGTAAATGGCAATGCCAGAAGCCCCAACATCCTTACAATGATGCTTCCTTAAAATGAGTCTCAAAAAGACT
This sequence comes from Heptranchias perlo, assembly GCF_035084215.1. Taxonomy (NCBI): domain Eukaryota; kingdom Metazoa; phylum Chordata; class Chondrichthyes; order Hexanchiformes; family Hexanchidae; genus Heptranchias; species Heptranchias perlo. The sequence goes on from NC_090332.1 coordinate 83,016,730, forward strand.
ATTAGTTTTGAACTTCAGGCTTTTCTTTCATTCAATCTTGATTTATCAGTTAAAACTTCCTAACACCATGACCTTCTCTAGGGAGCAAGACTACATAATGTGTTTCCTTTTTTTTGGAGAGATTTTATGTACATGTATAGATATCTGTTTTAACACACAGGCATGTGCTAACACGCACACATGCACAGCCGTGTGCACAGAAGTGGTAGAACAAAAGAAATGAAAAATTATACGACTACTAAATTTTAAACACTATCAGATAAAATTATAACTTTAAATGCTCAGTATTATGAACACGACAAAGCAGATGGAAAGCACCTTTTCTACAGTTCACTTTGGGGGTTGGTTTAATGAAATTTGACTCTTTAGCAAATAGTTTTTTTTGGTATGGAGATCAAATCTTGAAATTAATTTAAGGACATCACAGGAACTGACGTACAGCCAGGTTTGTTTGCTTCTATTTCTGATGAATGTACCACTTGACCCTTTGCTGTACCTGCTTATTTGCGGGCTGGTAGTGTATTCCAGTGCGGTGGCTTCACCTTGCAGTATCCACTGGGTGAGGCACAGATTGGTATGCTCTGGAAGATGGCTCTTCTGCTGGAGCAAGGGTGATGTTTTCTTTTGCGAGCAGTGGGCATTAACACAGAGGCCTGGGAATGATCTGTATTGCCTACTGTTTTAGTGCTATGATCCATTGGAATGGGACAAATTTTACTTTCAGTTTGAATGGAGAATGGTACCACTTCTGGCTCTGGCAGTGTTTTAACATTTGAGAAACATTTTTTATTTTGTTTCTAAACTATGATCGATTGTATAAGGAAAATGATAGAGATTATTTTTCGTAAAAATAAATTTTTTGCTCTTTGTAGGTTGGATTTCATGGTATCCTACCTGTCAAGGGAGTGTGTTATGTCATTCACCTGCACGATTGCCTCCCCTGAACTGATAATGGAACCAAACTAGTGGCAGAAACTATGCTGGTGTACTCGGTCTGCTCACCTACTGGACGCACATGGTTAATAAACAGGAAGAATAAAGCTGGCACAAAATATGGAGCTCACCAAAGACATCAAACCATTAACTTTGCTCATTAACCTGTTTCGCTCTGTGCTCACTTTTCTGAAGAAGTGTTGATAAGCATTCAATTCCACGTGGTGTGGACTCAGAAGTAAGATGAGTCCCAATGCTTCTGGCGGGTTTGATGTTCCTCGATTTGCCCGCAGATGTGTTTCTGAGGATCTTGAGTAGTTTTGTCAGCCTAGCAAGCACATGATCATCCTTGCAGCTGCCTCCATTCTAGTGACCATGGGTTGGGAAAGAAGATCAGGTTAACCAGTGCCTCTGGGGTTTGTCAATCAGCATGTCCAGTTGGCCAGCGCTACAGGTAATGGATCAGCGTTAGTTTGTTAACAGATGGTGATATTTTTGGTGCGTTCTTGTCAGTTGATGCAGAGCAGCAGCATTGACATTGCCTGTTGACAGCTGATAGTCACTGTAGTTTTGTCCCAATCAACACCATACACCATTGTCTTCAGCATGGCAGCACAAGAAGTTTATATCTTTATCTACAGGATAGCTGTCTACTCTGCCACGAGTTGTGTTGAAGGCTGAACATGACAGAGGTGGCAAAAACAATTATTTAGTTAACTCCCATGGTAATGTCATTGTTGTAGTGGACATTGTTACCAAGGTCTATATTCTCTGGAGAATGCGAGGTGATCTTATTGAAACATATAAAATTCTTAGAGGGCTTGACAGGGTAGATGCTGAGAGGCTGGTTCCCCGTCTGGAGAGTCTGGAACTAGGGGGCATAGTCTCAAGATAAGGGGTCGACAATTTAGGACCAAGATGGGGAAACATTTCTTCACTCAGAGGGTTGTGAATCTTTGGAATTCTCTACCCCAGAGGGCTGTGGATGCTCAGTCGTTGAGTATATTCAAGACTGAGATCGATAGATTTTTGGACACTAAGGGAAGCAAGGGGGATAGGGCAGGAAAGTAGAGTTGAGGTAGAAGATCAGCCATGATCTTATTGAATTGTGGAGCAGGCTCAAGGAGCCATATGTCCTATTCCTACTCATGTTTCTTATGTTCTTATATAAGATTGATGAGCTGTTTGATGTCGTTAATAGTGTTATTTCCAAGTTGCAAACAAGCAGCTGTAGAGGGGCCTCAATAATCTCCTGCTGTGTTTTTTTTATTGTTGACATACTGGGGGCAATTTTAACCGAACTCGCCTGGCAGGAAACTGACGGGAGCGGGTGGAATGCTCGGTTTACACCCCAATGGATATTACTCTCCAGTACAGAATTAATCAGAGCAAGAAAAATCCTCTTGAGATCTTTTATTAGCTCAAATAGCGGAGTTATAGGGGTAGAATTTCCTGTGCCAGCATCTGGCAGTACTGGATCAATCCATGGATGGAAAACTGGACATGCTCCCTGATGGGGAACGAGCCTGTCCATTTGATTTTCCTCCAAACACTGCAAATAGGTGATCCAATATGCCCAGCTGTAAGAAAGGAAAACCTTGAGAGTGTTTTAATTATTGAAAACGCAAAAGGGGAAGTAATTGGACTTTGCTTCACCTGTTTTGTTGGGCGCAGAATGGGGGTAAGAAGCACTAATTTTCCAGTGCTGTCTCCCCTGCCCAAAGGGTGCCTGAAATTCGTCCGATGCCATATTGGGTTAGGCAATATTCAGGCCTTCGTGGCATTCTCATAAAACTGCTGTAAGGCCCCTTGCATATGATAATGAGGAGCCAAATGGCTGTCTAAGGACCCCTCCTGGAAATATGTTAGGATTGAGAGGAGCATGGGCTGGGCATGTTCCACTTGAATTTTTGAGTCCTCCAGCGGCCTAACCAATGGCCCATAAAAGGACCGCTAGAGGCCGCCACCAAAAAGGTAAGCATTTTCTTTTAAATTTACCTTCATGTGGAGCCTGGACGAGCAGACCCAAGACCACAGTGGGTGAATAAGAGGTTAAGATAATCTAAAAGCTACGCAAAATAACCAAAACATAACAAGGAAGAAAAAGTATGGATGATTGGGAGTTATATAAAAATCAGTTGAGAATGACTAAAATGAAATTTAGAGGAAGTAAAAACAAAATAGAAAGACTGATTCGAAAGATTAACACAAAAGGCATCTAAGGACGCAATTTAATCATATAAGTAGTAAATGGATTAATAAAGCTCTTTTATGGGATAAATTGGGTGGAAATATATTAAAAGATCTGAAAATTGCAGATCTATTAAGGGAAATATTTACATTAGTCTTTACTGAAAAGATTGTGGAAAATTTCAGATGCATTAGCAGAAGTCATAAAGCATGTGTTATGAAAAAAACTCATGGAATCAATGAGATGGCATGCTTTAGACAGTTATGCTGTAGTCATGCATTTATTTATGAGCCAGGGAGGAATGCTGAACATGTGTTCAGAACAGTGTACTTATATAATAAGCACAAAGAGGGGCTTGTTATTACAGGATAAATGTCCTAAGAATTGCCTTAAACGTGTCCTTAAAAGGGAGTCAGTAGTCAGACTGAATGTTAGGAAAGAAAAGAGCTAATACTAATGAAACCATGAAGGCTTATATAAACAAAACATTCCATACCAGGGGCCACAGGCCCAGAGATGGCTTGTTAAGTCCTGTTTTATCTGGACTGTGTGACTCTTCTGTGACCAAAGACGTCAGAAGCTAGGGAGTGAGGCTCAGTGGCAGGAAGCAAAGGGTAATGGTCGACTAGTGTTTTTGTGACTGGAAGGCTGTTTCCAGTGGAGTTCCGCAGGGCTCAGTATTCAGTCCCTTGCTTTTTGTGGTATAAATCAATGATTTAGACTTAAATGTAGGGGGCATGATTAAGAAGTTTGCAGATGATACAAAAAAATTGGCTGTGTGGTTGATAGTGAGGAAGGAAGCTGTGGTCTGCAGAAAGATGTCAATGGACTGGTCAGGTGGGCAGAAAAGTGGCAAATAGAATTCAATCCGGAGAAGTGTGAGGTAATGCATTTGGGGAGGGCAAACAAGGCAAGGGAGTACACAATAAATGGGAGGATACTGAGAAATGAAGAGGAACAGAGGGACCTTGGAGTGCATATCCTCAGATCCCTAGAGGTAGCAGGACAGGTAGATAAGGTGGTTAAGAAGGCATATGGAATACTTTCCTTTATTAGCCGAGGCATAGAACGGACAACGGATGAACGGACACCGCGCAACAATCGCCAAACAGGAGGGTTCCCTCCCAGTCGGGGAACACTTCAGCAGTCAAGGACATTCAGCCACCGACCTTCGGGTAAGCGTACTCCAAGGCGGCCTTCAAGACACACGACAACGCAAAATCGTTGAGCAGAAATTGATAGCCAAGTTCCGCACCCATGAGGACGGCCTCAACCGGGATCTTGGGTTCATGTCACGCTACACGTTACCCCACCAGCGAACAAATGTTATCTGTTTTTAATATAACGGGTCAGTTGCTGTCTTTTCTATGTTTCTACCTCTCTATCTCTGTTTTTTTTTTGTTTGTTGTTTTTTTTGGTGATTTGTATATTCTGAGACCTGGCAGGTAACACCTGTCTGTCTGCACACTGATTGCCTTGGCAACGGGCAGTTGAAAAAACTGTCTGTTATCACCAGCATTGTTCTGTGAATTATAAATGCGACTTCATTTCGAGGACTTCATTTCCGCATCGTTCACCTGAGGAAGGAGGTAGCCTCCGAAAGCTTGTGAATTTAAAATAAAATTGCTGGACTATAACTTGGTGTTGTAAAATTGTTTACAATTGTCAACCCCAGTCCATCACCGGCATCTCCATAGAATATAAGAGTAGGGAGGTTATGCTAGAACTGTATAAAACAATAGTTCGGCCACAGCTAGAGTACTGCGTACAGTTCTGGTCACCACATTACAAGAAAAATGTGATTGCACTAGAGAGGGTACAGAGGAGATTTACAAGGATGTTGCCAGGACTGAAGAATTTTAGCTGTGAGGTAAGATTGGATAGGCTGGGGTTGTTTTCTTTGGAACAGAGGAGGCTGAGGGGAGATTTAACTGAGATGTATAAAATTATGAGGGGCCTAGATAGGATAGGAAGGACCTATTTCCCTTAGCAGAGAGATCAATAACCAGATTTAAAATGATTGGTAGAAGGATTAGAGGGGAGTTCAAAAGAAGTTATTTCACCCAGAGGGTGGTGGGTGTCTGGAACTCACTGCTGAAAGGGTGGTAGAAGCAGAAACCCTCATCACATTTAAAGGGTACTTGGATGTGCTCTTGAGGTGCCATAACCTACAAGGCTATGGGCCAAGAGCTGGAAGGTGGGATTAGGCTGGATAGCAATTTTTCGGCCGGCAGAGACACGGTGGACCAACTGGCCTCCTTCTGTGCCGTAAATTTCTGTGATTCTATGATTCTAAATGAACAACCTGGCAAGTTTAGGTGCTGGTGCTTCATTAATTTTGAGATCATCAAGGGTACCAACAGGTCAGCGTGAGATGATTGACACCAGGAGGGCTGAACTCTTCGAACCCATGTATCACTTAGATTGGTCAATAGAATTGAGGAGGTTTCTTTCGAAATTGAGGTGAAATAACATATTGTTTTTGACACTAAAATTCAGTCTTCAGTTCCCAGTCTTCAATCCTTCGTTCTTAGTTTAATTCTAGTTCTTTTAGTAGTTCTTGTAGTAGTCTTTATATTAGAAGTTCTATGTCTAGCATATGTAGAAAGGTGTCTGTAAAATCAGAAACTCCATCTCTGACAGAGAGAGACAGAAAGGTTACAGAAGTTAAGATCGTACAGCTATACCAGCCAGAATGCTGACAGATATAAGTGTGTCACTTAAATGTACAAGTTCCCGTGAGAAGAGAGGTGAAATTTGCACAAGTTGTCTCGATACAGCTTGAAGTCTATTCGTTTCAAAAGTAAAAAAGCCCTAACTGTCTAAGCCTGTCCTGGTATCAATCTAGTGGCCCTCCTCTGAATGTTTTCTATATCCCCCACTACATGAAGGAATCAAAGCTGGTCACAGTTGTGGTCACATTTGATGGGTCACGTGGACACTTGATATGGCAATATGCCTGTACTTTTAGAAGATGAACAATTGGCAAAGCCCAGTACGTTCTTGTTGTAAAGCAACATTGTAAGTCCAGCCATGCGTCAGCATACTTACCGTGACAACCTTGCATAGTCCAGCAGATTTCCTCCTCATCTGCTCCCATGTTCTGGCCACAGGTGAAACAGCACTCACTCACTCTGTCACTTCCATTTGTGCTGTTCTGTTGCTGCTCTTTTTTGGAGGATGGGCCTCGCCAGCAAAAAAGAATCACTTTTCTCTTCACGACCACACCCTCTTTTCAGTCACATTTTTCACCCTCAGTTACAGGTCAGCTTTAAGGGCATGCAGCAGCTCTTTAAGAGCTGATGGTGCCAGATAGTTTGTACCTTGATCCGTTAGTGCTCTCACTGTAATATAAGAACATAAGAAATAGGAGCAGGAGTAGGTCATACGACCCATCGAGCCTGTTCCGCCATTCAATAAGATCATGGCTGACTTTTGAACTCAACTCCACTTTCCCGCCCGATCTCCATATCCCTTGATTCCCTTAGAGTCCAAAAATCTATCGATCTCAGTCTTGAATATACTCAATGACTGAGCATCCACAGATCTCTGGCATAGAGAATTCCAAAGATTCGCAACCCTCTGAGTGAAGAAATTTCTCCTCATCTCAGTCCTAAATGGTCGACCTTTTATCCTGAGACTATGTCCCCTAGTTCTAGACTCTCTAGCCAGGGGAATCAACCTCTCAGCATCTACCCTGTCAAGCCCTCTCAGAATTTTATATGGTTCAATGAGATCACCTCTTATTCATCTAAACTCCAGGGGGTACAGGCCCATTCTACTTAATCGCTCCTCATAGGACAACCTTCTCATCCCAGGAATCAATCTAGTGAACCTTTGTTGCACCGCTTCTAAAGCAAGTATATCCTTCCTTAGGTAAGGAGACCAAAACTGTACATAGTACTCCAGGTGAGGTCTCATCAAAGCCCTGTACAATTGCAGCAAGACTTCCTTACAATTGTACTCCAACTGCCTTGCAACAAAGGCCAACATGCCATTTGCCTTCCTAATTGCTTGCTGTACCTGTATGCTAACTTTCTGTGTTTCGTGTACAAGGACACCCAAATCCCTCTGAACACCAACATTTAATAGTTTCTCACCATTTAATAAATATTCTGTTTTTCTATTCTTCCTACCAAAGTGAATAACCTCACATTTTCCCACATTATACTCCATCTGCCACCTTCTTGCTCACTCATTTAACCTGTCTATATCCTTTTGCAGACTCTTTGTGTCCTCCTCACAGTTTACTTTCCCACCGAGCTTTGTATTGTCAGCAAACTTGGATACATTACACTCGGTCCCTTCATCTAAGTCATTAATATAGATTGTAAATAGCTGAGGCCCAAGCACTGATCCTTGCAGCACCCCACTAGTTACAGCCTGCCAACCTGAAAATGACCCATTTATTCCTACTCTCTGTTTTCTGTCCGTTAACCAATCTTCTATCCATGCTAATATATTATCCCAACCCAATGAGCCCTTATCTCTTGTGTAACGACCTTTGGCACCTTATTGAATGCTTTTGAAAATCCAAATCTACTACATCCACTGCTCCCCTTCTATCTACCCTGACTACCAACTCTGGTCAAAAAACTCTAATAGATTTGTCAAACATGATTTCCCTTTCATAAAACCATATTAACTCTGCCTAATCATATTATGATTTTCTAAGTGCCCTGTTACCATGTCCTTAATAATGGATTCCAGCATTTTCCCAGTGACTGATTTCAGGCTAACAGGCCTGTAGTTCCCTATTTTCTCTCTCCCTCCTTTCTTGAATATCGGGGTTACATTTGCTACCTTCCAATCCACTGGGACCGTTCTAGAATCTAGGGAATTTTGGAAGATCACAACCAATGCATATTTATTATGATGAGCTGAACTCATATTATGGAGAAGAAATAGGCACAACTCTGGTTAATAATTTAGGGCTGTATCTCAGGACTGAAAGCCTGTGAATGCTATCTGATATTTAAAAATAGGTGTGAGAGCTAGAGATCAATTAGTCCAGCGTGCATAGTGGATAAAATACAATAAATATTGTTTCACATAATACGTTTGAACATTTGTCGAAGGAGTTTAAATGCTTTATTTTTAATGGTCATCGTGTCTTTTCAATTATAGCCACATTATTGGTGAGAATGATTCTCAGTGGCATAGAGGGTGATTGTAAGGGAGTGTTTTATGAATGCGCGCTCTGGCAAGGTGTCTCGCTGGTAGCATTCATAAAATCAGTCCTCCATTATCCTTCCTTCAGTGACAGTCATCACCAACAGTTGACCTGCCATGTGTTATATTCTGCTATGTTTCTTCACTTTCTCTATTGATAAGGTAGCTGGTTACGTGTTGCTTTGAATTTGAACACAATGCACATGCTCAGACTGCACAATCTGTATTCAACAAACAGAGTCGTAGATCCAAGCAAAAATACCAAGTCCAAGCCCAGGCTTTGGTGAGAGGCTGGGGCCTTCAGGTAAAAAAAAAATTGAATTAAAAGGATTTCACATATTATTGTGAAATATGTAATTTAAAAAAAATTTGCTTAATCCCTTATTTTGGTGGGATTTGAACTCATGTTCTCTAGGTTAATAGTTCATGCCACTGGTTTGCTACAATAACAGCAACAACAACTTGCACTTACATAGCGCCTTTAGTGCAGTAAAACGTCCCAAGGCGCTTCACAGGTGTGTTATCAAACAAAATTTGACACCAAGCCACATAAGGAGATATTAGGACATGAGCTTGGTCAAAGGGGTAGGTTTTAAGGAGCGTCTTAAAGAGGAGAGAGAGGTAGAGAAGCGGAGAGGTTTAGGGAGGGAATTCCAGAGCTTAGGGTCTAGGCAGCTAAAGGCACGGCCTCCAATGGTGGAGAGATTAAAGCCGGGGATGCGCAAGAGACCAGAATTGGAGGAGCGCAGAGATCTCGGAGGTTTGTAGGGCAGGAGGAGGTTACAGAGATAGGGAGGGGCGAGGCCATGGAGGGATTTGAAAACAAGAATGAGAATTTTAAAATGGAGGCGACTCCGGACCGGGAGCCAATTAGGTCAGCGAGCACAGGGGTGATGGGAGAATGGGACTTGGTGCAAGTTAGGATATGGGCAGCAGAGTTTTGGATGAGCTTAAGTTTATGGAGGGTGGCAGATAGGAGGCTTTCCAGGAAAGCATTGAAATAGTAAAGTCTAGAGGTAAGAAAGGCATGAGTGAAGGTTTTAGCAGCAGATGAGCTGAGGCAGGGGCGGAGACGGGCGATGTTACGGAGGTGGAAGTAGGCGGTCTTGGTGATAGAGTGGATATGTGGTCGGAAGTTCATCTCAGGGTCAAATAGGATGCCAAGGTTGCAAATGGTCTATTTCAGCCTCAGACAATGGCCAGGGAGAAAGGACGGAGTCGGTGGCTAGGGATCGGAGTTTGCTTCGGTCTTCCTAATATTTAGTTGGAGGAAATTTTTGCTCATTCAGTGGTTGGACAAGTGAGAGACAGTGGAGGGGTCGAGAGAAGTGGTGGTGAGGTAGAGCTGGGTGTCATCAATGTATGTAGAATCTGACGTGTTTACGGATGATGTCGCCGATTGGCAGCATGTACATGAGAAATAGGAGGGGGCCAAGGATAGATTGCAGGTGATTGTCTGGCTATGACTGGATAGATAAGAATGGAACCAGGCGAACGCAGTCCCACCCAGCTGGACGACGGAGGAGAGATGTTGGAGGAGGATGGTGTGGTCAACTGTGTCAAAGGCTGCAGAGAGGCCGAGAAGGGTGAGGAGCGATAATTTACCTCGGTCACAATCACATAGGATGTGACCATGAATTTGTGACTCTGGTAAGGACCGTTTCAGTACTGTGGCAGGGGCAGAAACCTGATTGGAGGGATTCAAACATGGAATTGCGGGAAAGATGGGCACAAATTTGGGAGGCAACAACACGTTCAAGGACTTTGGAGAGGAAAGAGAGGTTGGAGATGGGGCGGTAGTTTGCAAGGACAGAGGGGTCAAGGGTGGTTTTATTGAGGTGGGGAGTGATGATGGCAGATTTGAAGGGAAGGAGGACAGTACCTGAGGAGAGAGAACCGTTAACTATATCAGCTAACATGGGGGCCAGGAAGGGAAGTTGGGCGGTCAGCAGTTTGGTGGGAATAGGGTCGAGGGAGCAGGAGGTGAGTCTCATGGTCAAGATGAGCTCGGAGAGGGCATGAGGGGAGATCGGAAAGAAACTAGAGAACGATGCAAGTTCAGGGCTAGGGCAGGGGGCAGCGTTAGGGGAAGTTTGGCTTGGTGAGATAGGGAAGGGAGGGAAATGGGAGAGGCAGCTGAACAGACGGTGTCAATCATTGTGACAAAGAAGCCCACGAGCTCCTCGCACTTGTTGTTGGCGGTGAGGGTGGAGAAAGCAGGGGAGAGGGGTTTAAGAAGACGGTTTGTAGTGGAGAATAGAAGCCGGGGGTTATCTTTGCTTTCCAGGATGATCCTGGAATATTGAGCAGTTTAGGCAGAGGAGAGCAGGACCCGATAGTGCTTTATGTGGTCCAACCAGATCTGGCGATGAATGGCTAAACCAGTTGTCCGCCATAAACGTTCAAGTCTGCGTCCCTTGGACTTAAGAAAGCTGAGATGACGGCCATACCGGGGGAACAACCAGAGTGAGAGAGAGTAATGGTTTTAATGGGGACAAAGGTATCAAAGGTGGAGGTGAGGGTGTGATTGAGCAGATCAGTAGCTGCAAAAATGGTGGATAAAGAAAGAAGTGGGATTGGGAGGGGGAAGGGGGATGTGGGTGGAGAAGGATACATGGAAGTGATCAGAGATGGCCTTACCCGTGATTGTCACGATGGGAGTAGAGAGGCCACGTGAGCTGGCAAGGTTGAGTGGGGTGGCTGTGAATATGGGGAGTTTATATGGAAGGAGAGATTAAGGGGGGATAGGAGGGTAGTGAACTCAGAGAAAAGAGAGCATGATGAGTTGAGATGGAGGTTGAAATCACTGAGGATGAGAAGTCGCTCGGTGCAGAGGCTGAGGGAGGAAAGCAGTGAGAAACTTGGCGTGGTACTTGGGTGGGCGGTAGTGAACAAGGATTTTAAAGGAGAGGTGAGAGGGGTAGAACAAGGTGAGATGCTCAAAGGAGGAGAAGGTGCCAGAGGAGTAGGGGGACAGACCAAAGTGTGATTTGGTTATAAGGGCCACACCACTACTGCGGTGGTCTGGGCGGGGCAAGTGGTGGAAGATAGAGCCAGGCGGGAAGACTTCATTAAGGGGGAAGGTGTCATCACCCATCGGCCAGGTTTCCGTCCAGGCCATGATGTCAATGCAATCGTCCACAATAAACTCATGAATGTTAAGGGCCTTGTTCACAAGTGAATGGACATTTTGGAGGGAAATGTGGAGAGTGGCGGAGATGGCTGACCTGCTGGCAGAGTTCACAGGATCAGCGCTGGGAGGGGTGAGTGAGATGGGAAGGAGATTGGCAAGATTAGCCCCCAGCGGGCGCGCTGGGTGGGAGAGTCGGTGAGTGAATAGGATGGGGCAGTTGGGGTTGCTGCTCGTAAGGAGGCAGCGACGAGTGCCTCGATGGGCCCTTCGGAGGATGCCAAGAGAGGCACAGAGGGAAGCTGTAGGCTTATCTAAGAGGGAGTCAAGCCTGGGACGGTGGCGGGAGAGTAGGAAGATCGAGGAGTGCTGAAGGGTTGGGGCATGAATTTGGGGGGGTCAGAGTACCCAAGAGGGGAGAAATGAAAGAAGGAATGGTGACAGGAAGGAGGGGCCTAGGACGGGTAAAGAGAAAATAAGAAAAAAGATGCAAAAAGGGGAAATAGAAGCAATGGGCTCGGGTCCGGAGTGACAACCGAAACATGCACGCGAATGGACACTGGGAAACTCGACCACATAGACGTGGTTACATAGCAAGATTGAGATAGATGTGTCCTGGTAATAAACAGGGAATAGAGAGGAGACAACAGGAGGGAGTCCAAGGTTAAAGTCAGAGGTCCCGTAATGGGATAAAGTTGACGTAGATAGGGTGGGTTCAGCTTGGAGCATCGACGAACATATGTCCAGGTTCGGAGACAAGTGTAGAGGGCGAGTGAGTCCAGAAGCTATTTGAAGGGTGGAGTATCGGAGGACTCACTGCTGGAGGGATTTCCGTGGGAACGAAGAGCCAGGAGGTTTGCAGAATCGATCACTGGGCAGAACAACGGCGGCAAAGTTGGAGATCACAAAAAGATCCAGCTGTGGCGGAGAAATGGACTACGGCCCAGCAGAGTGAATTTGGTGAACAGGAACCACACTGTAGCGAAATAATGCTGAAAAACCAGTCGGCCCAGTTGGACTGTCATAAGCTCAGCAGGTAACAGCAACGGTGGGGGGTGGGCTGTCGGCTGGACAAAATTACCTTAAAACTTAAGCAATTGAATAGCAAATCAGAGTCACATCTTACAGTGTAGCAAAGTGACCACTATGGTACCGTACTAAGGTTTCTTTAACGTGAATTCCATGCTTTTGGGTATGCTGTTAAGATTTCTCCGACGCTGAAATAAGTTGTTGTGTTGACATCCGCCCGCGCCCCCCCCACCAACTCTGAAATCATAGAATCATAGAAAGGAGGCCATTCGGCCCATCGAGTCCGCGCCGGCTCCATGCAGCTAGTCCCACTCCCCCGCCCTTTCCCCGTAGCCCTGCAAATTTTTTTCCCTTCAAGTACTTATCCAGTTCCCTTTTGAAGGCCATGATTGAATCTGCCTCCACCACCCCCTCGGGCAGCGCATTCCAGATCCTAAGCACTGAAATTTCAGTTACGGAGCTCAAATGGTGGATGAAGTTTTTTTTCAGAAAGCATTTGAGTCCACCTAATGGACAGATCCTGTAATAAATTATGACAAGTGATAATTGATACAGCAAAATATGGAAATAGAAATTTACAATCGAAAAAGTTGACACAAAAGCGTGATCAAAATTGTGACAACAGGAAGCAAGATTTTGTAGGCTGGAAGTACATTTCTTATGTGAGATTTTTGATGCAATATGGATTAGCTGAAATTTGAACTCAGTTCTACTTTTGCCCCATTTTAAAGGGAAGTTGTTCTGTTTTTATAATGTTTTCTCATCCTTGTGGACTATGTGAATTGCACTTAAAAAATGTGTAATTTTTTTTATTCGTTCATGGGATGTGGGCATCACTGGCGAGGCCGGCATTTATTGCCCATCCCTAATTGCCCTTGAGAAGGTGGTGGTGTTGTTGGAGCTGCACTCATCCAGGCAAGTGGAGAGTATTCCATCACACTCCTGACTTGTGCCTTGTAGATGGTGGAAAGGCTTTGGGGAGTCAGGAGGTGAGTCTCTCGCTGCAGAATACCCAGCCTCTGACCTGCTCTTGTAGCCACAGTATTTATGTGGCTGGTCCAGTTAAGTTTCTGGTCAATGGTGACCCCCAGGATGTTGATGGTGGGGGATTCGGCGATGATAATGCCGTTGAATGTCAAGGGGAGGTTGTTAGACTCTCTCTTGTTGGAGATGGTCATTGCCTGGCACTTGTCTGGCGCAAATGTTACTTGCCACTTATGAGCCCAAGCCTGGATGTTGTTCAGGTCTTGCTGCATGCGGGCACGGACTGCTTCATTATCTGAGGGGTTGTGAATGGAACTGAACACTGTGCAATCATCAGCGAACATTCCCATTTCTGGTCTTATGATGGAGGGAAGGTCATTGATGAAGCAGCTGAAGATGGTTGGGCCTAGGACACTGCCCTGAGGAACTCCTGCAGCAATGTCTTGGGGCTGAGATGATTGGCCTCCAACAACCACTACCATCTTCCTTTGTGCTAGGTATGACTCCAGCCACTGGAGAGTTTTCCCCCTGATTCACAATGACTTCAATTTTACTGGGGCTCCTTGGTGCTACACTCAGTCAAATGCTGCCTTGATGTCAAGGGCCTTTGAGTTGTGACATCCTGTCTTAAACAAGCAATGATATGGTGCCTAATGACATAACTGTGGACTTTAGTTACATGTGCCTATATCAATTTTTGCTGATCCTTTGGTTAATGAAGCATCTGTAAAGTTATTTTGCCAAATATGATAATAAACAAAATAAATTATTCGAAAAATGGCAAAAAGGGTTGGTTTCAACATTTCCTTTGAAATGATTTAAGAGCACTATATGCAGTAGCATGTGTTCATTTATACAGTGAAAACTGAATTGGAGACTCCCTGGATTTGGAGGTGATGGGGCCAATACTTTTGGGGCCCATACTGGGGACTGCAACAAGTAGATAGTGCACTGAAAGTGTGCTGATCCCAAGGTCACCGTTTAGCGCCCCAATTTCCCATTGTGGCTGATTGTAATATAGAGGGCTTTCATGGGCAGATGCTGAGGCCTCCAATCAGGGGCAGTCATGATGACATCGGAAATTGCAGCACTGCTGTGGGATCTTAAAGGCTTGTGGCTGGTTATAAAGGCTTATACATCCCTGGGCTTTGAGAGAGCCTGTCATGGTAATAACGTTTTCTGAGGCAAGGTTAAACTTGGAAGCCTGGATCTTGTTGCAACAGGTCAGACAGTTGTGTTTGTCCAGTTTGTTCTGTCAGCACAACGATTTTAAGATTTTAAATGCCAATGAAAAATAATTAGTTGTTGAATTGATCAGATTCTCTGCAAAACATCAATTATGTTAAACAGGAGGGCTGGTTGCATAAGGGCAACCTGCTTGGGTGATGAGGAGTTTCAGCAGCTGCTGCAGGAGGTGGAGCAAAGGAGGGATGTCCTGTTCCCCTCCCATGGAAGGAAGGTACTCAAGGCTGTGGCACGCAAAGCATGGTAAAAGATGGTTGAAGCCATAAACTATAGTAGCGTTGTCCACAGGATATAGATACAATGCAGAAAGAAATGTAATGACCTTACCAGTTAAGAAATAGTAAATGTGAAACCTTATTTATATAGGCCCTGAAATTCAACTGGTGTTCTACTGGTCTCTCACCGTTAATTTCAGCGAGAGGTCACCCCAGGGAAATAGTGTAAATAACTGAAAATAAACATTTGTTTGCACCATTTCCATGAAGGTTCCTCCAGTCTCCCAATGGAATATAGTGGGAGACTGGTAGAACCCCTGTGGAATTTCAGGGCCATGAAGCCAACCTAGTGTACCCTATTCCAAAATGTTATGTCTTCCTTCAGATATGATAATATAAGCCTGCAGAGTGTCCTGGCCACTAAGGATCATCTCCCTGGTCACAATTTCAGACAATGGGAGGACTTCTCAACTTCACTGCTTGGGTGAAATACTGGCAAAGTGGATCAGCCACCTATTATCGAATCTGCCTGATTTTCATTGCCATTAAATGGAAATGTAAATTGGACAGGTTCTATAACAGGCAGCTGATCCACTCCACCATTTTATCGTTCAAGTGGTGAAGGTGAAAATATCTCCCACTGACTCCACACAAGTACTTTGAAGGATCTAATGCATGAAAGAACATTAACCACCAGCTGCTGCTACTTCCCTGCAAATCCTCATTAATGCATAGGGAGGGAGCTCAGCTAATGTTGGAGGGTGTCTTGATATTGGTGTCATTAATAAAAGTCTTGTATATCTCTACGAGGCACCTTTTAAGAAAAGACAGGCTAATGCCAGTGTAGG
Source organism: Heptranchias perlo (assembly GCF_035084215.1). NCBI lineage: Eukaryota > Metazoa > Chordata > Chondrichthyes > Hexanchiformes > Hexanchidae > Heptranchias > Heptranchias perlo. The sequence goes on from NC_090332.1 coordinate 83,032,477, forward strand.
AGCACCCGTGACGACTCATTTAGTATTTTATATATCTCTATAGACCACCTCTCAGATGCTTCCTTTCCAGGCTGAAAAGCTCAAGTCTCTCCAATCTTCTCTCATGACTCAGACCCCCTGACACTGGGGATTAGCCTCATGGCTCTTCTCCACACTGCCTCCGGAACGTGAACGTATCCCTGACACGGAAGGAAGGTACTCAAGATTGTCGCATGCAGAGCACAGTATGAGGTGGGTGAGGACATAAACTCCACTAGACAGACACCTTGTTTGAGAGCCCTTAGTTACTTTGACAGCCGTAATTTGGGGAAAGAGCTACAGTGCTGCAAGGATGGAATTTGAGAGGTGTCAGGAGATGGTGAAGCAGGTGGGCAAGTCTCTACCGCAGGTTTGTCATTCTATCACCTTCCCTTCCCTCCAAATTCTAGTAATTTTCATAGACATTAACTCTGATGACATTCTTTGGAAGATGAAAGTGATGATATCGGCAGATAAATATACCTTAAGTTCATAAAATCACAAGATACTTGTGGATGAGGATGGCAATTCATCCATCCAGAACAACCCTACACTCCTCCCATTGCTGTAATTAATTGTTTTTAAATAATTCCAGGATTTTCGCTTCCATCACTCCCCCTGGAAGTCCATTCCATATGTTGATCACTCTCTGCATGAAAAATAAACATGACATGAGTCCTAAAATTACCTTTAACCAGTTTGAACCTGTGCCCGCTTGTCCTACTCTCACAATTCAATTTAAAGTAGTAGAATCATCGATTCTATGATTCTACTATAGAATCATAGAAGGTTACAGCATGGAAGGAGGCCATTCGGCCCATCGAATCCATGCCGGCTTTATGCACGAGCAATCCAGCTAGTCCAACTGCCCCGCCCTATCCCCGTAGCCCTGCACATTTTTTCATTTCAAGCACTTATCCAATTCCCTTTTGAAGGCCATGTTTGAATCTGCCTCCACCACTCGCTTGGACAGTGCATTCCAGATCCTAACCACTCACTGTGTAAAAAAAGTTTTTCCTCATGTCACCTTTGGTTCTTTTGCCAATCACCTTAAATCTATGCCCTCTGGTTCTTGACCCTTCCGCCAATGGGAACAGTTTCTCTCTATCTACTCTGCCTAGACCCTTCATGATTTTGAAAACCTCTATCAAATCTCCTCTCAACCTTCTCTGTTCCAAAAGTATTTTGAATTAACTTTTTCCATACCATTTAATATCTTGTATACCTCTATACTTCTCAGGCGCCTTCTTTCCAGCTTAAAGAGCCCGGTCTTTCCCCTGCCACTAGGAATCAACCTTATGGTTCTTCTCTGCATTGCCTCCAAGGCTTGAATGTGTCTGTCATTTATGGCCAACCAGAACTGAACTAGGACTCGAGATGTGATCTGACCTGAGCACTATACAGTTTGTTCACTAACCGTCTGATTTGTCTTCTACCATTTGGGCTGTGTAGTTGAACATTTTATTGACTTTGTTGATTACTGCTCTAAATTGGCATTGAATATGCTAATCACTTGGGTTTCTTTCAACTTCAACAACATTTTAGATATTTCGACACCATTCATGAATTATATATGTTGCCCATTTCCCTTCCTATGTGCAATACTTTACACTTGCTTGCATCTGCATTAAATTTCATCTGCCATTGTCCAGCTCACTCATATATTTTGTTTAGCTGAATTCTATCATTTCTCGGCCGCCAACTTCAATTTCACCAACCCATCAAGTTTTGACATCATCTGCAAATTTGACCAATCAGTATTGAGTTTCTAATTCTAAGTATTGATGTAAATTAGAAACAGCAGTGGTGCCAACACTGACCCCTGGGGCACCCCACTCATTACCCTTCCCCCCTCTCCCCACGCCCCCGCCCCCCCAGCAATCTGACATCATTCCTCTAACCAGTACCTGTTGTTCTCTACCCTTTAGCTAATTTCTCATCGATACCCAAGTTTTGCCCTGAACCTCCACAGCTTTGACTTTAGTTAGTAATTACTTGGGTGGACTTTTATCAAGTGCCTTTTGGATGTCTAAGTACCTAGTGTTGCAGGGTTTACCACAATTGACTTGGGTTGGCACTCCCTTAAAGAACTCGAGAATGTTGTCACCCAGGATCTTCCATGTCCAAAGCTGGGCTGATTGCTGTTAATTAGGTTATTATACAGATAGTCCTCAAGTTTATTTCTAATAATCAATTCCATCATGATCTGTGGAATTGAAGTAGGTCTGATAGGTCTGTAGTTGCTTGTGTCTGTTTATCACCCTTTTTGAATATGGGTTCCTCATTAGCAGTTTCCATTCTACTGTCTGCATTTGCTCTTGTGATTGTCTCTCTTTATGCCTTCATAGGAACTGCACAGCAAGCAGATGCTGGGCCCTCCATGGAACTTCCAAGATGCTGCTCACTTGGCACACTGCCACATTCCAAGACTTGGCATGCAGAAGCTCAATTACTACCGCCTTGGGGTATATAGATAGAGATAATGAGCATAGCACTGAGGTGGAGTCACTGAGCACAGGAGAGCACATCAAGAGGTGCAGAAGAAAGAAGATGAGGCCCCTCGTTAGAGGAAGAGAGTGCCTCCTCCAGCAGATACACAGGCAGTCGACCCAGATCTTCAAGGCACTGCTTTCAAGAGCAAAATGCAGCTAGAGCATGATAGACTTTGGAGTTATTGGGTGATGTGCCTAGCAGTGTTGGCAACATAGCGACAAGTGTGTGGGAGTGCCTATGCTGCATGTGCAGGGCCGGATGCACAGAATTGAACGCATGCAGACATCCTTGGAGTGGCTGGCAGTTCTGTAGCCATCTGTTGCGCACCCCATTCACAGCTGAGGTCTTGTTGCCAGTCTTAGGTTCTGTTATGAATGCTCAGTGTGCTACACTCCAGATCTTCCATGGCACTGAGGCCTCCTCAATGGAAAGTTAAGGGGGATCTAATGGATCTTTGCTTCTTAAAACTTGGTCCTGAATTTTCTTGCACTCTACAATATGCACACCTCCCAGCCTGCCTTGATACTAATCTCAGGAATTGCTATAACCCCCACATCATACTATCATGGAATGCAAAAAGCTTTCTACAATACAAAATCAGCACGTAATAAGTCATAATAGTCAGTTAAATCACTGGACTTGCCATATAAATAAGACACACAACAGGAATTGCACGTATTCAATTTAATTGGACAAGATAGCTGACATGGTTCCTCGCTAAATGAAAACCGCTTATCTGCAAATTTTTTGACTCGTTTTAAAGAAAAATAAACCGCTGATAAGTCAGGCCAGTGTAACTTCTGGATGCCCCTCTTCATATTCACCTTTATCTTTATGATAAATCACTGAGCCCCATTATGTATCTTATAGGTGCCAGACACACACACTTAGAGGGATAGATACAGAGAAAAAGGGTGTCTCTCCGTGTATGTGTATAAAATCCCAACAAGTTAAAGGTGTTTGGTCGTTCTTTCTGCATTAAGTGTGGGATGCGATTGGACTGTGACAGTGGCTGTTAGCTAGGAGTCGCTGTGCACTGTATACATGTGAGCACTGTGTGTGTGTGTGTGTGTGTGAGAGAGGGAGAGGGAGCTGTGCTGAAAAGGAGAGGCAGTCACTCAGTGGCTTTTAATAATGTTGCTCTCTTTTGCCTGTGGCGTCTCCGGGGTTTCAGTGCAGCTTCCAAGGCTCATCCTCCCTCAGTGACTGGGCACCTCTCCCACGGACTCACTCGGCCATCCCAGTAGCACTCGGCTGTTTCTGTTTGTGTGTGTGTGTGTGTGTGTGAGCCACTGATTCAGTTTCGTGAGGTGGGGAGAGAAGAAGAAGAAAAAAAAAAGAGACTGACAGTTGAATCATCATTATTATTGTTTTGAGTGTTTTTATTTATTTATTTCTCCCTCCTTTACCTTGAGGAACTTTAAATGTATCTCAATGGCCGGGGCACAGCCTGGGGTCCACGCTCTTCAGCTCAAACCTGTCTGCTTGCCTGAGAACTTAAAGAGAGGAAATAAATTTATGAAATGGGATGATGTGAGTATTGACACTGAGATAAGGTTCAAGCAGGGGGGGTGGGGGGAGAGATAACATTTTGTTTTTACAAGGAGGGGTGGGGGGGTTGAGATGAGACTGGAGCTTTATTTCCGAGGTTGCTGCTTTTATTATTTCATCTCGGCGTGCAATCTGAATGTAAATATATATATATTTTTAAAAATTCATACTGTGTTTCCCTCTTTCCGTGCATTGGGTGCCGCTGCAGCGGCGGCTGCCGACTGACTGGCGGCTCCGGCTCCGGCTCGGCTCGGCTCGGCCAGAGGGTGCGAGCTGAAAGCGGTCTCTCCGCAGTCTGTCACCGGCCGCTGAGAGGACGGAGAGGAGGAGGAGGAGGAGAGACATGTTAAAAATAGATCAGTGGTCCCATATCAGCGACAGTCTGAACGCATGGCCTCAGCCCCTCCGAGTGCCCAATGTATCCATTTCTCTCTCTCTCCGCCCTTAAAACAAAAATCTCTTCGCTTCCTTCACTTTAATGTATCGTATTGCACTTGTCATTCTCTGTTTTTCGTGCAGCGCCGATTTGCCTCGATGCAACTCGTGTCGTTTTCTTTTAAATGTGTGTGTGATATTTAGGAAGCTTTGGTTTTTTTTTTGTCCTTTTCAACAAACGTGTGGTGGCCAATTGAATCTTTTTCCCCGAGTATTCGAGCTTTAGCTGGAAACATGTTACCAGCAGCCTATGTGTCTTGAGTCTGTGTGTGTCTACCTGTGTGTGTGTGTGTTTGTCTATCGGTCTGTGTGTGTCTGTCTATCAGTCTGTGTGTGCGTCTGTGTGAGTCTATCGGTCTGTGTGTGTTTATCGGTCTATGTCTGTCTATTGGTCTGTGTGTCTGTCCATGGGTCTGTGTGTGTGTCTGTTGGCCTGTGTGTGTCTGTCAGTCTGTGTCTGTTGGTCTGTATGTCTGTCTATTGGTCGGTATGTGTCTATCGGTCTGTGTGTGTGTCTGTGTGTGTCTATTGATCTGTGTGTGTCTGTGTGTGTCTGTTGATCTTTGTGTGTGTATAGATCTGTGTCTATTGCTCTGTGTGTGTGTCTATTGGTCTGTGTGTATCTGTCAGTCTGTGTGTATTTGAGTCTGTGTGTGTGTCTGTGTCTATTGGTCTGTGTGTATCTGTCAGTCTGTGTGTATTTGAGTCTGTGTGTGTCTATCGGTCTGTGTATCTGTCAGTCTGCGTGTATTTGAGTCTGTGTGTGTCTATCGGTCTGTGTGGCTGTGTGTCTATTGGTCTGTGTGTGTGTCTGTGTGTGTCTATTGGTCTGTGTGTATCTGTCAGTCTGCATGTATTTGAGTCTGTGTGTGTATCGGTCTGTGTGTGTGCATCTATTGGTCTGTGTGTCTGTCAGTCTGTGCGTGTGTCTATCAGCCTGTGTGTATTTGAGCCTTATGTTTTTGACTCTGTGTGTCTTTTGGCCTGTGTGTATTTGAGCCTGTGCATGTCTGTCGGTCTGTGTGTGTGTCTGTGTGATTTGAGTCTTTGTGTGTCTATTGGTCTGTGTGTATTTGAGTCTGTGTGTCTATTGGTCTGTGTGTGTTTGAGTTTGTGTGTATTTGAGTCTGTGTGTCTATTGGTCTGTGTGTGTTTGAGTTTGTGTGCATTTGAGTTTGTGTGTCTATTGGTCTGCGTGTATTTGAGTTTGTGTGCATTTGAGCTTGTGTGTCTATTGGTCTGCGTGTATTTGAGTCTGTGTGTCTATTGGTCTGTGTGTATTTGAGTCTGTGTGTGTCGGTCTGTGTGTGTATTTGAGTCTGTGTGTGTGTCGGTCTGTGTGTGTATTTGAGTCTGTGTGTGTGTCGGTCTGTGTGTGTATTTGAGTCTGTGTGTGTGTCGGTCTGTGTGTGTATTTGAGTCTGTGTGTGTCTGTCGGTCTGTGTGTATTTGAGTCTGTGTGTGTGTTGGTCTGTGTGTGTATTTGAGTCTGTGTGTGTGTCGGTCTGTGTGTGTATTTGAGTCTGTGTGTGTGTCGGTCTGTGTGTGTATTTGAGTCTGTGTGTGTCTGTCGGTCTGTGTGTTGCGCTGAACTGGAGGTGAAAACGTACCGATCACATCGATTCGGCTCAATGATTATCCCCCATCAAATATGCAACAGATAACATCAGCAGCGGTGCTTTTTCTTTCACCCTTTAATCGGACCGATACAAATTGATTCTAAAAGCTGATGTGCGATAATGCTTTTCCTAATGCATTTACACCCGCGTGTTTTGTTGTTGTTGTGGGCATGTGAACCAACAGATCCGGTCGGGATATCGGAGAGGAGTGACTGAGGGCTTTAAGTACAAATGTGGTATTTTCTTATCTGAAGCGGAAGTAATTTAAACGGCCACAGTAGCGTTAAGAGGTTCACGGTTTTTTGTTGCATCGTCAGCACAAAGTATTCCTTCCCATTTGAAGGGTCACTGGTCACTTTTTTCCCCTTCTCCTTCCAACATTATGCTTTTTTTCTGTTGCGTCTTGTGAACATCCCCACAGCTCCAGCTTTACACATTTTGCTAAGAAGTGTGTGAGCTGAAGCAACTGAGCCCACCAACAGGTTCAGCTTTGTAAAACTCTCCTAACAAGCCCAAACAACCTGAAGCCACCCAAGGCATAAATTCTTACAGGTACTCCCACTGCTAAAATAAAACAGAAGCTAATAATCAATAATCGACATTCATTGGAAATCGAATCCAATTAATACTTGTTATTTACGATAATGATACTGAAAACTTTAAATAGCTCAGTCAAAATAACTCTATTCACAATACTCGAGTAACACAGAGGCATCAGCAATGTGAATACCGCTTAGAGACATCAGGGTTGGGCGCCTAAAGGAAAAACTTAACACCAACAGTGCCTTTAACGTGAGTAAAACGTCCCAAGGCGCCCGTAGAAATTTCCACCCAGAGGTTATTAACGTTATTCATTAACACCGTTAAAGATTAAGCGGCCAGAGCAAGTGCCTTGAGAACTTTATATTGACTGTTTTGTCCTGTTGCTAGGACTCCACATCTGTAACTCCCGTTACCTTGAAAGTGGATCCACAGGGATTGTTCCTTTACTGGACAGATCAAAACAAGGTGAGACTATTAAACTCACTTTCTTAATATGCCTTATGGGCTTGTGGCAAGTAATATTATCAAATGATTTCCGAACATAATCATTATGGAATCAGACTGCAAACCTTAAAATGTATCTAGATTTCGAAGTCTCAAGAATTTTTGTCATTACTAAATAGTTACTACTCAAATATTTTTCCACAATAAATGGCAAGATTAACGATGCTTTCACTTCTATCATGCTTGAAAGACTAAGTATTTTGCTGAAGCATCTTTGGTTGACTAGAGAATCATTCTGATAGTCTCGAGGTCTGTAAAATTTGAAGCAATACCATACAAATAGAAGTGACCTGGCTCTCGAAGAATGTGGAAGCAAAATCAAAACAGCTGAAATGACACAGTGTTCTAAACTGGTCAGTTTTCGACTGTTTTGATTTCTCTCTGAGCCATGTTATAGTTGGCCTAGAGAAATCGTAACTTTTTCTTTTAAATTCAGAAGAGAAAATGCTGGAAATGTGCAGCAGATTGTTCGATCTCTGAAAGAGAAGGATGGGTTAATGTTTCCAGAAAGACAGGTTCATCGAGATCTGATGAAGGGTTACACGCCCAACGTCAGGCTATTTTTGTCATTCAGTCACTGACAAACTGTGCATTTCCTTTCCTTATTTCTAATTTCCAGCATTTGTGTTTTATTCCTAACAATTGCTTTTTCCTGGCCTGATGATCTTTTTTTTAATCTTTTAGCAGTGGTGTAATGCACAAACATTAATCTTGATTACCATGACTTTTGAAAGCATAGATTATGTAACCGTAATGCAATTAATTCCAAATGCAAAGCTTTAAACTAATTTGCGAGATCTGTAAAATGCAAATCATGTTTTTGTTGTTTCTATTTTTATCTTCCCAAAATTCCTGCTGATGCTGACAAAGATATTTTGTCTCTTGGGAGACTTGGGCCAAGACATAGGGATGTCCTCAGGCTGTGAATGAAAACCTTCATTTAGCTGAAGAACTACAAAAACTTTGAGAAGTATTTTGGGTGGTATGTGTGACACGCTGTCTAGCAAAATTCTCTTCTAAAAGAATTGATTGATAAACGAACAATTCGAGTTTTCAACCAGCTTACGGCCTAGAAGTAAAGGGAATTAGGGGTTACGGGGAGCGGGCAGGAAATTGGACATGAAGCTGAGTTCGGATCGGTCAAGGCCCTGTGGGTGGCGGAGAGGGCCCAGGGGCTGAGTGGCCGGGCCCTGCTCCTACTTCTTGTGCTCTTTAGATTTGAGGTTAGAATCGGATCAGCCATGATCTTATTGAATGGCGGAGCAGGCTCGAGGGGCCGACTGGCCTACTCCTGCTCCTATTTCTTATGTTCTAATGCCACATGCATCACCGTTACTGTATTGCTTCCAGTTATTTCTATTGATAAACAGATTTTTTTAAAAATTCTAAATATTACAAGGATTAAATTATGAGAAGAGATTACATAAACTCGGCTTGTATTCCCTGGAGTATGGACGGTTAAGGGGTGATATGATTGAGAGTTTTATGATTTTGAAAGGAATTGTTAGTGTAAATAGAGAGAAACATTTTCCTGTGGTGGGGGAGTCTAGGACAATGGGTCATAACCGTAAAATCAGAGCCTGGCCATTCAGGAGAGAAGTTAGAAAACACCTCTTCACGCAAAGGGTGGTAGACGTGTGGAAATCTCACCCACAGAAAGCAGTAGCTGCTCGCTCAATTAATAATTTTAACTCTGTGATCGATAGATTTTTCCTAGCCAAGGGTATTAAACGATATGGAGTCGAGGCGGGTGGATGGAGTTAGGCTACAGGTCAGCCATGATCTCATTGAATGGCGGAACAGGCTTGAGGGGCTGAATGGCCTACTCCTGTTCCTATGTTCCTAAAGAACCAAAATAAATAAGGTGTTAAGATAATAAGAATGATGAAAATCTGAAGTAAAAATTAATTTTGGTATAAAACGCAAAGTAGGTTGGTCAGCAAACGTTGACATGTCTTTATCTTGCAGATGATTGCTGATGTACTGTGTTTTCTGTTTTTATTTAAGTAAATTATTATTTGGTTGCAAGAAATAGATTATTTGGCTGTCGTAAATTTCTATGGGATCGACCAGCAGGCTTGCCAGTGATGAGTCTCTATATTAGTTTAATGTGTGGTAGGAGTGCAGTGATGTGCAGTTTAAATTGCTTTCAATGATGTAATCTGTATCAGCAGTTAGCTTATGGTCAATTGGTGACATTTTTAATATAGTAAAGTACCTTACTTTTCTTCAGCTTCTCAGTAGAACTCTTGTGGCATGAGATATAACGACACAACATTCCTGATTTTGATGCAGCAACACTGTTTCTGGAGATGATTCAGTTGTCAATTTCCTAATGACTGGAGAGTCCACCAATTACATCTGAAGAAAATGTTGGAAACTGTCAGATAATTCTTCAAGACACAGAGGGATGAGAGCCAATTATATAGTGGATATTGTCTCTGTAACTGATAGCCAGCGTAGTCAATCACATCGACAGTTGATCGTGGATTGATTAATTACACACTGTGGGGTAAACTGGGTGTTTGACATGTGCGGAAACACATCAGTATGCTTATCTCATTGAAACGTACAAGAACATTCAAGATTCTGAGGGTAGATGCTGAGAGGTTGTTTCCCCTGGCTGGAGAGTCGAGAACTAGGAGGCAGAGTCTCAGGAGAAGGGGTCGGCCATTTAAGACTGAGATGAGGAGGAATTTCTCCACTCAGAGGCTTGTGAGTCTTTGGAATTCTCTACCCCAGAGAGCTGTGGATGCTGAGTCGTTGAATGTGCTCAAGGCTGAGATAGATAGATTTTTGGACTCTTGGGGAATCAAGGGATATGGGGATCGGGTGGGAACGTGGAGTTGAGGTCGATGATCAGCCATGATCTTATTGAATGGCGGAGCAGGCTCGAGGGACCATATGGCCAACTCCTGCTCCTATTTCTTATGTTCTTAAGAGGCTCCAAACCAAACACGATGGGAGTCGTGTGGCAGGAAGAGGAGGAGATGGTGGGAAGGTGAAGGCGTAGGGACTTGATGGGAGTAAGGATGGAGATAAGGATGGGGAAAGCATTAGTGATGGGGGAGGAGATGAGAAGGGAGCTGCTGAGGGCCACATTTTCCCTGCAAACCCCACTGGAAAATATTGCCTGCAGCCACTGGGACCTGCACTCTCCACCAAGCCATGTCACACCACATACCATCTCTCACCCGAAAGGAAAGAAGAAATTTTGAAAATGAGAGAGAGAGAGAGAAGCAGAGGAGGGCAGGACAGGGAGAAAAGCAACAATAGCAAGGGAGAGAGAAGTAGAAGAGAAATAGGAACAGAAAGAGAGAAACAGCAACATGAATACGAGAGAGCAGTAGGAGAGAGATCGTATTCTCCAAGTTACTGTGTGCAGTGCCACAGGAGATTCCAAGATATTTATCTTCATGGGTAGCTTATGTATTCATCACACAAGCAACCGCCAGAAATATTCAAAGAAGCTACCTTTATGAAATAATTAGCTGAACCACCAGGGAATGAATTATCATAATATCGTTAGTTTATTAACATATTACATTATGGCCTGGCATGAGTACAGCTTGTTAAAGAAGGAACGTCACCATCTGTAGCTCTTTTAATAGCAGAAAAATAATCAAAGTTACAAAATGTTACCATCTGTACATTAAGATATCAGAGTTACTGTTAATCATCGTCCTTTTTGCCTATTTCTGCCTATTTTTTGTTCACTTTCAAATATTTTTATTGAAATAGAAAGGGCCGTGATATCATTGGGAAACTGTTTTGGAGGAATGGTGAGCACATGGGCTGAATTCAAATGAGCAAATGCAGCTGTTAATCCAGAGTGCTCTTGTCGTTTGAGCTGCATCTGTTAAGGAGGGTCTCTTGCATTGTCAAGCTCAGTAACTCCGACAAAACTGTTCCTCTGGTGTTGTCGTCAGCACGATTTAAATTAAAATCCCCAAAGCGTAGTCTTAAATGACCTCCGCTCCATCCAAAAATAGAAAGTTAAAGCTACTCCCAGTTCTTCGATTTCTTAAAGGACCGTTGTTGACAAAACATTTCAGGAAAGATATGAGAAGCCACCTTCGGTGAAACGAGTAAGTAATCCAAATAGTAAACTAGTGTGATTTTGACGCCATTTTTTTTATTGTGGGGGGGGCGGGGTGCTTGTTAGGTGAGAACTAACAGTCAGAGTGAGAATGTTTTCCACTTCAGGTTAAACGTGCAAAAAAGTGTTCAAGCTGTAGTGTTTTCCTGGGCCTTTCACATGTTTCTGTTGAAATTCATTGTAACATGACAATAAATTGCCTTTAGTATCATTGTAGGCATTTCATCCTGATGATAGTTTCCTTTCAGACTATATTTACAACAACAATTTGTATTTATATAGCGCCTTTAACGTAGTAAAACGTCCCAAGGTGCTTCACAGGAGTGTTATCTGACAACATTTTTTAGTTGAAGTAATCCACCCATCAGTAGTAGTTTCAAATCAGGTGCACACTGGCTTTCCATAACTTGTTTATAACCAGCAAGTTTACTTTTGGGTTGCAGCCGGCTGCATGCGACTCACACAAGTAGCTGTCGTCACCAGCACAGGTCTTAATATAATATGAAAGCAGCTTATTTGCAGTTCACATTACCTGTTAACTTTAGTATCTGTTAGTGGCAACTAAACTCCATTTGTAGTTATGTACTGATTGTGAATAAATGCTTATTGAAGCATATTCGAACACCATCTTTGTGGTTTGCACATTCTTTTTTTTTGTTACCAGATAGTGGATAGTGGAACTGCAATTAGTATGGAAGAAAATGTTTAGCCACTGAAGAACAGAGTGAATTAGTGGCACTCAGTACCAGAAGTGACACGTACATGTTTCAGTGCCTAGTTACCGTTGTTCACACAACATAAGCACTTGCATTAAGGCTTCACTGAACAGACCATCTGAAGGGTTACAAGACAGTTATCCTAGTATGTGTGCACAAAACGTAACTCTCCAGCACCATTCCTGCTTAAAACTTCAGTGATCATAGGTCTGAGTTTAGGGAGACATTCATTTAGACATGCCTCCAAAAGGTGCAGAACAAAAGCATTTGGGGTGATTTTATTTCCTGTCTCCACGAATAAGTCGAGAAAACATTAGAAGGAAAGTCTTTAATTTCTATAGGGCCTTTCACAACCTCAGGATGTCCCAAAGCGCTTTATGGCCAATGAAGTACTTTTAAAGTGTAGTCACTGTTGTAATGTAGGAAACACGGCAGCCAATTTGCACACAGCAAGCTCCCACAGACAGCAGTGTGATAATGACAAGTTAATCTACTTTCGTGATGTTGGTTGAGGGATGAATATTGGAGAGGACACCGGGGAAAACTCCCCTGCTATTCTTCGAATAGTGCCATGGGATTTTTTACATCCACCTGGGAAGGCAGACTCTGTTAATCCGAAAGACGGCACCTCTGACAGTACAGCACTCCCTCAGTGTCTGTCTGTCTGAAGTGTCAATCCAGATTTTGTGCTCAAATCTTAGGAGGGGGTCTTGAACCAACGACCTTCTGACTCGAGGCGAGAATCACGGCAAACACGTAACGTAAATGGGTGCTGGAGCTGCTAGTTTGCTCTGGATCTAATAAGGTCTGCAGTCACAAGCATAAAGCTGTAAACCACAACTCTTAAACAACTTGTGCACTGGCAGAATTACACACTTGCAGTTGCTTCATTGTTGCCACCAGTGTGCCACAACGTAAAGGGGGTGAATTTGGGGCACTCTGCAGCCTCACCACATTGTGGAGTAACTTCCACTGGGTTCTTCACTTAAGTAACTGGAGATCACTCTGTTGGTGAACATTAAATGCGACAGGCTGAAAGGGGCATTCCAAAAAAAGAAAATAGAGGATAAATACCGAATAAGACTGTCCCAGAAACTGTTGGGCAATGCATTTCATTGTTTTTTTCAGAATACTAGTTTAATTAATTAAACTTAGCAGGTGCCAGTCTTGGCTCAGTGGGAGCACTCTCGCCTCTGAGTCAGAAGGTCCTGGAGATCAAACCCCACTCCAGAGACTTGAGCACATAATCCTAGGCTGACTCTTCAGTGCAGTACTGAGGGAGTGCTGCGCTGTCGGAGGTGCTGTCTTTCGGATGAGACATTAAACCGAGGCCCATATTGATGTCTGCCCTCTCGGGTGGATGCAGAAGACCCCATGACACTATTCAAAGAAAAGCAGAGGAGTTATCGCAGGTATCCTGGTCAATATTAATCCCTCAACCAACATAATTTAAAAAAAAACAAATTATCTGGTCATTATCACATTGCTATTGGGCCTTGTTGTGCCAAATTGGCTGCCACGTTTCCTACATTGCAATGGTGACAATACTTCAAAAGTACTTCATTGGCTGCAAATGAAGAGGACATGAAAAGCGCGATATAAATGCAAATTCTTTCCTTCTTAGAAGCTAATGCAATGTGATTGATTATGTGGCTTGAAAGCACTGAGTGTTTCAAGTTTTGTTGAAGGTATGTATATCTGTGCATTAGTTCAGTCTGGTGTTATACTTGATCACTGAGGTCAACAGTTTATATTTTAACAAAATATTGATGTCTCCTCAAGTAGCAGGATCCCAAAAGGGCCCATGCACTTAAAGCTTAGCATTAGACCATATTGACACAACAAAGAATATATCCGAGAACAAGTGGTAGCATTTGGTTGCTGAACCACAGGTAGTTGATTGTAATGTAATTTTCATACATTGCATAAAATATGTAAAGGAGACAATTAGGAAGAAGTTCAAAGTTCTGGGAAAATAATATAGGGCTTCCGACATATACAATATACTTGTACTTTTTAAGAGATATAGGCCTAGAAATTTGGACGGAGTCGTTGCGGCAGACCAGTACCTCTGCATGCCAGTCTGGCCTTGGCGTTAAATGACCCAGACCCAATTCCCAGGGATGGGTCATTTAGATATTAGGGGTTGGCACCAATACTGGAGCTACTGGGGTGCTCACCACAAAAAGCTAGTGGGATTTTGCAGTGGTGACTTGGTGCTTGGGGGCAGGGGGGGCGGTGTTCGTGTTGGGGAGGGAGGAAGCAGGCTGGTCAAGCTGAATACTTTACTAGCCCATGCCTTCTTTGCTGCTGCTCCCTTGCTGGTAGGCCCCATATTCTCTTGAATACGGCATTATAGAGCCCACATGTGGCCCTATATGGTAAGGACGCCTGCTTCTTGCAGGTCCACTTTACTGCCAGCGGTGTAGGAGTAGCTGGCAGGATTTCTGGAGGAGTTTGGGATCCTGCCTGACATGCCCCCAAAAGTGACATAGGGATGGAGATTGGAGTTAGGCAAAAGAGATGCCTCTCCTGCCCCACCCAGTCCCCCCCAGCCCCCTTCAGAATTTCTCTTGGGAGTGACTAAGGGGAGAAACCCGGTTTCTGAGAACAAGTGACTAAGGGCAGAAACCCAGTTTCCTGTCCCCTCAAAAAACTGTGGTTTCATAGAATCAGAGAAATTTACGGCACAGAAGGAGGCCATTCGGCCCATCGTGTCTGTGCCAGCTGAAAAATAGCCATCCAGCCTAATCCCACTTTCCAGCTCTTGGTCCGTAGCCCTGTAGGTTACGGCAATTCAAGTGCATATCCAAATACTTTTAAAAATGTGTAAAATGTACTTTTTACATCAAACGCGCTACCCTCATCGACCCTCCTTGTTGCTCCTCAAAAAATTCAATCAAGTTAGTCGGACACGACCTTCCCTTAACGAATCCATGCTGACTGTCCTCGATTAATCCGTGCCTTTCTAAATGAAGATTTATACTGTCCCTCAGAATTTCTTCCTACAATTTGCCCACCACCGAGGTTAGACTGACTGGCCTGTAATTACTCGGTCTATCCCTACCTATGGTACTTAACTGCAAAAGAAAGGAAGCTGTATTCAGAGTTCTCAATTGTATATGGGTAAACATTATCTCTATGATCAGTCGGGATTGTATTTCCAACAAGTTGGAGCAGTTTTGACCCCGAGCGAATCTCATTTTTACTGGTCAGATTAGCTCGCTCTCTCTCGCTCAGTTATTCTAAAATGTGAGAAATGCCTTGTACCTTTTCCCTTTCATTCATTCTCTATTCTTTCATTCTGTGTTAAGTTCCCTCTCTCCTTGCCTGTTCGTTTCACCGTCCATTTTTATTTCTCTCTTATGGCCATGCCAACTCTCTTCACCTTCCCTTTATTTCTGTTTTACAGCCCTGGCCTATAGCTTTATAATTCATCCCTCTGCTCTATGAAAAAGACCACTTCAACCCAAAATCAACCCATCAACCTAGGTGCATGAACATTAGTTAAAAACTGTGGATGTCCAAAGGGACTTAGGGGTTCAGGTACATAGATCATTGAAGTGTCATGAACAGGTGCAGAAAATAATCAAGAAGGCTAATGGAATGCTGGCCTTTATATCTAGAGGACTAGAGTACAAAGGGGCAGAAGTTATGCTGCAGCTATACAAAACCCTGGTTAGACCGCACCTGGAGTACTGTGAGCAGTTCTGGGCACCGCACCTTCGGAAGGACATATTGGCCTTGGAGGGAGTGCAGCGTAGGTTTACTAGAATAATACCCGGACTTCAAGGGTTAAGTTACGAGGAGAGATTACACAAATTGGGGTTGTATTCTCTAGAGTTTCGAAGGTTAAGGGGTGATCTGATCGAAGTTTATAAGATATTAAGGGGAACGGATAGGGTGGATAGAGAGAAACTATTTCCGCTGGTTGGGGATTTTAGGAGTAGGGGGCACAGTCTAAAAATTAGAGCCAGACCTTTCAGGAGCGAGATTAGAAAACATTTCTACACACAAAGGGTGGTAGAAGTTTGGAACTCTCTTCCGCAAACGGCAATTGATACTAGCTCAATTGCTAAATTTAAATGTGAGATAGATAGCTTTTTGGCAACCAAAGGTATTAAGGGATATGGGCCAAAGGCAGGTATATGGAGCTAGATCACAGATCAGCCATGATCTTATCAAATGGCGGAGCAGGCACGAGGGGCCGAATGGCCTACTCCTGTTCCTATGTTCCTTCCTATGTTCCTATTACTGTCTGATGATTTAACATGTTACAGATTCCACAGCAACAACAGTACCTTTTAAAAATATTTAAACGTCACTCTTCATTTTAACTGTAGGACAAATATCAAAGAACCACCAAAATCGATGCCAACATTTATTTGTCATTTTATACACCAGTAAAGTTTTAGGGTTTTTAACTAAAGGTGCAAAAAGTCTAAAATTATAGAAGCAGCGATAAAAAGACAGTTGGACGGGGGCAGAATATCGTATGTTCTTTGAGACCTCACTAGAAATGGCTGGCATGAAGCAATTAATCACTTGTCTGTATAAGACAACAGAACTGTGCCACACACATATGTGGGTTGGAAATACAGTTATGGTGAAATAACAGAATTATGACTGAAATAAAGCAGGTGCCAGCATTGATTCCAGAATTAACTATTCACACACTTTAGGGACAATCACGTTCAGTATTTGATGGCAAAATGTTTCTTTTTTGGGCTATTTGGCTTTTTACTGCAATGATTGACATGTCTCGATGCCTCAACTTTAAAATTTTCATCCTTGTTTTCAAATCCCTCCATGGCCTCGCCCCTCTCTATCTCTGTAACCTCCTCCAGCCCTACAACCCTTCGACATCTCTGCGCTTCTCCAATCCCGACCTCTTGCGCATCCCCGATTTTAATCGCTCCACAATTGGTACCTTCAGCTGCCTAGGCCCTAAGCTCTGGAATTCCCACCCTAAAGCTCTCCGCCTCTTTACCTCTCCCTCCTCCTTTAAGACGCTCCTTAAAACCCACCCTTTTCAGTCCTAATATCTCCTTGTGTAGTTCGGTGTCAAATTTTGTTTGATATTCGCTCCTGTGAAGTGCCTTGGGACATTTTACTACATAAAACGCGCTTTATAAATGCAAGTTGTTGTTGCCTATGCCACACACAGTTGTTCATTCACATTATCAATCACAACCGCTGCATGATTGGCCTATCAGACAGGGAGAGATTTTGGGCAGATTAGCATAAACCTAAAAAATAAAATTGGATTGAAGCCATTTCAATGGTGGAAATTTGATATACTTTGATTCTTCTTACATACACATGGGCACACACACATATGGACATGCACACACAAGCACATGAGTGTGCACACACACACACACACACACACACACACACAGTTAAGGAATTCAGTTAGATTATTTGTCAACAAGTAAAGAAGAACTCCAAAGTAGTGTTACCAAGAAATCAGTTAATAAGTAGGACATACTTCAAAGTGCAGTGAGTCTGAATACTAACCTTTCACTTCTGGGACCTCGGTTTGAACCTTGCTCAGACAAAAGGGAAGGTGGCTCTCTCTTACTGTCTCTGCGACAGCTGGTCCTAAGCAAAATGAGTTTAGGCAGTCTCATTAATCAAGTTCCCATTAGACAGACATCCACAGCAAAAACTGTCCATCATTTTGTCACAAATTGCTACTAATTCAGCAAATTTGGTCTGAGAGGCTCCAAACAAAGAGAGAGACCAAACATAGAGAGTGTCATCAATTAAAAAAGGCAGATAGGTCCATTAGGGATTATCTGATTTGGAATTCAAGACTTGATCATAGTGAGCTTTTTATTGCACCTGATGCGTGCCATGTCAACCTGGGTGTACTTGATACCATAATTAGAAGCAGAGAGGAAACAATGCTGCATTCCCTTTGTGCATGCCGCTGCTCCCCATAATTATATTGGTAATTATAAAATACATGGGGAGATGATTTCTACTTTTTGCTATTTATGGGCCCATAACACGCCATTGGTTATGGGCCCAAAAACTGATGTGGGTAAGAAAGTCAAAAATCGAAGATAAAAGCTCTGTTTGTAGCACAATGGAAAAATAAGGTAACCACAAGGTTACATTTAGTATTGGATGTTGTAATGTCAAATTACAGCCACTGGAAGCCTTGCTTTGTAGCAAATGTCTGGTAAGATCTCCAGTAAAGTCTTAGCTTTTCCTTTTGAATACAACCTAGCGGGAGATTCTGAGGTTTCGATCAATAATTTGAAATGGATGTGGGACATTCGATTACTAATGTATTACTCTACAATATTCCTCAATAACAGGTATGATCGTGATAAAAGGGAGAGGATGAAATGGAACAAAGTAAAAAAGAACACTGATAAGTGGGGGGAAGAGAAGAATAGGGGATAAAATTTAGGGGCAGAGCTAAAAGGAATAAAAGAAAATTAGGACTAAAAACAAATAACAAGGAAAAATAATTCAAAAGAAAATGTAGAAAGAAGAAAAGCAGAAGTGTAAAAGAGAAGGTAAAGATAAGAGATAATTTTCTCAATGGAATGTGCTCCTCTTCCATCTGGCTTAAAAAAGAATTGCTAACTGCTTGCAGGAGATATTTGAAATTTAATAGCATTTTCCCAGCTTCAAGTAGAATTGCTAGTTTTCCAGTTTCCAAATTTGTCAGAAAATTGCTAAGCTGAACTTAGCTACAACTCCATCAGCAAGTAACTTTTATGATCCGTTACAGAATGCCATCCTTTCTGGTGAATATAAATCAGCAGGCAGCTGAACCCAGAATCTTGGTCCCAGCTCAATACACATAGTACCCCAGGATATCATTTGAACGGTCCAATCTCATCAGTATCTCAGTTTGTGACATAATTTGAACCCCGTGATAAAATTATGTCCTTGAATCTATTCACATTTATCTATCATAAAAAGCATGAAATTCTATCTTCTGAGGATTCATTTCTTTTGCACCTCTAACTTCAGTTTTCATTAGTTCTTCATATTTGATCACAAACACGTCCTTCTGAAGCCCTAATACTTGTCACAAGGAAACTTTTTGTTTTGTTTTTAACAATTACATAGATTGTCTCGTAGGAATTGGTGACATTCATTATGTAAAATGTTACTGGTTTTTGCGACCTTTGTATATTCTATGGCCCTTATTTTCTAAGATATCGGTGATATTGGTATGACTGTATGGGACACACAATGTTGAGTAATTGATGGTAAAACATTTTAATAACAATTAATGTGGCAATGAGTCAGGTTCTTGGTGTCTGTTAGTGAATAAATATTTGAAGTTACCTGTTGTTGGTTGTGCATCTTTTCTAGTAATATAAGAGACAGATATTGCTATTCCTGCTTAAAAGCCATTACCTCCTCCTTGTTCATTATTCCTGATAAAATGTAATATCTTCAACAGGAATTGCACCTGTCACCCTATATCCAGCAAATGGAGAAACCTATTCAAAGCACTTGGTTAATCTAGCAACTGCGTAGTAATTTCTTTCATTTATATCAGTAATTACTAAATTAAACAAACTGTTAATTTGTAATGTAGACATCAATAATACAAGTTCTTAGGATGTGCAAAACTCTGAAAATGAGCTTTGATAATCTGGTCTTGAAATAACATATTCTACCATGAGAAGTGCACTTTAATATTCCAGTTTCCTAACTCCCAGCATTGTGGTATCAGGATGACTACTTTCACTATATAATGTTGGGTATGTCTAACTATATAATATATACAGTCTCCTATTTAGTGTATGGGTTGCTTTATGGAATGTATACATTTCATTATAGCCTCAAAATAGCATTTAATGCATTCATATGAAATTATTTTCTCCACTATTTTGAGAAAATCAAAATTGCAAAGTAATTTCATACAAATGAGTTGGACATTCGTACAGTAATGGCACGGCATCATTTCAAGGCTCATAGTCATATAAAGGACATCTGCAACACAGTGTCCATTCCATCCTTTTAAATGTTGGCTTCACATTGAGGAAGATTCTTCATTCACTTTTGAATTAATCACAGGCTGAATCAGTATGGTGGGTTATTGGGGTTTCCATATTTGTGTGGATCTAATCAGTAGGATACACCTTTGTAAATTTTCTGACTTCATCAGCAATACAGTGTTTTCAAAACTAAGTTTTTAGACCTGCCACAGGTGGAGGTGCGGAAAAATTTATTGGAAAATTTAGGACTTCTTGAAGATTGTCACAAAATCCTTGCCGCTAATCCTGATCCAGCAATTTGATCTTCACATCCCCTCCACCCCCCCGCCCCTTCCCTGACCCTCCGAGCGGATAACAAAACAGGCCTTAAAGATAGCCTTTCCTCCCTGATTGAAGCTCCTCTCGACTCTCTGGATCAAGGTTCAGATCTTATTCAGAGTATGTTCCAGTCTCCTGGAATTGATGCTGACACATTCAATCACATAATCGGGCTCACAGTCCAAAGTTCCGGTTCATCCTTCAGCTTTTGGGCTCAGTTCTGTGCTCAGAGGCAAGAGTACTATCACCGAGCCAACACGAGCACATAGAAGGTGCAACAGGATCAAAGGACATCCTATTGTTGCTCTATTTTCAAGTATTCACCGATGATTTTGCTATGGTGAAGGCCAGGTGTGCTGTGTTAAAATATATGTGGGTGCATTCATCTGAAAGGGAAGTCAGTTCTGAGAGAGTCTTTGTTATGAAAGAACTATTCATAATACTTTCTAGCACCTGATACCATATAAAATGGGAAAAAAAGCAATTAAAATGAGAAGTGCAATAGCAAGTCCAGTAAAGATTTCCATGTGTTAGACATATTGAAACCTCTGCAGGTCCAAAGAAATAGGATGGGAGGTCCAGACATAAACCTTCGTTGACCATTTTTGCATTCTTATTATAGACTAGAAAAGATCATTTAATTTCATTATTTAACATACAAAATTTCTTTATAATCTATAACAGTTTTGGTAACTAACAATAAATGCACACATCTCTCTTCACAACTTATAATTATTTTTTACTGCAATATCTGCGCGATGAAGGTCGACTAAATATTGCCAAAAATACCATTGGGAAGCTTCTGGTAAATAAAATGTGATGAAGGACCTTTTGTTCTCCTGGCGATTCTGCATAGTTAGAACAAGTCAACCATAATTAATTTGCACAGTGATAATGAAACGATAATATGGCTGCAGTATATGTATCTATATAAATTAAAAACATTTAAAGGTAGCTTAAATCTTTTAATCCCACAATAAAGCTCAAGTAATTTATATTTTACAGATGACTTTACTAATCTTTTGACCAGCTTTAAACTCGATTGGACTGATTGTTATGCAAAGAGCCCACAATAATTATTGACTGAAATTAATGTCTTTGGTGAACAAACTTATGTAACGTTGGATTTTGAGTTCAAGTTGTGTTTTGTACTGTCTGGACTGGAAACATTAATTTCTAGCGGTGATCTCCTTATTCCATTTTTATGGTTATTGAAGTTTAAGAATAGAAACATAATTTTCTTAAGTGGGTTATCCTCATAAGGAATAGCTTATAGACAGGTTCCTGTCCTAAAGCAGAAAACATCAACAGATTGAAAGTCTTGATAACCTTCAACTTACAAGTAAGATGTGTAGTGAACTGAATGGTTAAACTCAGATACCTGTGTATTTTCTAATGGATGTTAAAATGCAGCTTATTGTTGAGTAAAGTTCGTTGAGTATGAAATGTTTATTCCATTACGTGCCCCACAGCTTTCATAATTAATAGACTTCTAAAATTTATAGACCTTTATGGAATAATCTTTATTTGAAGGGCTCCTCTGCAGATCCCAGGAGACGGATCCAGAAAGTAAAGTGCATTGCAGTCAGCTGATGTCAGGTTACCAACATTTAATTAAACTTGAGAACGACTATATGGCTGCAGGTAAAAGTTATAGGCACAGGGAAGGGAGAATATCAAGTGATAGTCGAACAAGAGATGAGAATTTTTTAGAGACAGGTAAGGCCTCTCTGTTCAGCTTGTCAGAGTTTTCTATTGCCAAGCTCCTTTTACTTTTCTCATTGTTGCCTCCCATCACCAGACTTCTTCAGACTGTAACCTCCCAGAGAGGGATCAGATGACATCAGAAAGCTCCCGAGTGCAGGTGGCTGTATATTGCCTTACAGGAACGTAATGCAATTCAAACGCTCCAGATAATATCAAATTTAAAACTTCCACAGACTGCATAGTGATAAGAACTCTATCTTTCCTATTTTTCATTTTGAGGTGATGGGTGTCAGTGTTGGGAACTGGAACAATTTTCCAACTGTTAGTATCAAAAGTGTCCAGGTCAGGTATTGTGCAGCCAACTACAGAGTAAAGCTCTTCTATTCTCTTTTACTCCAGCCTTCTAAAAGAAGTCCATACCGCTCCAGTGTCGATTTTTTTCATTACCAAAACCAATCCTCCTTGTAATCTTTCTGATTGACGATTTTTGCCGAAGATAGCCTTGTTTTTTTCTTTCACTACAGCCATTTTCTTAAACCCCTCTGCCCTGCCTCCCTTCCCTCACATCCAACAAGTGCAGGAGCTCATGGACCTCTTTGATACTAAGATTGAGACCACCCATTCAGCTGCTTCTGCTACTTTCCCCCTCCCCCAGCCCACCAAACCAAACCTCCCTCTAGGCTCCACCCAGCCCAGCTCTGATCTCCCATCTTTCTTTAGTTTCTCTATTGTTTCCCCTAATGCTCTCTCCGAGCTCATCTTGTCCATGAGATCCACTTCCTGCTCCCTTGACCCAATTCCCACTAAACTACTGGCCACCCAATTTCCCTTCCTGACCTCAGTGCTCGCTGACATTGTAAATGCTTCCGTCTCCTCAGGTACAGTCTCCCTCTCTTTCAAAACCACCATTATCACCCCTCCTCAAAAAACCCACCTTCGACCCTCTGTCATTGCAAACTACTGCTCCATCTTCAACCTCCCGTTCCTCTCCAGAGTTCTTCAGTGTGTTGTCTCCTCTTAAATCCGTGCCCACTGTTCCTGCATAGTCTTGCTCAGTGGGACTGCCCTGTTCCACTCTTGTCCTTCCAATTATAGCTTAAGCATCTTTAGCAATGGCTTCTCTTCCCACCTCTGCATTGTTGCCTCTAGAGTCCTCTGAGGATCTCTCCATGGCCTCTTCCTCATCTACGTACTGCCCCTTGGTGATTTCAGCTGAAGATATGGGGTCAGCTTCCACGTGTAAACTGAAGCTGACATCCAACTCTACCTCTTTACCACCTCTCTTGACCCTTCCACTGCCTCTGTCAGATCATTTGTCCGACATGCTGTTCTTGGATGAGCTAAAATTTCCTCCAATTAAACATTGGGACAATCAAGACCATCGTCTTTGATTCCCACCACAAGCTCCATACCCTTGCCACTGATTCCTTTCTCCTGCCTGGCCACTGTTTCCGGTTGAACCAGACTGTTCACAACCTCTGTGTCATGTTCGACCCCGAGCTGGGCTTCCGACCCCTCCCCCCCCATGCTCTCCATCACTAAAACTGCCTACTTCCACCTCCCTAACATCGCCTGCCTCAGCCCATCTGCTGCTGAAACTCTCACTGTGCCTTTGTTACCTCCAGACACAATTATTCCAATGCTCCCCTGGCCAGTCTCCCATCCTCCACCCTCTGTAAAGTTCAGCTCATTCAAAAATCTGCTGCCTGTATCCCATTCCACACCAAATCCCGCTCACCCATCACCCCTGTCCTTGCTGACCTATGTTGGCTTCCAGTCTCCCAGTGCTTCCAATTTAAATTTCTCATCCTTGTGTTTAAGTCTTTTCATAGTCTTTCCCCTACCTATCTCTGTAACTTCCTGCACCCCTACAACGTCCACAGACTGCTCCATTCCTCCAACTCTGGCCTCTTGTGCATCCCCCCTCCCTTCATTGCACTATTGGCGGCTGCACCTTCAGCTGTCTTGGCCCCATGCTCTGAATTTTCTCCCTAAACCCCTCTGCCTCTCCACCTCCCACTCCTCCTTTGACACCCTTCTTAAAACTCACCACTTTGACCAAGCTTTTGGTTACTCCTCCTAATATCTCCATCTTTGGCTCAGCAATGATTTTAATAACATAAGAAGTAGGAGCAGGAGTAGGCCATACGGCCCCTCGAGCCTGCTCCGCCATTCAATCTGATCATGGCTGATCTTTGACCTCAACTCCACTTTCCCGCCCAATCCCCATATCGCTTGATTGCCCTGGAGTCCAAAAATCTATCGATCTCAGCCTTGAATATATTCAATGACTCAGCATCTACAGCCCTCTGGGGTAGAGAATTCCAAAGGTTCACAACCCTCTGAGTGAAGAAATACCTCCTCATTTCAGTCTTGAATGGCCGACTCCGTATCCTGCTATTATGCCCCCTAGTTCTTATATCTGATTGCATCTCTGAGAAGTGCCTTGGGTGTTTTTTCCAGGTTAAAGCCACTTTATAAATGCGCATAGTTGCTGTTAACTTGTGGACAGTTTTGTGTTATGGGCCTGCAGGCATTAAGAACTGAATTGAGATTTTCAGAGCTCTTTTCACATAGAATCATAGAATCATAGAAAGGTTACAGCAAGGAAGGAGGCCATTCAGCCCATTGAGTCCGCGCCGGCTCTATGCGAGAGCAATCCAGCCAGTCCTACTCCCCCGCCCTATCCCCGTAGCCTTGCAATTTCTTTCCTTTCAAGTACTTATCCAGTTCCCTTTTGAACGCTATGATTGAATATGTCTCTATCACCCCCTCAGGCAGTGCATTCCCGATCCTAACCACTCGCTGTGTAAAAAAGTTTTTCCTCATGTCACCTTCGGTTCTTTTGCCAATCACCTTAAATATATGTCCTCTGGTTCTTGACCCTTCCACCAATGGGAACAGTTTCTCTCTATTCTAACTAGAACCTTCATGATATTAAATACCGCTATGCAACCTCCTCGCAACCATCTCTGTCCCAAGGAGAACAACCCCAGCTTCTCCAGTCTATCCACGTAACTAAAGCCCCTCATCCCTGGTATCATTCTAGTAAATCTCTTCTGCACCCTATCTAAGGCCTTCACATCTTTCCTAAAGAGCGATGCCCGGAACTGGGCACAGTACTCCAGTTGTGGCCAAACCAGTGTTTTATAAAGGTTCACCATGACTTCCATACTTTTGTACTCTATGCCACTATTTATAAAGCCCAGGATCCCGTATGCTTTCTTAACTGCTTTTTCAACTTGCCCTGCCACCTTCAACGATTTGTGTGCATATACCCCCAGATCTCTCTGTTCCTGCACCCCTTTTCGAGTTGTGCCCTCTAGTTTATATTGCCTCTCCTCGTTCTTCCTACCTAAATGTATTACTTCACATTTTTCCACGTTAAATTTCATCTGCCACGTGTCCGCCCATGTCACCAGCATGTCTGTATCCTCTTGAAGTCCATCACTATCCACCTCACTGTTCACTACCCTTCCAAGTTTAGTGTCATCCACAAATTTTGGAATTGTGCTCTGTACACCCAAGTTCAAGTCATTAACATATATCAAGAAAAGCAGTGGTCCCAGCACTGA